>NC_031967.2:20838444-21195906 GCF_001858045.2 Oreochromis niloticus
TAGCAGACAAATCAGTGCATTTTTAAATGCTCAAGAATTTTAACGATTCTTTATTTGACAAACATGAAAAAGTAAGGAGCACATGAATGTGGCGCAAGTCATTGCTAATAAACAAGCTAGCCAAAATGAATGTCCAGTCACCCACTTAACATACGGCAAGACAAGCAAAATGGAGAACAGCGGCAAGCACTGTTAAATAATACCATTTGACTCTCCATCAGCGGCACTTGGAGTGACAGCTGCAGGCGGGCTGGGGACACAGACGGTGCAGGACAGCTGTTGGCTCCTTCCTCGCACCTGCCCTCGCTTATATGGAGCACGCCATACTACCGGCTCCTCTTTCACCTCATTTTTTGTCACCACCTCTGGCTGTCAGCCCCGGCTCTGGTCATAGGGCTGCCTGATGAGGCTGCCGTCGACCCTGCAGCCACCTCGCTGTTGAGGTGCCTGTGCGGGCATATGGCCAGGGTAGGGGGCCCAGAGCTTTGGGCCTTGCCCTGTCCCAAGACTCCAACTTGGGGCCCTGGAGATCTCCAGCCCAGTTTGAGTCCTTCGCAGATGGCCGTATACAGGTGAGACAGGGAGGACTTGGAGCTAAGACTCAGCTGTCCTCACCACCCTCTCCCCCTGACATCCTTTGGTTGGGCCTAGTGGCCAGCTCCTGCTGCAGGCTATGTTCCCTTGGCATATTGCCGCGTTCACAGGTTTATATGCCATCGAGCCACGCTGCATTGACACCTCAGGCAGTGGTTGACAGTTCTCCAGCCTGCGGCGATGGCTCTCTGTCTAGGAGATTGCCCACATGTTGTGGGTTTACATGCCGGCAGGGGCCTGCTCAGTGAGCTGACACCCCCCGGTGATCATGTCCCTGACTCTGACCTCCACTTCAGCTGCAGGCTGTGTTCCCCTGGCGTGTTGGCTGCATTTCTCAGGCTTACGCGCAGTTGGACCTCGCTGTGGCGAGTGAGTGTTCTCCAGCCTATTTTAGCCAGGATTCTCTCTGGCATATAGCTGCTGCAGCTGCAGGCTGTGTTTCCCCTGGCGTATTGCCTGCATTCACAGGTTTACACGCCAGCTGGACCTCGCTGTGTGTGATTCCTCAGCTGGCGAGTATGTGTTCTCCAGCCTGCAGCACCGGCTGTGCACAAGTGTCTCATTCTCGAGTTCACTCTTGCTGCTCCCCTTTCTGCGGACAATGCTAGTGGCCACTCGGCCCTGGGGCAGACCTTCGGGGTAGTCCCACTTCGCCTTTCAACGGACTAGACTGCAAGCCCCCCCCCTTGGACCGCCTCCCCACTTGGGCCCTCCACTCTCTATGGACTAAGCCACCAGCCCCTCGCCCTTGTGGGACAGTGCGGGTTGGATGCTGGCTCCTAGACCATCCACTGTGCGTCATGGCATTAGCTAGCTGCCATGCTCGAGTGGCTTAATAGGCTGTGCTCCCCTGGCTTATTGCCCCATTCATCAGTTTACCGGCCAGCTGGACCTCACCTAGTCTGATTCTTCAGCCGGCGAGTGAGTGTTCTCCAGCCTGCAGCGCGCCTGTGCACGAGTGTCTCTTATGGAGTTCACTCTTGCTGCTCCCCTTTCTGCGGACAGTGCTTAGCGGCCACTCTGCCTTCGGGTTTAGGCCCATGTGGCCTTTTGGTGGGCTAGGACGCCAGCTCCCCACGTCCAGATGGACGTATTGCCCGCGGCTCGCCGGTTACGCACCAATTGGACCTCGCTGTGTGTGAGTGTTCCTCAGCCTGCAGCGATGGCTCCCTGTCTGGCGTCTAGCCTGCATGTTGCAGGTTTGCAGGGCCAGTTGGGTCCGATCGTCAGCTCAGTGAGCTGTGCTTCTTCCTCAGTCTGCTCCTGGGATTCCAGGTTCTGGCCCTAGGCTTCTCAGGCCCCAGCTGGAGATCTTTTGCAGAGTGTGCACATGGGCTCGTCAGCCAGTGGTGTGAGTCCTCCAGCCTGCAGCTCTGGCTCTCTGTCTGGTGCACGCCTGCCTGTCACAGCTTACGCGGCCTGCACAGGCCACTCAGTGGGCTGTAACTGAATGACTGTCTGTTTGTGAGTTCGCTCTTGTTGCTCATCTGCCTGCGGGCAGCACATAGTGGCTGCTCGGTGCTGGGAGTGGACCTTGGGTCCTCCCAATGCTTAGCCCTCCACTTCTGCTGGCTAGGCTGCCAGGCCCCCCTTCCCTGTCTGTCGATGCACGGGGCGGCTTTGACTCTGGGGATGACAAGTCACATCCCTACCTCGGCCTGCTGCGTTCCCCTGGCTTGTGCCTGCGGTTCGCCGGTTTACGCATCAGTCAGACCTCGCTGTGGCGTGTGACTCTCTGTCTGGATATTGCCTGCATGTTGTAGGTTTGTAGCAGCAGGTTCCAAACTGGTGCTGCGCTTCCTGCCGTTCGGCCTGGTGGTTCACGGGCTGACTTTGAGTGGCCAATCAATTGGGGTTCTTGCATCTGCAGGCCGGTTCAGGCCAATCTTGCGCCTGCTGACTGATGCCCCCCCCCCCCCCCCCCCCCCCCGGCTTGGCCTTCGTGTCTGGTGAAGCTCTGACCAGGGTGGTCTGCTTATGTGTACATTTGTCAATGGCATTTTCACTATCGGTTCAGTTGCACCGTCTCCTCATGGGGTGTCTTACAGAGTTACCCCGTACATATGGAATATCTAATGGAGTGGAGAGATAGCCTCAATATAATAGAGAAAGTACGGTTACGGTGTAACCTTGGTTCTGTGAGTGAGAGACTATCTCTCCACCTTAAGGCCGCTCGGAGGCGCATTCCGATCAAACTATCGCTGGTACAGCTGTTTATAAATAAGCTGTGAGGTGTGGCCGGGTGAGCCGGAGTGTCTTAAAGAAGTATCCACACGCCACTACCAAGGGGGGGTCGTGCCCCGTACATATGGAATATGTAACGGAGTGGAGAGATAGCCTCTCACTCACAGAACCAAGGTTACACTGTAACCGTATGTTCTTTAGATGCTGTTCTGGCTGTTTTCTTGTGAGGGGGCAGTATACAGAGCTAATGCTATTGCATGATCTGTGAATCTTTTGGCCCTTCATGTAAACTGAAATGGGTCGAGCAGGCATCGAAGACATGATGTGAACTTTGACTATATGCTCAAAGCACTTCATAACAATGGAAGTAAGTGCTTTTGGGTGACAGTCACTGAGACAGCTCACATTAGGTTTCCTCAGGACGGTGGTCCTCTTGAAGCACGAGGGGACTATGAACAAGAGAAAAGTCATCACTTTACCCAGCTGTCTTATCTAATTATAGGCCAATCTCCACCCTTACTTTTATCTCAAAAATTCTTTAAAGAGCACCAGAATGGAGAAATGTTTCATCACCAACTGGTGACTTCTTCAGTCTCAGCAGACTGCAGGTTTCCCCAACCTTATAAACAGTACATTTGCATAATGACAGAATCTAGCTACAACAATGGGCTGTGAGGTCAGTTCCATGATCATTAGTATCCAAATTGTCGTGACCATTGATCAGTGGCCATGAGGGGACTGATAAGGAAAGGGAAGGACAGCTACAGGCAGAAGATGGAGAACCAGCTTCAACAAAACAACATTGGCGAGGTCTGGAGAGGCCTCAGAACCATCTCAGGCCACAAAGGTCAGAACTTTCTGCCTAGGGGATGTGAGGTGGGCAAATGAACTGAATCATTTCTTCAACTGATTTGATTCATCCATGAGGCAGTCTTCAACATCGGCTGCAGACTCACCCACCCCCACTGCTGCTGTTCCACCTCTGACACCTCAGATACTTAACACCTCCTCTACTCACCCTGCTCACTCCTCCCACCCCAACAACAGCATCCAATACACACTCAACACAAAGCTTCTCTCTTGTGTTGAGAGTGGTTCTCTCTCAACCACCCAGGTTAGGAGGGAACTGAGGAGGATTAAAGCCAGGAAACCTGAGGGTCCAGATGGCATCAGCTCACGGGTGGTCAGGTCCTGTGCAGACCAACTGTGTGGGGTGATGGAGCACCTCGTCAACCTGAGCCTGAGGCTGGGGAGAGTCCCACAGCTCTGGAAAACCTCCTGTGTGATACCAGTGCCAAAGACTTCACGCCCCAAGGACCTCAACAGCTGTAGTCCGGTGGCTCTGACTTCCTGATGAAGATCCTGGAGTGGCTGGTCCTAGCTCAGCTTCGGTGCCTGGTGAGCTCATCACTGGACCCACTTCAGTTTACTTACCAGCCTGGCATTGAAGCGGATGATGCTGTCATTCACCTCATGCATCGTTCCCTCTCTCACCCGGAGACCGCTGGGAGCACTGAGAGAATCATGTTCTTTGATTTCTCCAGTGCCTTTAACACCATTCTGCCCACGGTCCTGTAGGACAAGCTGGAGAACTCTGGAGTGGACCATCACCTCACAACATGGATTCTGGACTACCTCACTGACCGATCACAGTATGTGAGAACTCAGGGCTGTGTGTCGGACAGGGTTGTCTGCAGTATGGGGGCCCCACAGGGAACGGTTCTGGCACCATTCCTCTTCACCACCTACACTGCAGACTTCTCCCACAACTCCACCCAGTGCTTCCTGCAGAAGTGCTCTGATGACTCTGCAATACTTGGCTTCATCACTGATGGGGACGACAAGGAGTACAGAGAACTGACACAAGGCTTTGTGGACTGGTGCCAGCAGAACTACCTCCAGATCAACACTAGTAAAACCAAGGAGCTGGTGGTAGACTTCCACAGGCACAAACATCCTCCACTGCAACCACTGAACATCCAAGGTATGGACATTGAGACTGTGGACAGCTACAGGTGCCTTGGTGTTCATTTGAACAATAAACTGGACTGGTCTCATAATTCAGGGCAGGTCTTTTGGAGTGAAGGGCTCTCTCCTGAAGACCTTCTATGACTCTGTGGTGGCCTGAGCTATCTTTTACGGTGTGGTCTGCTGGGGCGGCAACATCTCTGCCGGGGACAGGAAGAGACTGAACAGGCTGATCAGAAGGGCCAGCTCTGTTCTAGGATGCCCTCTGGACCCAGTGTAGGTGGTGAGTGACAGGAGAATGGTGGCTAAACTGTCATCCCTGTTGAACAACATCTTCCACCCCATGCAGGAGACTCTGGCAGCACTGAGCAGCTCCTTCAGTGGCTTATGGATATATTATTCCAGTTTTTTGCTTTGCACTGTCCACTGCTGCAACAAAAAGAAATTTCCCACATGTGGGACTAATAAAGGTTATCTTATCTTATCTTATCTTATCTTATCTTATCTTATGAGTACCATTCACAGAGAGTTGGGGAATGACTGCAATCACAGCATTATAAGATGGTGAAAGAGGTGTGTTATGGGTTACCAATGATACATAAACAGGGTGTACGTTTAAGACCAATTGTGTGGATGGTCAGCTTGGTCACCGATAACACCTCGACATTTCTGTCTTCTGTCCGCCACCCATTTGTAAGCAGCTCCAAACACCACATCCCGACCACTTTGGGTTTTGTTGAGAAGGTGAGAGATGTCATTATTGAACAGGTGAAACATTGGTCTCATATAATGTTTGATCTTTCACTTGTGCTTCAGTTGCTGAAGCAGTGGAGGTTGTTTGTAAGAAGTTACAGCAGGGGTCTCAAACTTAAATGAGTTGTGTGCCACATCGGGCACTGTCATCTCACTGGAGGGCCAATTTAATATCTTTGACTATATGGCGGGCATCTTTGCACAGACTGCACCTAGGGTCCTGCCTGGTGTGGTAAACACCAGCCTCTACTGGTCTTGTACTTGGAGCCATGATTAGTGCTTCATCCTATAAGGGTTTGTCCTTCCATGATGGTTCCTGCTTTACCTCCTCCTCCTGAGGTTTCAGCTGCTTCAACTATTTACTAAGCACCTAACCACTTGGGTTTATCTTCCTGATGCACTGATGGTGTCATAAAGCAGCTGAGTACAGGCAGGGTAGGACCCAAACGCAAACTCACTTAGGCAAAATGGGATCCTAAACACAAATACACCTTTATTAGTGAGCACGGAAAAAGTAATACAAAACAAAAACTGGGAAAAATAACATGAACTATAATGGGAGCACTAAATACACAAGGAAGGAAACTGGGGCATGCACAGAGCCCAGACGGAGGACGCAACGCAGGACTGAGGGAGATGCTAACCTAAATACACAGAGGGATAACAAGGAAGTGTGAACACACAAGGAACACAACTGACACGAATAACCATAACAAGCCGGGGGGGGGGGACACAGGAACTTCACAATAAAACAGGAAACATGATGCGAGAGTGGAGGAGAGGCAGATGAGAGGGAGCGAGAGAACATGAGGGAGAGAGCAGACATGGGGAAACATGCATAAACATAGTGGAATAAAACACAAGAAGGGGAAACAAGTAACAAGAACTCACACAACTATATAAACACAGACACACAGAGGAGACAGAGGGCAAAGACACGAGGAGGGAATCCAATAAACAAAACTAAACAGAATATCCCAGGGACCATAGAATAAACCTTTGGAATAACAGATGGGCATAACATAATACAGAATGCCAAAAATGCACAAAATTCAAAACTTTAGGTCAAAAGACCCAGGGCCATGACAGATGGATCTTTGTACTTACACCATGGATATTGGCTCCAATAGCTCACTTTTTATTTTCTCTTTCACATCACTGTAATCTCCCATGAGTAAAACACCGTCAAAAAGCCATAGCATGGGAGGCGTTTGGAAAGGTGAAAAGGGAGCACTGGATAGAGGGGCAAATACAGTGGCTTGCAAAAGTATTCGGCCCCCTTGAACTTTTCCACATTTTGTCACATTACAGCCACAAACATGAATCAATTTTATTGGAATTCCATGTGAAAGACCAATACAAAGTGGTGTACATGTGAGAAGTGGAATGAAAATCATACATGATTCCAAACATTTTTTTACAAATAAATAACTGCAAAGTGGGGTGTGCGTAATTATTCAGCCCCCTTTGGTCTGAGTGCAGTCAGTTGGCCATAGGCATTGCCTGATGAGTGCTAATGACTAGAGTGCACCTGTGTGTAATCTAATGTCAGTACAATTACAGCTGCTCTGTGACGGCCTCAGAGGTTGTTTAAGAGAATATTGGGAGCAACAACACCATGAAGTCCAAAGAACACACCAGACAGGTCAGGGATAAAGTTATTGAGAAATTTAAAGCAGGCTTGTGCTACAAAAAGATTTCCCAAGCCTTGAACATCCCATGGAGCACTGTCCAAGCAATCATTCAGAAATGGAATTTGGACACAGCTTTGGTGTTCGCTCGCTTTCTGGTAGAGTATCACTTCCTGTTCCTGCTCAAACACAGTGGTGTTTCTGAGTAGCTTTTCTGCTTAGCAATTTAATTTAAATCTTTTGATACATCCCTTTTTCATAGTATAATCTTAACGTGCTTCATCTGAATCACCCTTTCTGTGTGCTCACTACCTAATTTATAGCCAAAGTATTCACTGTCTCTTTACTGTTTCGCTAGCTTAGCTTAGCTCATAGCCGACTCGTTAGCACCATGGCTACTTCACCTGTCCCTCCTGCACTTTCCTGCTCATTGTGTCAGATGTTTAGTTACTCCTCGGCCTCCTTTAGCAGTAATGATACCTGTAACAAATGTAGCATATTTGCAGCTCTGGAGGCCAGGATTACTGAATTGGAGACTCGACTTCGCACCCTTCATTCACCCGTAGCTAGCCAGGCCCCTGTAGCTGGTGCAGCCGAAGATAGCACAGGCCCCGCTAGCTGTTCCCGGCAGACCCCAAGCAGCTGGGGAAAGAGGGCGGCTGGGCGACGGTGAGGAGGAGTCCTAAACAGAAGCCCCAGGTACACCACCAACCTGTTCATGTGTCTAACCGTTTTTCCCCACTCGGCGACACACCCGCCGGGGGTCAAACTCTGGTAATTGGTGATTCTGTTCTCAGACATGTGAAGCTAGAGACACCGGCAACCATAGTCAATTGTCTTCCAGGGCCAGAGCAGGCAACATTGAAGGAAATTTAAAACTGCTGGCTAAGGGTAGACGTAAATACAGTAAGATCATAATTCACGTCGGCAGTAATGACACCCGGTTACGCCAATCGGAGGTCACTAAAATCAATATTGAATCGGTGTGTAACTTTGCCAAAACAATGTCGGACTCTGTAGTTTTCTCTGGTCCCCTCCCCAATCAGACCAGGAGTGACATGTTTAGCCGCATGTTCTCCTTAAATTGCTGGCTGTCTGAGTGGTGTCCCAGAAACGATGTGGGCTTCATAGATAATTGGCAAATCTTCTGGAGGAAACCTGGTCTTGTTAGGAGAGACGGCATCCATCCCACTTTGGATGGAGCAGCTCTCATTTCTAGAAATATGGACCAATTTATTAAACCCCCAAAATATGACTATCCAGAGTTGGGACCAGGAAGCAGAGTTGCAGTCTTACACGCCTCTCTGCAGCTTCTCTCCTCCTGCTACCCCCCAAAAACCCATCTCCATTGAGACTGTGTCAGCTCCCAAAAGATTTTTGTCTGCAGACAAAAAACAAACTAAAAACCAGCAATAAACAACTTAAACATAAAAAATCACAAAGAAAGAACAATACAGTATCCACATCTGAACCAAAGAGTAAAACAGTGAAATGTGGATTATTAAATATTAGGTCTCTCTCCTCCAAGTCTCTGTTAGTACATGACTTAATAATTGATCAACAAATCGATTTACTCTGCCTTACAGAAACCTGGTTGCAGCCGGATGAGTATGTTAGTTTAAATGAATCAACACCCCCGAGTCATTCTAACTACCAGAAATCTCAAAGCACAGGCCGAGGGGCGGTGTGGCAGCAATTTTCACACCAGTCTATTAATTAACGAAAGACCAAGACAGACTTTTAATTCATTTGAAAGCCTGATGCTTAGCCTTGTCCAACCCAGCTGTAAAACTCAGAAACCAGTCTTACTTGTTATTATCTAACGTCCACCTGGGCCTTACACAGAGTTTCTGTCTGATTTCTCAGACTTCTTATCTGATTTAGTGCTCAGCTCAGATAAAATAATTATTGTGGGTGATTTTAACATCCATGTAGATGCTAAAAATGACAACCTTAACATGGCATTTAATCTGTTATTAGACTCAATTGGCTTCTCTCAAAATGTAAAAGAACCCACCCACCACTTTAATCACACTCTAGATCTTGTTTTAACATATGGCATAGAAACTGAACATGTAACAGTGTTTCCTGAAAACCCTCTGCTGTCTGATCATTTCCTGATAACATTCACATTTACAATAATTGATTACACAGCAGTGGAGAGTAGACTTTATCAAAGTAGATGTCTTTCTGAAAGTGCTGTAACTAAGTTTAAGAATATAATCCACCCACTGTTATCATCTTCAATGCCCTGTACCAACATAGAGCAGAGCAGCTATCTGAATGCTACTCCAACAGAGGTCAATTATCTTGTTAATAATTTTACCTCCTCACTACGTACAACTCTGGATACTGTAGCTCCTGTGAAAACTAAGGTCTCAAATCCGAAGTACCTGACTCCGTGGTATAATTCTCAAACACGTAGGCTAAAGCAGATAACTGGTAAGCTGGAGAGGAAATGGCGTGTCACAAATTTAGAGGATCATCATTTAGCCTGGAGAAATAGTTTGCTGCTTTATAAGAAAGCCCTCTGCAAAGCCAGAACATCTCACTATTCATCACTGATTGAAGAAAATAAGAACAACCCCAGGTTTCTCTTCAGCACTGTAGCCAGGCTGACAAAAAGTCAGAGCTCTACTGAGCCACAATCCCTTTAACGTTAACTAGTAATGACTTCATGAACTTCTTCACAAATAAAATTTTTATCATTAGAGAAAAATTACCAATAATCATACCACAGATGTAATATTATCTACAGCTACTTTTAGTACCATCGATGTTAAGTTAGACTCTTTTTCTCCAATTGATCTTTCTGAGTTAACTTCAATAATTACTTCCTCCAAACCATCAACGTGTCTTTTAGACCACATTCCTACAAAACTGCTCAAAGAAGTCCTGCCATTAATTAATTCTTCAATCTCTAATAATCGGCTATGTACCACAGGCCTTCAAGGTGGCTGTAGTTAAACCTTTACTTAAAAAGCCATCTCTAGACCCAACTGTCTTAGCTAATTATAGGCCAATCTCCAACCTTCCTTTCATATCAAAAATCCTTGAAAGAGTAGTTGTCAAACAGCTAACAGATCATCTGCAGAGGAATGGCTTATCTGAAGAGTTTCAGTCAGGTTTCAGAGCTATTAGAGCGATTAGAACATGCTGTAGGTATTACAGGTACTGTGCTGCAGTGGTTTGTATCATATCTATCTAATAGACTCCAATTTGTTCAAGTAAATGGAGAGTCCTCTTCACACACTAAGGTCAGTTATGGTGTTCCACAGGGTTCAGTGCTAGGACCAATTCTATTTACATTATACATGCTTCCCCTAGGCAGCATCATTAGAAGACATAGCATAAATTTTCACTGCTATGCAGATGACACGCAGCTCTATCTATCCATGAAGCCAAGTAACACACACCAATTAGTTAAACTGCAGGAATGTCTTAAAGACATAAAGACCTGGATGGCCGCTAACTTTCTGCTCCTTAATTCAGATAAAACTGAGGTTATTGTACTCGGCCCTGAAAATCTTAGAAATATGGTATCTAACCAGATTCTTACTCTGGATGGCATTACCTTGTCCTCCCGTAATGCTGTGAGGAACCTTGGAGTCATTTTTGACCAGGACATGTCCTTCAATGCACATATTAAACAAATATGTAAGACTGCTTTCTTCCATTTGCGCAACATCTCTAAAATTAGAAATATCCTGTCTCGGAGTGATGCTGAAAAACTAGTTCATGCATTCATTACTTCCAGGCTGGACTACTGTAATTCTTTATTATCAGGATGTCCTAAAAACTCGCTGAAAAGCCTTCAGCTGATCCAAAATGCTGCAGCAAGGGTACTGACAGGGACTAGAAAGAGAGAGCATATTTCTCCTGTTTTGGCTTCCCTTCATTGGCTTCCTGTTAAATCCAGAATTGAATTCAAAATCCTGCTCCTCACATACAAGGTCTTAAATAATCAGGCCCCATCTTATCTTAATGACCTTGTAGTGCCATATCACCCTATTAGAGCACTTCGCTCTCGCTCTGCAGGCCTACTTGCTGTTCCTCGAGTATTTAAAAGTAGAATGGGAGGGAGAGCCTTCAGTTTTCAGGCCCCTCTTCTGTGGAACCAGCTTCCAGTTTGGATTCGGGAGACAGACACTATCTCTACTTTCAAGATTAGGCTTCAAACTTTCCTTTTTGCTAAAGCATATAGTTAGGGCTGGACCAGGTGACCCTGAATCCTCCCTTAGTTATGCTGCAATAGACGTAGGCTGCCGGGGATTCCCATGATGCATTGAGTTTTTCCTTTCCAGTCACCTTTCTCACTCACTATGTGTTAATAGACCTCTCTGCATCGAATCATATCTGTTATTAATCTCTGTCTCTCTTCCACAGCATGTCTTTCATCCTGTTTTCCTTCTTTCACCCCAACCGGTCGCAGCAGATGGCCGCCCCTCCCTGAGCCTGGTTCTGCCGGAGGTTTCTTCCTGTTAAAAGGGAGTTTTTCCTTCCCACTGTCGCCAAAGTGCTTGCTCATAGGGGGTCATAGGATTGTTGGGTTTTTCTCTGTATTTATTATTGTGTTATCTACTGTACAATATAAAGCGCCTTGAGGCGACTTTTGTTGTGATTTGGCGCTATATAAATAAAACTGAATTGAATTGAATTAAATGGCCTGCATTTGTATAGCGATTTTACTCAGTCCCTAAGGACCCCAAAGTCCCCTAAGGACACTACATTCAGTCATTCACCCATTCACACACACATTCACACACTGGCAATGGCAAGCTACATTGCAGCCACAGCTGCCCTGGGGCGCACTGACAGAGGCGAGGCTGCCGGACACTGGCGCCACCGGGCCCTCTGACCGCCACCAGTAGGCAAACATGGGGTTAGTATCTTGCCCAAGGATACTTGGCATGAGCGCTGATCAGAAATGCAGCCAAGAGGCCCATGGTGACTGTGGACGAGCTGCAGAGATCTACAGCTCAGGTGGGGAAATCTGTCCATAGGACAACTATTAGTCGTGCACTGCACAAAGTTGGCCTTTATGGAAGAGTGGCAAGAAGAAAGCCATTGTTAACAGAAAACCATAAGAAGTCCCGTTTGCAGTTTGCCACAAGCCATGTGGGGGACACATGTGGAAGAAGGTGCTCTGGTCAGATGAGACCAAAATGGCACTTTTTGGTCAAAATGCAAAATGCTATGTGTGGCAGAAAACTAACACTGCACATCACTCTGAACACACCATCCCCACTGTCAAATATGGTGGTGGCAGCATCATGCTCTGGGGGTGCTTCTCTTCAGCAGGGACAGGGAAGCTGGTCAGAGTTGATGGGAAGATGGATGGAGCCAAATACAGGGCAATCTTGGAAGAAAACCTCTTGGAGTCTGCAAAAGACTGGGGCGGAGGTTAACCTTCCAGCAGGACAACGACCCTAAACATAAAGCCAGGGCAACAATGGAATGGTTTAAAACAAAACATATCCATGTGTTAGAATGGCCCAGTCAAAGTCCACATCCAAATCCAATCGAGATTCTGTGGCAAGGTCTGAAAACTGCTGTTCACAAAGGCTGTCCATCTAATCTGACTGAGCTGGAGCTATTTTGCAAAGAAGAATGGGCAAGGATTTCAGTCTCTAGGTGTGCAAAGCTGGTAGAGACCCTAAAAGACTGGCAGCTATAATTGCAGCAAAAGGTGGTTCTACAAAGTATTGACTCAGGGGGCTGAATAATTACGCACACCCCACTTTGCAGTTATTTATTTGTAAAAAATATTTGGAATCATGTATGATTTTCGTTCCACTTCTCACGTGTACACCACTTTGTATTGGTCTTTCACATGGAATTCCAATAAAATTGATTCATGTTTGTGGCTGTAACGTGACAAAATGTGGAATAGTTCAAGGGGGCCGAATACTTTTGCAAGCCACTGTATGTTTCCAGTGCATGAAGAGAGAGGCTGCAAGCTATACACGAAAACAAAGAGCATTTAAGTAATACTAGATACTCATTATTCTAAACTTGTAAGACATGTGGTTGTGAAATACTGAAGTAAGAAGACATTCTGGCACCAGAGAGGAGGAAGCCAACTCTTAATAAGTCCTCACTGATGAGCGGATTAATCACAGGTGCATTGTTCCATGGGTGATAAGAATTTAGACTGCCTCTTTAACAAAAGAATGCTCTCCAAAGAGTGGAGATAATCAAATAGTACACAAAAACACACAATCACGACAACATTTATAATATAAAGGATTCCTAGAGCAAAATATGAAAAAAGAAATGTTTAAAAATTAACCATCACACAGTCAAAAGTAAATAAAGCATAACTACAGTATCTATTATGTGCTAGATTAAGTAGTTTAGTCATCTTAGTATCACTGGAAGTGGTGTTTTACATTTAACAGAGGAGTTTTAAGGATTTATCTATGGTCATGTTGTGAAACACACAATTTTTAATAAAAACTACAACAATGGGTACCTTCCAACTGTCAGCCAGTCAGAATACAGAACTTTGTTATGTAACACACACTATCTGACAAAAAATGTAATTATAGGGACCTTCTGCCTGCCAGCCAATCAGAACACAGAATTGTTTTATGTAACACACACTATCTGACAAAAAACGTAATTATAGGGACCTTCCGCCCGTTAGCCAATCAGAAGCCTTAAAAAATACACATTGTGTGAATATTCATGACCAGGTGCAGTACCCAAACCGGTCTACAGGGGCGCTGTGTTGATACACAGATTATACACAAAAGTTGGGTAATTGTGAATAGTAAGGACTTTTTTTTGTTTTTGCTGAAACTTAGAATTTAGGCTTTTGACACCTATATAAGCACCCTCACATCGAGTTTTCATTCCATGAATTGTAAGGACATCGGCCCTGTCCTCATAATTCCAAATGTCCGGACAGTGTGGCGTGTATTCTTGCGAAATGTCCTCATAAACCACCTTTGCGCACACATACACACACACACACACACACACACACACACACACACACACAGTGTATTCTTTGTTCACATGCATACCTATGTTATATGTTAATGACCCTATGCATATTCAAGTAACCTCAATAAAAGGAGTGCTATGGGGAACCTGGCTGAGAGTCTGGTGGAGGTCAAGTGGGTGGAATGACACTTGGCTCTAGGCAGGTCTCCCTCATGCATGAGTAACCCAAAGAACTCTGCCTACTTGTGTCTTGTTTTTGCTGTGTAGCAAATTGTCCTGAACGTTCCAGCGAATAGGTTTACGCTACAAACCTACCACTGTTATCACCTGCTGGCTGACTAACGGCTACTTTGAAACCAGTTTTACACAAAAGCTTTTTCTCCAGTTGCCAAGCTCAGCTCTGTATCACCTACTCTGAAGATTAGGCCACTTAAATGTGTAAAGAAGAAAATACATTTAATTTCATTTTCACATGTTTTGCACAAAAAAAATCTTTACAATGCAGAACACATAACAAATGATACCATGTGTATATCAGACACCACATGTTCAAATCAATGAAAGTAAATCAGGATAATTTCCTCCTTCACACAGGTACAGAGGTGTGTCTGAGGGCTGCACCTCCTAAACAAAGCCTATAAGGTACAGTTAGCTTTACGCTCTCTGTAAAGACTCAAACACACAGAACAGAACTTCACTTTACATCGAGGGCAGACGATGTTTTTATAATAAATGTTATTGTTTTCCAACAGGAAGCCACAGATGGGACAGGCACAAGGTGCAGCCAGTGACCCCATTAAACTGATGTTTTACTGTCCTTATTTTCCTCGAGTTATAGGTTCTGTTATTAGTTACCTAACACAACCTAATGTGAGTCTTTTGACTGAAACTAACCAACTGACCTGGTGATGTCATGCTCTGTACTGACAGGATATGGCGATACCTGTGTTTTTATACCTTTAAGCAGTTATTTCTTAAATCCAGCTTCACAGTCAGAGTTACATCTGTGTCAGTTTTTGAGAGCTGGGCTCAATGATGTAAATTAGCCTTTATACATGTAGTGCTTCATATCAACTTTAATGCTGAACACCTTATGTGACATTTTCACACAACAATACTTCTGCTCAGCATTGATTTTTCTTTTGCATGTTTGCCATCCTCCATCTTCCACTTTTACTGATTTGGTTCATGTAAACATTTCTGATGGTTCCATGTTCATCAAAATATTTTAATGTGCAGTTTCAAGTCTTAGAGATTACATTCACTTTACATTCACAGACTTGAAGCTGAAGTTGTTGCTGTTCTTGGGAGACATTTCTCTTTTGTTCTGGTATCAAATTGCTTCGTGTTTGCTGAGTTTCAAGCTCTTTCTGTTCACCTGTCAAACTGTTGCTCATGTTTCCAGAACAGCTTTTCTTCTGCTCAGATTAAAAGTTTATGTTCCACATTCATGTTTCCCGCTTCACCGTGCCAGCCCTCTGTCTCAGCGGCAGGAGGCAGCGCTCTTTTGCTGGATGGAGGTGCTTGAGATCATCTACTCAGTTACTATTGGTGCAGACTAGATCTCGGCTGAAGTCTAGAGGTGACCGGGCGTTTGCCCTGGCTGCACCAGAGTTGTGGAACAACCTTCCGATTGGGATCCGGGCGTCTGATTCTATTCAATCTTTTAAATCACGGCTTAAAACGTATTTGTTTAATCTTGCCTTTTCTACCTGTTAATGCTTGCAGTTGTTGCATAGATTTATTCCTTTAAATTTCCTACTCATTCTTTGACTGGTGTTTTATTATGCTTTTATTTGTGCTGTGTATGTTATATTACCATTGTGTATTTGTGGCATTTTCCTGTGAACATAATCTCACACTTTTATTAAGGCCTTATAATACTTGTGTTATTTCCTTGCTCTTTGTTAAGCACTTTGGTATACCGTTGGTTTTTAAATGTGCTCTATAAATAAAGATTGTTGTTGTTGTTGCTTTTTTACTCTCTTGGAGCACTCAAAGCACTAATGGGCTTCATGTGCACATTAGTGCTCAACAAATTGTTTACAAATCCAAAGAGGAGAAAGTAGAAAGAACATGTGACAAAATGAACACGGCTACTTACAAACACAGTGACTGTCCTCAGACAGCATACACAATAGTCAAGTAATTCAGTTCAATTCAGTTTAATTGTCTGTTGCTGTAATTTGGTGCTATATAAATAAAAGTTGTCAATTTTTATAATAAGGTGTCAAATCATAACCACAGTCACCTCCATGGGCTTTATATTGTAAGGACTGTACAATAATACTGAACTGCTCGCTCAGACGACTATGAGCGAGCAGTTGGTGACAGTGAGAATGAAAAACTCCTTTTTAACAGGAAGAAACTTTTGCTAGAACCAGGCTCAGAGAGGGCCAGTCATCTGCCACCTGCTGGGGTCACACACTGTGGAAAAGAGCCAGAAATGAATAATAACTGAGCAGCTCTTGGAAGTCCTTAAATCACACATATTTGACCTCACAGATCATTCGGTTGCTTGTGAAGACGATGGCGTACTGTAAGTGTGATTCTGGGTCAGGAGTCTGCTGTGGCACACAGACCCTATGAAGCAGGGTGGGCAATTCATTTTCCTGAGGGGCCACACAGGAAACTGGGCCTGTTGTGGAGGGCCGCATCAATAAACTGAGCTCAATCCTGCTCAGTAGTAATTTGATCTCTGTATAAACTGGTACTGGTAAGAGTGGATGTTACAATTAGGCAATGAAAATGTGAAACAGACAGAGTAAAAAAAAGCCCTTCACAGCTTTTTGTTATTACACTGCATGTTTGTCTTGTTTTGTCTCTGCAATAATTCAGTTTAATAAAGTGTTTTGAAATGAACTAAATCACTGAGCTTTTTCTGTGTCTGTGACTCTTTTACTGCTTTTTTACTTAGCAGCAGTTTTTTATGTGGCTGCCATCATGTGTCAGAATACAGAGAGAACAGTCAAAGTCAACAACTTAAACACTTTTAGAGCTGCTGAGCACCAAAGCTTGTTTTTGACCTGTTTAGAGTCTGAAGCCGTCTCACTGAAGACTTTGCAAACGGATAATATTTTTTATGTTTTGATAAATTAAAACTTTTTAAACCCTAAAAGAAAAGTTTTACTATACTCAACTCTACAAAGACGTACAGGGATATTTTTTATTCAACATGCAACATCACGCAGTAATAATACGAGATCAAACTACAAACATGACAATACAGAATAACATCTTTGTTCTTCTGAGCAGCTACAGTGCCTACATGTGTGTCAAAGGCTGCTGTTGGTATATAAATATAGAATAGTCATGATCCTGTGTTTACACCCAGCGTTTTGTGTTTGGACTTTATAGTTTTGGGTTATTTAATATTCAGAGGTTGTGATTCTGTCCTGTATAGTTGTTATCCCTCTGTTTATGTTCTTAGTCGTCTTAGTTTTCTTATCTAGTGTGTGTGTGTGTGTGTGTGTGTGTGTGTGTGTGTGTGTGTGTGTCACGAAACATACTTGATCGTGAGAGTGAGAAACAGCAACAATGCACCCCAGGAGCTTGAGACCAAACAACCACGTGTCCACCCCAGCAGAAAGGCCGGTAGGCTGGAAGTGAACGGCTGTGAAACTGGACAGTCTTCTAGCCTTCGTTCAAGTCCGCCCTTAATTCTGCGTTTTTCCATTCGCTAGCGCCACTGTGCGAAAATTTTGAAAAGAACTCAGAAATGTTGCTCAGTTTTTTTGTACATTTTTAATTCTCTAGGAGCTTGAAAAACTTTATCGTTGTCGCCGGCATGTTTTGTACCTTAAGCTCGTCAGAGACCGTGATATCCAGGTAAAATAATTGTCTTTAATCTACATGCATTTAGGAATTACTTAGCATGTTTCATGGATAATTCCAGTGACTGAATGATTGCCGGTCATTCGTACACATTTACTGTATTATATAAAATATGAAAACTAAATCTCTTTGAAACTTATAGAAGAATATTTTCTATTTCCATTTATTTTCTGTTATTCATTTGATCCTGTAACGTATTTGTGTGCATAGATGGGCTGTAAAAATGTGACAAAGCTGAAAACAGGGTTATTTCTGAGTTCACAAAAAAGCTTAGTGTCAGAGTTATATTGTTGGATTGTCATTTATGCCTAGAAACATATAATCATATATGCTTAGAGGTATATAATCAATTGCATATTGATAGAATGTCTCATCCTTAGTAGTCTGCAAAGGCTCTGTGTGCGTTTCAGAGTGCTCTGGCATGGACACACATCCTAAGGTCATGAGAGAGGTCGTACCTTCTCTTTCTGATTTATAGTATAGGAGGACACCTACTCTGTATCTGTTTAAGTATAAGTGCCTTTTGTTTAGGTGGTCTCCTAGCACCAGCTTTGGGGAGTCGTTCGCAGGGTCATACTTTGACCCACATACACACACACACACGCATACCTCCATGTACACACAGACAGTACTCTTGGTGTGGCTGTGGCTCAGGTGGTAGAGCAGATCAGCTACTGATTGGAAGGTTGGTGGTTCGATTCCTGACTCCCCCAGTCTGCATACCAAATATCCTTGGGAAAGATACTAACCCCAAATTGCCCTCCGATGCGTTCATTGGAGTGTGAATGTTTGTTAGTTGCACTTGAGTGTCTAAGTGCTTGTATGAATGAGTCAATGTTGTATACAGTGCTTTGAGTACTCCGAGAGAGTGGAGCGCTGTATAAAAATCAGTCCATTTACTCTTTGTTCACATGCATGCCTGTGTGAGAGGCCAGACCCTTGTGTTAATGAATCTATGCATATTCATGTAACCACAATAAAGAGCAGTGCTACAAGGGAGTTGATTGAGAGTGACTGCGGTTCCAGAAACAGCGCTCGTCTCGTCCACGAGATCGCACAAAGAGTTTTGCCTGGTGCCTCATGCTTTCGCTAGCTTCAGTAAAATTGCCTCGGCTGTTCCAGCAATAGGTTTGTGCCAACATGAAACCTAACAGTTAGTTTCACAGATGAAGTCTATAAATTTTAAGTCTTTTCAGAGCATATTAGCATATTTGACTTAAGCTTAATAATCAGAATAATGCTTTGATCTCTTAAAATAAATGAAATCATACCTTTCTACTAAAACTGTTTATGTTGTTCTCCACCTTTTCCTTAACCAGACCAGACCCTTGTACTGCAGGATTAACCTGAGTGTCCCAGTCCTGGACTGTTTTTTTAACCAGGGGGATCCCAGGCCTGATTTTTATTGATGTATTATAAATATTCTTGTTTTATTGTTATTGTCATTTACTTTATTCTCAGTAAATACATATTCTTTTAAAATTGTTCAAAGTTAGCATTATGTTCATGCATGTTAAAAATACCTGTAAATATGAGTTCAGTGACAATTACTGTTTGTTTGTTTTAATCAATTTATTCATAACATAAAACTGTTAAACTAATGCAACACATATAACAACGTAACAAATATATCATAATAAATACATTTCTTAATGCATAACGCATTTTGGAACTGATCTTTCAAGAAGTGAAAACAGTCTGTTCATCCTGCGCTCTCCTCTCCTCAGTCTCTCTTTGCTGCCTCATGTCCTCTCCGATGAGGTCTAGCAGCTCATCATCCCTCTCTCTTTTCCTCTTTCTCCCTGTTGTGGGTGGCTGATCGTCTTCCTCATCACTTTTGTTTTGGTCACCACTGCTGTGCTTGGCCCTGGAGTGTCCTCAGGGAGAGAGGAAATTAGGACAGGAGGCTTAATGGAAGGCCTCTGCCCTATCACCTCATCCATGAGGGCAAACCAGAGCCAAGTAGCAGCAGTGGACTTCCCACTGACTCCCTCTCCTGACCCTGGATACTTACAATCCTAAAGGCAGAGGAAATCAAAAATGACAGTAGACAAATAAAAACAGGAGAGAGAAAACCAAGGCAACTATGTTAAGTTTTCACAGCAGAACACAAGAAGAATACCGTCTGGACATCACAGGTTCTGTACAGTATGAGGGTTAATAAAACCGTACTCATATGAATATGATGTGTAAATTGATTTATTCTTGTACCTCCATGCCACAGTGGCCGAATTCTTCACCCCAGTGAAGAGGTGATCGTTTTCTCCTCTCATTTTAATAAACAGAGCCATTTGGTCTTTGTTCCCTAAAACATATCAAACTGAAATCCTGAAATCCCAAATCCTGGGATATGGTGGGCCACGAAGGATACACCCGACCCATCCTTCAAATCTGGGGAAATGAAGGACGCATTTGTCGCCGCCTTTCGAGGACTCTTTGAATTTGGACAGCCTTCGTCGCGTCGCTGTGACGTAATTGACGTAATTGCCTACAAATGCAGCCATCTACAAATGCAGGGATGCCCTCTGGACCCAGTGGATGTGGTGAGTGACAGGAGAATGGTGGCTAAGCTGTCATCCCTGTTGGACAACATCTCCCACCCCATGCATGAGACTGTGACAGCACTGAGCAGCTCCTTCAGTGGGAGACTGCGGCACCCACGGTGTGGGACGGAGAGATTTCGCAGGTCTTTCCTCCCCACTGCTGTCAGACTCCACAACAAAGACTTTAACTGATCAAACACACACATCCACACATGTGCAATAACACTGATGTGCAATAATCCTTTCTGGCATCGTTGTATTTTTATTTAGTTGTATATAGCATTTGTATTCTATTTTTATCTTATTGTATATTTTATTCTATTTTATTCTACTGTATATAGTATTTTATTTTATTCTATTCTGTACAGTTGTGTACTGTATTTATTCTTATTTTATCTTATTCTAATTTTTGCTTCATAACTTTTGCACTGTCCACTTCCTGCTGTGACAAAACAAATTTCCCACGTGTGGAACTAATAAAGGTTATCTTATCTTATCTTATCTTATCAAAGAATGCTACCCCTGCATTTGGACACAGTCTGTGTCTCAATGTGTGTTTTGCATACATCCTGTTTTACTTTCATAGTCACTTGTGCTTTGTGCATCATGTTCAGTTTAAATTGTGTCCAGCTGTGCTTCCCAAGTGTCTCCTCTTAGCTACGATTCCCTCCTGTGGTTTGTTCCCTCGTTTATTCTTGTGTGTATTTATGCCTGCGTCTCTCTCTGTCCTGCATCGCGGTCTCCCTCATCGTCCAGCTGTGCGTTCTGCCTGTCATTTAGTTTTAAGGAATTTTGTGTGTAGTGTTGCATTTTTTGCATTCCAGCAATACAGCTGGGTTTAAGTTAACCTTTTCTAAGAGTCTGCATTTTGGCTCATTCCTTCCCTCTTCACACCGCCAATAGAATAGCCCTTTATTCTCATTGTACATGTACAATGAAATTATGGATACTCTATATTCTGCCACATTTTATTTTTATTCTATTGAAAGGCCTCATTTTTATCTGTGCCATACAGGAAAGAGGAAATGCAGCGTGTGTTTCAGACAGCAGTCTTTTGTGTAGCTGATGTTTTGTTTTACATCAGCTTTTTAATATGAGGTACTTTCTTATCCTTTTTGACTTTAATGACGAGCTTGTTTTACTAAATTAACATGTAGTAAGATTTGAAACTGCAGTGACTGAGACCAGGAACATTTGCACAAAGTATTTACTGGTGTTTTAAACTCTGACCTTTAGATCAGACCATGACAGGAAGGATCACTTTTTAAAGAGACGTGGCTGATGGAAAATATTGTGTTAACATTTTTGTAACCGCAAGTTCGCAAATAGCTGCAAGTCTATCTGCACCATCTCTGCACTTAAACAAACATCAATGACCTCATGTATGTGAGTGTGTGTGTGTGTGTGTGTGTGTGTGTGTGTGTGTGTGTGTGTGTGTGTGTGTGTGTGTCAGATAAAACATATGTGATCATGAGGGTGAGAAACCACAACAATGCACCCCAGGACCCAGAGGTAAACACAGAGAAAGATCCAGGACACCCAAAGACAACCACGTGTCCACACCAGCAGAAGCAACAAGGAGCCAAAAAGAAAGAGCGCCTAAAAACCAACTGGCAGCTGATCCTGTCAGAGGTTGGCCACCCCAGTAAGAGCTGAGGACAGAGCCCAGGGCTCTGGACACATGCACATGAATGCACAAAGACACACACCTGCATCAACCCACCGTTCTAAAACCCTTCACCCTGTGTCTGTATTTCTGTGAAATATAAATGAAAGTTTGCACACAGCTGCAGGCTCATCTGCACTTAAAAAACCTCAGTGATCTCATGTTTTTCTCCATCAGCCCACAGAATGAATCTCAATGTCTCCTAAAACACTTTGGCTCTGTGCTATGTGATTATGTCTTATTCTTGCTATCAAACCTCAGGATGTGTAAAGAGGAACTGGAAGTTGAAGCAACATGAGGTTTGTTGCAATGCTTTGTGTATTTACTCAATATGCATTCAAGTTTAAAGTTACTATGGCAACATGAGTAAAAATATAAAAATAAATGTTTTAAGGAATAATTATTAAAATATCTGTTAGATACACAACAAAAACATCCTGACATCTCACCTCTGTTTTTGACCTTCTGCAAATGATTTTTTGTTTTTAATAAATAATTACAATCCACAGTAAAATAATGAATAAGTGTTGATAATGTTTTAGAGTTCATTCACTCATATTGTAGGGACACCATAATATCTTCTGACATATCAGTCTACACATAGCTAAACAGTTGGACTGAACTTCTGTCGATTCATAAAGTGTGTTATTCTCATTTATTTCTTTATGTTGTAAGTTGAAACTTTTAAAATCTAAATGTTTTTATGCAGCATGAAAGAAGAATTTCAACATAATTCGTCTGATAAACAATTAAAATGTAAAAAATCATTAAAAAGACAGAACAGAAAACAGAAAAGGGGTTTTGGTACATTCACTCCCAGTGTGCTGGAAGAGGAATATTGCAGCATGATAATGATCCAGGGGACGCTGTAAAAACATGTCAGAGTTTAAAAAAAAAAAAAAAAAAAAAAACTGGTAAGATATGACTTAAAGCAATGGAAAACAACACAAGAATCAAGTTTCTATGTTTGCAGCGGAGAGGAAATTAAAAATGTCGCAAAACTGCTGCGGTCAAAGCTACAGGAGCTGTTTGAGTTTGGTGTAAAAGGGAAGGAAGCACAGAGAGACCAATCAGAAGAAGAACCTGTAGAAAAACTCTGTCACACCTAAACAAAACACAACTTCTCTTTTTTCTGCAAAGTGAAACAGTTTGAAATTATCTGTGGATCAGAGTGCAGCAGGCTGGATGTGACGATGGGGCACTCTTTGCTCTGCATGATGGGCTTTTTCTGTAAGTACACGTCTGACATTGTTTGAATGGCAGCGATTAATGAAAATGTTTCTGATCTCTGAGAATTAGTGAGTCACTGTTTAGAGCTTGTTTAGCAAACAGGAGAAAGTTGGTGATTATTGTTCATCTGAAAATGAACAATAATCAATAATCAGAGTAAAGTCTTTAAAAAAAACGTTACTCTGAGGTAAAATATCTGATGAGGTTTTATTCATTATTTTAGTGCTCAGTACAGTCATCCGTGGAAATGCTGAAGGTAAGAAACACTGTTTTTACTCCAGTTCATATATGTAGCTGTTATCTCCTACAATGCTTTAAATCAGGGGTGTCAAACTTATGGCCCACGGGCCACATTCGGCCCTCGATACAATTATTTCCGGCCTGCGAGACAGTTATTAATGGTCCCTCAGTATGTGGGAGCTGAATCTTCAGCCCTGCTAAGAATCCATGTTTTGATGGGCGCACCATGTGGCCAATCGCATGCAAAGACAGGCTGGGATCATACCATTATGTGAAAGAAAGAAAGAAGGGGGGCAGACTGAAGACAGCAAGTGTAGTGGTACAGGCCAAACCATTTCAACAACTACCAAACAGGTAAAACAGCAAACGATTAAAGTGCAGGTAAACAGAAATGTTTCTGTTTTTCAGCATCTACTATAGAAATACAGTATAGATATAATATAGATGAGCTACCAGAAGTTTCTCTCTAATTTTATACATTTGTTTCTTACAATGTATGTCCACAGATTGGTGCCGACAGATTTTTCTCTTTCTCACAGCAGCCATTTCTTCATCATTTAGAAAAACAGTTAAATACTGTAAATCATTTCTTACACTGATGGTGTCAGGGTGGTGGCTCATTGGCCCAGCATTTTTAGTTTATTTGGTGTTTTTTGATTTCTCTGCTGTTTTGGGGAAATGTTTAAGTGTTTCCAGTTCGTATGCATATTAGTCTTGGTTATGCTTCTAAGTTTAGTTAAGACTTATGATACATGTTTTCTTGTCAATATGTCATTTCCTGTTTCCTGTGTGAGTCTGTCATGTTCTCTGTGTATGCTCCTTAGTTTATGTCCGTGTCTCGTCTCCCTTTTCTGTTCCCGTGTTTCATTCCATGTCTCCTCTCTGTGTTGAGTCTGTTTTGTCACCCATGTCTGTCTCTCACCCCTCCGTGTGTCTTATCTCCATGTTTCTATCTCTCTGCCCTCTCTCTCTCACCCTCTCCCTCACCCCTCTGTGTCTTAGTCGTTTTACTGTGTTTAATCTTCATCTTCATCCTCTCTTCGCCTGTTCCTGTCCTTGTGTCTCTTCTATTGCCTCCCTGTTTGTTTATCACTGTTGTTGTCGAGTCCGTGTGTCTCAGGTCGAGGTCTCAGTGTTTCCTGTTTTACTTTGACAGTGTCCCATCCTGTGTTCAGTTTTGCTTCCTGTATTGTGTCATTATGTTTATTCCCCCCAGCTGTGTTTTCCATGTGTTTCCTGTTTCCTCATCACCATCTTGTATATTTATGGGCTGTGTCCTGTTAAGGGTTCAGAAATTGAGGAGGAAGACCAAAAATAATGACCACTGATCCTGCCGGGTGCAATTAGACGACATTTTAATGAATACACGCGTGGAGTCCAACACTGTGCAGATTCAGTGTTGAACTGTCTTACAATAGTCAAAACCAAGGCTTTATAGGGTTGGGGTGATACTGCTCCCCCCCCCAGACACAATACAGCATACGTCAATCCAAAACCACAAATGTTCAGTTAACTTTGACATAGTTTAAAAAGAACATCGTCTTCGGCTCGAACCCAGGTGCTTCCCCTCAGCTCGCCTTCGCTGTCGCTTATCTCTGGGACATCTGGTGTACTTCCTGGAACAGACTAACACGTACGCACCCAAACTTTGCAGTTACAGCAAAACACATCTTAACTTCTTACCTACTAAATGAGTCTACTTATATGTATGTGTGTGTCAGCTTCTGCTGCCCTTTATTTCACCCTTCACTTCATCAGCCAGCAGACAGAAGGCCAGCAAGTACACAACTGAAACTATGTGTGTGTATGTGTGTCTCGTCCTTAAATGCTCTCTCATCTCACCCTTTGCACTTCTGACCTTTCACCAGAACAGAGGCTCATCCTTACATGTAATAACCTAACTGGAACTATATATATAATATGTTGAGTAAATGTTTTAATCAAGAGCCTCTACTAAAAGCTTAATCCAAAGATATAAATGCATAATAAAATAACCTGCTCTTAGCTTGCACTCAGACTCTGCTTTCACTTTCACTTTTGCAAAGCATGGCGTTTCCTGTCTCCTTTTGCACAGAGTATATTTCCTGTCCCTGCAGTCTGCACAGAAACATTTAAGATTATAGGAGCATTGAAAAGCATTTAGAATTATAGATTCAACTCAACAGTTTAAAGTGGTTCTTACTGGACCTGTAATAAAAGCTTAATTGGGTGCCAATATGTTTAAACATCTAAATGCAATATCAATATTAATAATTAATGGAATAGTAATAATGATCATAAAAAATAGCAGCAAATAATAGCAGCATAATATTTTACTATTCCTGACAGTCCCAATTCAGGGTCTGCACGCTTGAAGTACGCATTTCAAGTGCGATTACATCACCGCCACGCGATGACGGCTGTCCCAATTCAAAGTGTACTTCAAATGCGCCGTCGATTTCCCCAAATATCAAGCGTGGTCTGGTGCACGCTTCGTGGCCCCATATATCCCACAATCCATAGCGCGGCGGTGGGTGTGGATAATTTTGCCGCAAAATACGGCAGAAGGGAGCGGCCGAAGAGTGAACTGTCAAAAGTAAGTACTGAATATTATGTCACTTATTTATGTGCAAATGTTTAAGAACATTAAAACATTACTGTTGGCCACATGTCGGCAAAGTTATGTGACATTAGTGATGTTTGTACTTTCAGGGGTAACTTGGTTTTAAAGCCTCTACTTCTAAATATATATATATAGTTGACCTTAATCTTACAGAGAATGTGATGATTTTATGCGTAATTAAAGTCAGTCATATATCCACAAACACAACAAGCTGAAAGTCAGTGATGCTGCTCGGTTTGCAGTCCTGAATATGACGGCACAAGCAGGATTCACTGCACTGTTAATGTTAGCTATGTTATATTGCTGCCTCTGTTCGGTGGTGTCGAGCCAAACGGACTTTAACGTGTGTTTGAACGAGCTGACGGTTCACTCGTTAAGCTGAAAGAAAGATGCTTTAATCACAGGAGTCACACATGTGTCCACTGGACCATCTGGAACTCTTCTTGTTTAGCACTCGTAATAACACAAACACTAAATCCTCCTTCTCTTGTGCTGTTTTGTAGCAGTGTATACACCTGAGACTGTCACCTGTCTGTCTGTCCTGCACTCTCTCTCTGTTTCTTTCTCTCTGATTGTGGAATAAAAGTATGAACATGTATTTATAAGTTACACTTGTCTTTGAATCCTGCAGCTTATCACACATTTGATTTCCATGTGTGACAACTGCAAGTGTCCAGAGTGAGGACAGACTGAGGGACCCACTGCTGCACATCATCTGTGAGGCTTTGCACCCCTGATGATCCACCAGGACAAACTCAGCAGTGTGTGAGGAAGAGGAGGAGGAAGAGCCAGCAGCAGCTGACAGATGGAGAGAATAGACAGACTGTTCCCTGTTTGTGAAGGACTGCTAGAAAAGTTTAACATAACTAATTGTCTGTCCTGAATCAGTCTATGAAAGGCAGCAACAAGTTTAATATTCAGAAACCTAAAGTATGTATCAGCAGCAGAATGGAGCTAAAAATAAATGTTTGTTTCAGTTCTATGAAGCTTTGAGTATTTTGGATTAGTAGCACTGCTGTGTTTGTTGCATCATATTGCTGTAATTGTTTATATGCTTTATATATTCTGAGCTAAGTTGATCTATAGTGTTACATCATATTCTATAAGGATGTTATGTGTTTGTATACTTTCTGCCCAGTTTGACCCATTTAGCAGAAGTCGGCCTGTTTAAGGCTCTGATATCTATTCTGTATGACTTAAAGCAGTTATGACATGGTCTGATTTTCTCACCCAATAAAGGAACATTTCATATATCAGTCTACTCTTCATTCTATCAGAAACAGTTTTCACAGCTCGTACATTTTCTTTTTACACATATATGTAAGCATTGAGCCAAATTTAGTAATGCCAACATATTGAAAGAACAATGTTTGTCTCTTATATATAATACATCTGTATATACACTGTCAGAGATACTTGTCTTTGACTGAAGATTTAAGGTGATAGGACATATAAATAACTGCTACTTGCATCTTTGACCCAGAGTTCAAGCTCATATATATATAAACACCCAGCACGCCCCTGCGTATATATATATATATATATATATATATATATATATATATAAATATAATCTGACAATACATATAATATTGTCCATATTATATTAACATTACCACAGTGAGATGACTTTAGTCTCATGAACAACATTAGCTAATTATTATTTACTAACTAATCTTGAAATGACTGTTCAGTATAGAAATGAAGCCCAACTATCATGTTTTACAGTCCTGTGGTCTCAACTAATCAAAGTGATGTCATGACAAAAATGAATGACCAACAAAACATTTTTTCTCCTTCATTTCTGTCACACAAAGCTGTATGAAACATTTCTCGCGGTTAGTTTCATGGTTGCTAGGCAACCTGAACAGCGCGACGAAGGCTAGACCGTCCCATTTCACAAGGCTCTCACTTCCGCACTTCCCGTACTTGTAGTACGCACCGTACGTAGTACGCGTAGTGTGCGTACTTCAAGCGTGCATGCCCTGAATTGGGACACAGCCATGGAGTGAGTTGTCAGTCGTTCTTTGTCAGGTCATTTATAAACACTATCTCATGTTTCCACAGTTCTTCCAAGTATTCCAGATTTCACATATTTAGTTTTCTTAGTTTAGGTTTTTGTGATCAGTTTCTTGTTTAGTTAATGTCTTGTTATCGGCCACAATAAAAGGCACAGTTTTTGTTAAAATCTAGTTTTCTTCTCGTTGTCTGCACTTGGGACCCTCATTCAGAAAGGTTTCACTGGTCTGGCCCACTTGAGATTAAAGTTGGTTGTGTGTGGGCTGTCATGTAAAATGAGTTTGACACCCCTGTTCTAAATGACATCCTCCCTGTTTAGATTTGATATAACACACCTATTATTTCATTTATTATTATTTTGATTTGAAAATGATCATATTAAGAGTGTGCTGCCTTCATACAGACTAATTCTCTTTTCATGGATGTTTATCTGAACAGATTCCAGTACAGATTTACAAGAAGATGATGATTTGTGTGGGTAGTGCAGTGTATCTCACTGATATTGGCATGTGTGCTGCTTACCTCAGTGTATGCTTTTGTATTAACTCTTGGAGTTCTCGAAATCCTTATACAAAGCTGCACATAAACAAAAAATGAAAGGAAATACCAGATACTCCGGCTTCCTCCCACAGTCTAAAGACATGCACTTAGTGGGGTTAGGTGAATTGATTATTCTAAATTGCCCATAAGTGTGAGTGTGAATGTTTGTCTGTCTCTGTGTTAGCCCTGCAACAGACTGGTGACCTGTCCAGGGTGTACCCTGCCTCTCGCTCTATGATAGCTGGGATAGTCTATAGCCTCCTGTGACCCTGATAAGGATAAGCGGAAGAAAATGGACAAGAGTTTAAAGTGGGATTCAGGAGGTGCAGAACCCTAAAATCAGTTTGCTCTTGGCTGATGTTTCATGAGTTGTCCTCGTCTCTACACTGACAGTACACTGTTTATACTGACTTTATATTGGACTGCCACTGTGCACCAGTCACACAATGTTGTTTCCTTTAAATCCATCACAGTACAGCAAACTAACCTGTTTATCCTGCACTAATCTGTAGAGGATTTTCATGCAGCCTTTAAATAACACAGTGATTCTACCTCAGTTTGTTTTGCAGCATGCTTCACACTATGAAAAACATAATGTCAACATAAATACTCAAGTAAAGTACAGATCTGTACTCCGTTACTTCCCACCTCTGGAAATAAGTATATAGTGTGATACCTGGTTGTTTTCAGTCACTCTGCTGGTAGAGTCTAAATATCATTTAATCTGTTTAGTAAAAACAAAACTTTTTATTGTTGATTTTCAGTCAAATTTTTACCAGGACACAAAAATATAATTACAATTAACAAGAGCAATAAAACCAGGATAGATTTGTGATGATAATGATATATTTTTATTTGATCAGCTCCTCCTGAGCCCACTGTGACCCTCCAACCATCCACGACTCAGATATACAGCAGTGAGACAGTCACTCTTGATATTCAGGGAGGTGGACGTATGAATGGAGACGAGACAAGTTAAAAGCACCTCCTCACTTATTTTAATTGTATTGCACATTTCTTCCAAAAACAGAACAAAATACTAACAAAAGTAGTGTAAAATAATAATAAATAATTGTCCTCATTTTAGGAGAGACTGGTCTGCTATGTTAGCCTTTCTCAAACTGCTCGTATGTTTACTCATAGCAGCAGTTTTTTCACTTCGTTTATCTTTGAATCTCCAGCTCTGAATCCACCACTGGAGGTTTAACAGCATTGTTAGCAAACAACAGCTAACTGACAACTAATGGATTATATTTATAAATGTATAAAACATTTAAAAAGTATAAAAACAACTTTTTGTTGTTGATTTTTAAGTTAAATTATCCGTTTTAATTTGATCAGCTCCTCCTAAGCCCACTGTGACCCTGCAGCCATCCTGGACTCAGATATACAGCGGTGAGACAGTCACTGTCAGATGTGAGATTCAGGGAGGTGAAGGAGCTCAGTGGACGTATGAATGGAGACGAGGCCTGGTTAACATACGTCAGTCATCCAATGAATACAGAATCACAGTTACTGAGTCTGACAGTGGAGGATACATCTGCCGGGGCAGAAGGGACTATTTCTTCACAGAGTGGAGTGATATCATCACACTGACTGTATCATGTAAGTTGGAGATCTGTTTTATCAACATTAGTAAGAATCTGTTTTTCTTGCAGCTTTGTAGCTGTTTCATTTGTGCTGCTCAGTAAAATATTTTTCTTTTATTATGATAACCAAAAAATGTGAAAAGCAGCTTTTTATTCACAGTGAAGAGAACAAAACATATCAGAGTAACTTCTCTGCTGTGCAGCTCTAATACATGAAGTGCAGAACAAATGCTGAACCTGTTTCAGCTGCTCCACCACATCCACTAAGAACAACAGTTACATCCAATATTTTCTCTTCTGTATTTGTGTTATTTTTATTTTTATTACTCCCTGTTGCACCAACATATGATGCAGTTACTTCAGTTGTTTTTAGCATGTTGTCTATTGTTGAAACGATCTTAGAGGTTTCAGGTTTTAGTTAAAGACTCTGGTCTCATGACAAACACACACTGGATCTTTTTCACTTAATGAACTCTGAACTGCAGACGACAATATGGCCTCATTTCATTGGACGCTGGTCTGTGCTGGTATGTTAATAATTTAGAGTAATGATATTTAATGAGTATATAAAGTACTCATAATCATCTCACAGACAAAACATTATGTACAGCTACTTTCAGTGCCATTGATATTTATTTAGAGTTTTTTCTCTAATTGATCTTTCTGAGTTAGCTTCAGTAATTACCTCCTCCAAACCATCGATGTGTCTTTTAAAACCCATTCTGACACATCTGTGCACATCAACAGGAAATGTCAGCTTCCACAGCAAAAGAATATAAAACACACTTACAAGGTCTCATCTTAGCTATCAGAGGCTTCAACAGCAGATTTAGTAAAGAACACAAGGACATAGCATGCTAACTACAATCAGATCGTATTAACCTGGGTTACTTTCTCATTATGGATGAATTAACTAAGTCATGCTTCAAATTAATGATAGTAAATGAACTATACATTTATTAATTACTTTAAATACTCAGAGGAAAATATTAAAAAAATTTCCTGTGCGGATCAAAACAGCATTTCAGAGTATTTTGTGTCACACACTTTGTTATAGCTTCACCAATAAAGCTTTGTGATATTTGATTATTCACATGTTTCCATCCAGTTCTTTAAATTGTTCTGATTCAGTCATTTTTACTTTTATGTTCTTGTTCTATTTTATTCCATTGTCTATAGTATTTTATTTTATTTTATTGTATTTTATTGCATTCCAGTGTTTTCTAATTTCTGCTACATAACTTTGCACTTTTGCTGTAACAAAACAAATTTCCCACCTGTGGGACTAATAAAGGTCATCTTATCTTATCTTATCTTAAACTGAACTGCAGCGAAACCAAAGGCTGAACTGAGAGCTGATAGGACAGCTGTTCCAGTAGGAGGCAGTGTGACCCTGACCTGCTCTGTGAGCCCATCATCATCATCATCATCATCATCATCGTCATCATCATCATCTGGATGGAAATACTACTGGTACAGAGATGGGAAATCTTTTCAACCTGTTACAAATGGACAAATCAGTGTCTCAGAGGGAGGACTCTACAGCTGCAGAGGAGGAAGAGGAGAACCAGTTTACTACACAGAGGACAGTGAGTCAGTCAGGATTGACACAACTGGTGAGTTTAAATGTAACTTCCTACAAATCACTACATCTGATGGTAACTGAACCTTTCGTCTTTCGTGTGTTTTTATTGTACTTTCTTGAACATTAACAGTGTCAAACAGGCCTGTTGTGACTCTGTATCCAAACATGTCTGAGATATACAGAGGAGAGACGATCACTGTCAGATGTGAGATCCATGGAGGAGACACTGAGTGGGATTATGAGTGGGAAACAAACAGCATCATAAAACCTCCAAATCAAAATGAATACAGGATTAGATCTGCTTCATCATCCAAGAGTGGAAACTATCGCTGTAAGGGCAGAATGAAAAGTTCACAGCATAAAACAACAGAGTGGAGTGATTCAGTCACACTGACAGTTTCTGACAGTAAGTCATATTTGCTTTAAGCTGTTTGAACACTTTGTAAAATGTGTTTCTGTTCATATAGACTGAGATTATTATTCTTTGTATAAACTGAGCTCACTGTTCAGAGACTGTACTACATGTTCACTGAGAGAAAATCTTTGTTGAACAGATAAACCCCGTCCTGTCCTCACTGTGTCTCCATCATGGCTGAGTCCTGGAGCCTCAGTAACTCTGAACTGTCAGGTTGAACATCCGTCTGCAGGATGGAGCTTCTACTGGTATAAAGCTGTTCCTGATCTATCAGAGAAATCCTCCAGTTATGAGCTGCTACCTGATGGCAGTGGGACTGCACAGGACTCCTACATCATTCATGGACAGACACACACAGCAGGATATGTGTGCAGAGCTGGAAGAGGAGACCCAGAGTATCACACTGATCACAGTCAACCAAAGTTTGTCTGGTCTGCAGGTCAGTTTGTTTCTCTCTAATAAGTTATGTCATCACTTTAATTCACCATTATTTTTCTTGCAGCAACATACTGACATTGAAATCTGATGTCCAATTACAATTAAATTGCATTAAATTACTATATTTAAGTTTCCTCAAGGTGGATTAAATTGAATCTCATCCTTTCTCACTACATTCAAGTAAACTGAACTTCAGTCAGACACTTCTGTTGTTATTCAAATTCCTCCTTGTTTGTTTCTCACCGAGTTAAACAAGGATGCATTCTGTCTCCAGCTCTTTTTAATCTTCATGTTGATGATTTGAAAGTCTGTAAATCTGGCAGGACTCATGTGAAGCACATCATGTACACAGATGATCTCGTGGTCTTTAGTCCTCATGTTGTTGTGCTTTTGCTGTGGAGAATGATATCAGACATGATGCCTGTAAAAGTGCCCTCGTGATTTGTAGAAGCAAAGAGAACAAACATTTAAGATCTGCTGATGTTAAACTCTCTGATAATGATCTGTAATAAGGTCACAAATGTCAGACATCTTATTACATGACAGATGATGAAGATATTTGCTTGTGCAACAACAAACATGCACACTGTGGACAAACTGTAGGAAAGCAAGTTTACAGAAACTTCTAATGTAGCTTCTAATGATGCTGTGAGATTTTTACTGAGAGACACAGATGGTTCAGTGAAATGTTTCCAGCTGCAGGAGTCACAACATTTAAATCTGTATTAATAAATCTCATTCATAGATTTATTTGCAGTTATAGTGGGTTTAGCAAGAACTAGTTTTTTTCACTGTGATATTTTGAATGCTAACATCTGTGAGCTTTGTCTCTTCACTGCATGTTGTTTCCAGATGTTCATTCAGCAGCGTCTCTCACAGTGAGTCCTGACAGAGCGCAACACTTCACCTCTGACTCTGTCTCACTGACCTGTGAGGGAAACCTCACTGAGTGGAGAGTGAGGAAGTTCTCTGAGGACGGCCGACTCTCTGACTGTAGGAGAATGACTGGATCCACATGTAACATCAAGACATCAAAGTCAGATACTGGAGTGTACTGGTGTGAGTCTGGATCAGGAGAGTTCAGCAGTGCAGTCAACATCACTGTACAGAGTATGTTATTATACATTTACTTCTTGGATCTGAATGATTTAGACGTCACATGAACATTTGTCCCAGCTTTGCTGTATGTGAAGTAATTCTATGTGGCAACACAAACAAAAATGAGAATTTCAGACAATTTTCTGCCCCAAAGCATCAAAAAATATTCTTGGTTTTTGTTCTCTAGTTAAATTAGTATTTTATATTTTCTCCATCAGAATACAACTCTAAAAAGGTCAACATCTTTCATCATCAATTGTATTTATAATAACGTGCGCGGAAGATGAAGGGAGCATCCCAACTATATTGCCAGTCGTCTTAATCAGATTTTTAATTTGGGATCTGAGCTCAGAAAGTTTGCCAAACCATGTAATGATACCATAACAGAAAACAGAATCAACAATCGCCTTATAAAATAGCAACATGATGCATTTATTTACTCCATGGACCCTCAGCCTTCTAAAAAATGCAAACACTGACTACACGAATAATCCACATGATGAACCCACTGTAACTGAACATCTAAACACTGTCATGTTGTCACTTGTTCAAACTTCTCTCCAGTAAATAAAACCAGGCTGAGATCTCCAATTGATCTTTGATCAAAGATCATCATAAATATGACGACGATTATTTTTCTATATATTTAACATGAATGTGTGTTTCTTACACCACTGCACAATCCCTTCAATCTCAGTTTTGTAAATTGCAACATCTGAATCTTTGGTTAACAGACTAAGAACTGCTGTATCATCAGAAAATGTAATCACATAGTTATTTGTACACTGATTTCCATAATTTTTTTAATATAATATGAAAAGAACAGGAGAGCTGACACAGCCCTGTGAGACTCTTGTTCTTATAAACTGTATGTGTGAACGAGTAGAACTGACTTTAACTTCCTGTTGTGTTTTAATGAAAATAGCCAAACAACCATCTGATTATATAAGGATCCACCTTCATGTTATTTAACAATGTATAAGTGTTTGTGGTATTAAACACTGATATTAGATCCATAAATAACAATCGTGCATAAGCTGAGGGGTTTTCTAAATGCTTTAAAATCAAGTGAGTTAAAGTAATCAAATTGTACTTCACTTCACAAGTGCTCAACCATAATTCATTCAAAGGATTGCATTGCTATTGATGTTACTGCTGCAGGTCTGTGATCATTATTTTGCTGATTGCAGCCTTTCTCTATATAGTGAGGATGAAGCTGATATCAACAGGACTCCAAGCTGGATTCAGCTCATCAGCAAATGTTTAAAGACAAAAGTTGAAACAGCATCAGGCCCACAGGCCTTCTTGGTATTTAAGTTTTTAAATGCAGTTATTTTTATTTCATTCTATTCACAACCCTTAGATCAGTTACTAAGTGAGTCTCTGTTAGATCACATTATGAGCTTACAAAATCTGACCATCAGCCGTTCCACTTCATTTACTACATGCATTTCTTTCTTACCTGGATTCAAGTCGATCATCTGTTTCACAGAGTCGCTTCTGTGAAAATCTCCCTGAAGCTTACATGTCAGCTTTTTCTAAAAGTGTGCACCAGCTGATGTGACTGAAACAATTGTGTGTGATTGTTTCACAGATGATGGTAATGGTCCTATCCTGGTGAGTCCTGTTCATCCTGTGACTGAGGGAGCTTCTGTTAGTCTGAGCTGCAGTTTGAGAACACAAAAAATACTTTCCAATGTGTTTTTCTATCACAATGACAAACTTATTCAAAATGATACCCGAGGGGAGCTGAAGATCTCTGCAGTGTCAAAGTCTGATGAAGGTTTCTACAAGTGTCAGTACTCAGGAAGAGAGTCAGCACAGAGCTGGATGTCAGTTAAAGGTGAGCAGGAGCAAAACATTTGATGTGTTTTTGTAAAAATGATTTTAATGCTTGAGGAGGAATAATATAATAATAATAAGTATTATACTTTATTATTACTTAATTATTATTAGTCATTTCAGCAGCTGTGTCAGGAGCTGACAGCTCTTCATCTCCTGTGTGGTTGATGGTTGGACTGGTTTGTGGAGTCTCTCTCATTATTATTCTCCTGCTCTTGTTGTATCTCTGCAGACAGTCCAAGTGTAAGAGCCTCTTCTTTTCATGCTGTATAGAGAGTTTATTTACTACATACACTTTAATTATTCACACATATACATGTATTCTGATCTCATGACACTAAATAACAATGAAACAATTTACATCACAATCATGTGTAATAACATTTGTCTCTTTCACAGATTCCTGCTTCACCAGGTTGGTAAAATACTTTTTATTATTATTTTAAACAAACATCAGTTACTTTTGAGTTTATTGTGTTTATTTCCTGTTTTAGGTCGATCCAGTCTGAGAGTCACAGTCCGGGCTCCTCCACAAATCATGGAGTCAACCAGGATGAAACTCATGTGTACGGCTCTCTTCAACATGGTCAGTATTTAAACCATTTAAGTAATATTATCATTATTAATATTGACTTTTATTAAACCTCCATTAACACAAACATTTCTCAGGTTCAGTTTGTGTTCAGCAGCTTTTCAAAGAACATTTAAAGATCTTACAGTCCTGGTTTTGACTCACACAGTGTTTCTGTTTTTGCTCTGATATTTAGTGTAACTGTAATAAAATGATTAATGTGAGCCTGGCTTGTATTTTTCTTTAGGTACTGCTGACATCTATGAATCAGTCACACAAGTGACAAACAGAAATGGTACAGTATATGTGCTGAAAAGCACAGAACAGTTAGAGATGAAACTTGTTTTGATTTAATGAAACTAATTCCATGTGACATGTTTTTACAATCCTGTAAATAAAATTACAAACATTTCAGGTTCAGATGAATATGAAAATGTTGCCTCCTCTCTTATTGACTTTAAAGATCTTAGAAGAAACAGTGAGTACATAAAACCTGTGCAGTTTAAAAATAAAACAAACATCCTTTAAAAACGTTTTTTTTTTTCTTTGTGGATGAATTTGATCATCTTCACAGGGGAACACGACACACCAGAGCAGAGTGCTGTTTACTAAAATGAAGTTGGGACCCACAGGTACAGTCACAACAGTCTCATTGCGTGTTTGGTTTGTTAGATCTCCACCTCACAGAAACACTTGTTGCACATAATGTTCAGACACACTGGATACAAAGTCTGAGCTTCCTGGATGCTGTTATCACCTGCTGGCTGACTAACAACTACTTTGAAACCAGTTTTACACAAAAGCTTTTTCTCCAGTTGCCAAGCTCAGCTCTGTATCACCTACTCTGAAGATTAGGCCACTTAAATGTGCAAAGAAGAAAATACATTTCATTTCATTTTCACATGTTTTGCACAAAAAAAATCTTTACAATACAGAACACATAACAAATGATACCATGTGTATATCAGAGACCACATGTTTAAATCAATGAAAGTAAATCAGGATGATTTCCTCCTTCACACAGGTACAGAGGTGTGTCTGAGGGCTGCACCTCCTAAACAAAGCCTGTAAGGTACAGTTAGCTTTACACTCTCTGTAAAGACTCAAACACACAGAACAGAACTTCACTTTACATCGAGGGCAGACGATGTTTTTATAATAAATGTTATTGTTTTCCAACAGGAAGCCACAGATGGGACAGGCACGAGGTGCAGCCAGTGACCCCATTAAACTGATGTTTTACTGTCCTTATTTTCCTCAAGTTATTGGTTCTGTTATTAGTTACCTAATATAGACTATTGTGAGTCGTTTGACTGAAACTAACCGACTGACCTGGTGATGTCATGCTCTGTACTGACAGAATATGGCGATACCTGTGTTTTTATACCTTTAAGACCTTATTTCTTAAATCCAGCTTCACAGTCAGAGTTACATCTGTGTCAGTTTTTGAGAGCTGGGCTCAATGATGTAAATTAGCATTGATACATGTAGTGTTTTATGTCCACGTTAATGCTGAACACCTTATGTGGCATTTTCACACAACAATACTTCTGCTCAGTATTGATTTTTCTTTTGCATGTTTGCCATCCTCCATCTTCCACTTTTACTGATTTGGTTCATGTAAACATTTCTGATGGTTTCATGTTCATCAAAATATTTTAATCTGCAGTTTCAAGTCTTAGAGATTACATCACTTTACATTCACAGACTTGAAGTTGAAGTTGTTGCTGTTCTTGGGAGACATTTCTCTTTTGTTCTGGTATCAAATTGCTTCGTGTTTGCTGAGTTTCAAGCTCTTTCTGTTCACCTGTCAAACTGTTGCTCATGTTTCCAGAGCAGCTTTTCTTCTGCTCAGATTAAAAATTTACAGTCATTTCTGGTTTGTTGATTTGCCAAATTGTTGCTCAGTTGCTTTGAATCAAAGTTCATCTTAGTTGACAGGTTGCTTTGCAGTTTTGAAAAAAAATCCTCCTCTATTGAGTTTCCAAACTGTCTTTCAGAATCATTTTTTCTCAGTTTTCTGCTCAGACTTTGTCTCAGACATCTGATTTTCTCCTCTTCTGTTCAGATTCAATCATCTACTTCTCAGTTGTCTAAAGTCAAGACTGTGTCAGGGTTCCTGGGTGGTTCACCCGGTGTTTTCAGTTCATGTTCAGTTTATGTTCCACATTCATGTTTCCCGCTTCACCGTGCCAGCCCTCTGTCTCAGTGTCATTAATTCTACTTCCTGTTTCATTATGTTCAGCTGTGTTCTCACCGGTCCGTAATCATCATCATTATCCAGTGTACCTAAGTCCTCAGTTTCATCCTGGTCTTTGTCGTGTCATTAATGTTAATTTTGTCTACTCTGTACGTATGTTCAGTTAAGCCAGTCATCTTATGTTCAGCTCATCTGCTCGTCATAATAAACACCAGCCTTCACCTACCTGTGAGTCCAACGTTTCCTTTCCTCGCATCCACACATGACACCCCTGACAGAATGACGACCCTGCGTTGTGGACCCAGCGGACTCTGACCTCTTCCAGCGGCAGGAGGCAGCGCTCTTTCACTGGACGGAGGTGCTTTTTTACTCTCTTGAAGCACTGAAAAGCACTAATGGGCTTCATGTGCACATTAGTGCTCAACAAATTGTTTACAAATCCAAAGAGGAGAAAGTAGAAAGAACATGTGACAAAATGAACACGGCTACTTACAAACACAGTGACTGTCCTCAGACAACACACACAATTGTCAAGTAATTCAGTTCAATTCAGTTTAATTGTCTGTTGCTGTAATTTGGTGCTATATAAATAAAAGTTGTCAATTTTTATTATAAGGTGCCAAATCATAACCACAGTCACCTCCATGGGCTTTATATTGTAAGGACTGTACAATAATACAGAGAAACAGCAGTTGGTGAGAGTGAGAATGAAAAACTCCTTTTTAACAGGAAGAAACTTTTGACAGAACCAGGCTCAGAGAGGGGCGTTCATCTGCCACCTGCTGGGGTGACACACTGTGGAAAAGAGCCAGAAATTAATAATAAGTGAGCAGCTCTTGGAAGTCCTTAAATCACACAGATTTGACCTCACAGATCATTCGGTTGCTTGTGAAGACGATGGCGTACTGTAAGTGTGATTCTGGGTCAGGAGTCTGTTGTGGCACACAGACCCTCTGAAGCAGGGTGGGCAATTCATTTTCCTGAGGGGCCACACGGGAAACTGGGCCTGTTGTGGAGGGCCACATCAATAAACTGAACTCAATCCTGCTCAGTAGTAATTTGATCTCTGTATAAACTGGTACTGGTAAGAGTGGATGTTACAATTAGGCAATGAAAATGTGAAACAGACAGAGTAAAAAAAAGCCCTTCACAGCTTTTTGTTATTACACTGCATGTTTGTCTTGTTTTGTCTCTGCAATAATTCAGTTTCATAAAGTGTTTTGAAATGAACTAAATCACTGAGCTTTTTCTGTGTCTGTGACTCTTTTACTGCTTTTTTACTTGGCAGCACTTTTTTATGTGGCTCTGCCATCATGTGTCAGAATACAGAGAGAACAGTCAAAGTCAACAACTTAAACACTTTTAGAGCTGCTGAGCACCAAAGCTTGTTTTTGACCTGTTTAGACTCTGAAGCCGTCTCACTGAAGACTTTGCAAACGGAAAATATTGTTTATGTTTTGATAAATCCAAACTTTTTAAACCCTAAAAGAAAAATTTTACTATATTCAACTCTACAAAGACGTAAAGGGATATTTTTTATTCAACATGCAACATCACGCAGTAATAATACGAGATCAAACTACAAACATGACAATACAGAATAACATATTTGTTCTTCTGAGCAGCTACAGTGCCTACATGTGTGTCAAAGGCTGTTGTTGGTATATAAATATAGAATAGTCATGATCCTGTGTTTACACCCAGCATTTTGTGTTTGGACTTTATAGTTTTGGGTTATTTAATATTCAGAGGTCGTGATTCTGTCCTGTATAGTTGTTATCCCTCTGTTTATGTTCTTAGGTCTTCTTAGTTTTCTTATCTACTGTTTGTGTGTGTGTGTGTGTGTGTGTGTGTGTGTGTGTCACGAAACATACTTGATCGTGAGAGTGAGAAACAGCAACAATGCACCCCAGGAGCTTGATCCAGGAGACCAAACAACCACGTGTCCACCCCAGCAGAAAGGCCGGTAGGCTGGAAGTGAGCGGCTTTGAAACTGGACAGTCTTCTAGCCTTCATTCAAGTCCGCCCTTAATTCCGCGTTTTTCCGGTCGCTAGCGCCACTGTGCGAATATTTTGAAAAGAACTCAGTTTTTTTGTACATTTTTAATTCTCTAGGAGCTTAAATAAACTGTATCGTTGTTGCCGGCATTTTTGTACCTTCGGCTCGTCAGAGACCGTGATATCCAGGTAAAATAATTGTTTTTAATCTACATGCATTTAGGAATTACTTAGCATGTTTCATGGATAATTCCAGTGACTGAATGATTGCCGGTCATTCGTACACATTTACTGTATTATATAAAATATGTAAACTAAATCTCTTTGAAACTTACAGAAGAACGTTTTATATTTCCATTTATTTTCTGTTATTCATTTGATCCTGTAACATATTTGTGTGCATAGATGGGCTGTAAGAATGTGACAAAGCTGAAAAAAGGGTTATTTCTGAGTTCACAAAAAAGCTTAGTGTCACGGGTTGCCGGGGCAAGCCGTGTGGGAATTATTTAGGACCAAAATGCGGCAGCTCTAGTGCAAGTGAGTTTATTAAACAGAAGTAGATACAAACAGAAATGGCAAGGGTGAGCATGGAACTAAGAAAACCTAAACTGGGCAAAATTAACTAAACCAACCAGAAACGAAGATGCAGGGAGGCACAGGAAAACATACGGGAAAACGGACGGAGAGAAGCAGACGAACCAGCAACGAGGACGAGGTAACACACACTATAAATACACACACCAGGAATCAAGGGATGGGAAACAGAAGGGGAACACACCTGGAAGACATCACAGCTGATGAGGCAGGGGAAACGTAATCAGAACGCACGGACATCAGACAAAGACCTTCAAAGTAAAACAGGAAACACATACACGTAATGACACAGACTCAGAAACGCAGACTTGACACAGGAATACACGGGCAGAAAAGAATAAACACTAAACTGAGGAAGAACAGAACCAAAATCACAATAATAGAAAACACAAAACGCTGGGTCAAAAGGACAGATCAGCTACTGATTGGAAGGTGGGTGGTTCGATTCCTGACTCCCCCAGTCTGTATGCCAAATATCCTTGGGAAAGATACTAACCCCAAATTGCCCTCCGATGCGTTCATTGGAGTGTGAATGTTTGTTAGTTGCACTTGAGTGTCTAAGTGCTTGTATGAATGGGTGAATGTTGTATACAGCGCTTTGAGTACTCCGGGAGAGTAGAGCGCTGTATAAAAATCAGTCCATTTACTCTTTGTTCACATGCATGCCTGCGTGAGAGGCCAGACCCTTGTGTTAATGAATCTATGCATATTCATGTAACCACAATAAAGAGCAGTGCTACGGGGGAGTTGATTTAGAGTGACTGCAGTTCCAGGAACAGCGCTCGTCTCGTCCTCGAGATCACACAAAGAGTTCTGCCTGGTGCCTCATGCTTTCGCTAGCTTCAGTAAAATTGCCTCGGCTGTTCCAGCAATAGGTTTGTGCCAACATGAAACCTAACAGTTAGTTACACAAATGAAGTCTATAAATTTTAAGTCTTTTCAGAGCATATTAGCATATTTGACTTAAGCTTAATAATCAGAATAATGCTTTGATCTCTTAAAATAAATGAAATCATACCTTTCTACTAAAACTGTTTATGTTGTTCTCCACCTTTTCCTTAACCAGACCAGACCCTTGTACTGCAGGATTAACCTGAGTGTCCCAGTCCTGGACTGTTTTTTTAACCAGGGGGATCCCAGGTCTGATTTTTGTTGATGTATTATAAATATTCTTGTTTTATTGTTATTGTCATTTACTTTATTCTCAGTAAATACATATTCTTTTAAAATTGTTCAAAGTTAGCATTATGTTCATGCATGTTAAAAATACCTGTAAATATGAGTTCAGGGACAATTACTGTTTGTTTGTTTTAATCAATTTATTCATAACATAAAACTGTTAAACTAATGCAACACATATAACAACGTAACAAATATATCATAATAAATACATTTCTTAATGCATAACGCATTTTGGAACTGATCTTTCAAGAAGTGAAAACAGTCTGTTCATCCTCTGCTCTCCTCTCCTCAGTCTCTCTTTGCTGCCTCATGTCCTCTCCGATGAGGTCTAGCAGCTCATCATCCCTCTCTCTTTTCCTCTTTCTCCCTGTTGTGGGTGGCTGATCGTCTTCCTCATCACTTTTGTTTTGGTCACCACTGCTGTGCTTGGCCCTGGAGTGTCCTCAGGGAGAGAGGAAATTAGGACAGAGGCCTAATGGAAGGCCTCTGCCCTATCACCTCATCCATGAGGGCAAACCAGGGCCAAGTAGCAGCAGTGGGCTTCCCACTGACCCCCTCTCCTGACCCTGGATACTTGCAATCCTGAAGGCAGAGAAAAAAAAATGACAGTAGACAAATAAAAACAGGAGAGAGAAAACCAAGGCAACTATGTTAATCCCTAAAGTTTTCACAGCAGAACACAAGAGGAATACCGTCTGGACATCACAGGTTCTGTACAGTATGAGGGTTAATAAAACCGTACTCATATGAATATGATGTGTAAATTGATTTATTCTTGTACCTCGATGCCACAGTGGTCGAATTCTTCACCCCAGTGAAGAGGTGATCATTTTCTCCTCTCATTTTAATAAACAGAGCCGTTTGGTCTTTGTTCCCTAAAACATATCAAACTGAAATCCTGAAATCCCAAATCCTGGGATATGGTGGGCCACGAAGGATACACCCGACCCATCCTTCAAATCTGGGGAAATGAAGGACGCATTTGTCGCCGCCTTTCGAGGACTCTTCGAATTTGGACAGCCTTCGTCGCGTCGCTGTGACGTAATTGCCTACAAATGCAGCCATCGAAGAATGCTACCCCTGAATTTGGACACAGCCTGAGTCTCAATATGTGTTTTGCATACTTCCTGTTTTACTTTCATAGTCACTTGTGCTTTGTGCATCATGTTCAGTTTAAATTGTGTCCAGCTGTGCTTCCCAAGTGTCTCTTCTTAGCTACGATTCCCTCCTGTGGTTTGTTCCCTCGTTTGTTCTTGTGTGTATTTATGCCTGCGTCTCTCTCTGTCCTGCATCGCGGTCTCCCTCATCGTCTGGCTCTGTGTTCTGCCTGTCGTTTAGTTTTAAGGAATTTTGTGTGTAGTGTTGCATTTTTTGCATTCCAGCAATACAGCTGGGTTTAAGTTAGGCTTTTCTAAGAGTCTGCATTTTGGGTCAAATCCTCATTCCTTCCCTCTTCACACCGCCAATAGAATAGCCCTTTATTCTCATTGTACATGTACAATGAAATTATGGATACTCTATATTCTGCCACATTTTATTTTTATTCTATTGAAAGGCCTCATTTTTATCTGTGCCATACAGGAAAGAGGAAATGCAGCGTGTGTTTCAGACAGCAGTCTTTTGTGTAGCTGATGTTTTGTTTTACATCAGCTTTTTAATATGAGGTACTTTCTTATCCTTTTTGACTTTAATGACGAGCTTGTTTTACTAAATTAACATGTAGTAAGATTTGAAACTGCAGTGACTGAGACCAGAAACCTTTGCACAAAGTATTTACTGGTGTTTTAAACTCTGACCTTTAGATCAGACCATGACAGGAAGGATCACTTTTTAAAGAGACGTGGCTGATGGAAAATATTGTGTTAACATTTTTGTAACCGCAAGTTCGCAAATAGCTGCAAGTCTATCTGCACCATCTCTGCACTTAAACAAACATCAATGACCTCATGTATGTGAGTGTGTGTGTGTGTGTGTGTGTGTGTGTGTGTGTGTGTGTGTGTGTGTGTGTGAGATGAAACATACGTGATCATGAGGGTGAGAAACCACAATAATGCACCCCAGGCACCAGAGGCAAATAGAGAAAGATCCAGGAGACCCAAAAACAACCACGTGTCCACACCAGCAGAAGCAACAAGGAGCCAAAAAGAAAGAGCGCCTAAAAACCAACTGGCAGCTGATCCTGTCAGAGGTTGGCCACCCCAGTAAGAGCTGAGGACAGAGCCCCAGGGCTCTGGACACATGCACATGAATGCACAAAGACACACACCTGCATCAACCCACCGTTCTAAAACCCTTCACCCTGTGTCTGTATTTCTGTGAAATATAAATGAAAGTTTGCACACAGCTGCAGGCTTATCTGCACTTAAAAAACCTCAGTGATCTCGTGTTTTTCTCCATCAGCCCACAGAATGAATCTCAATGTCTCCTAAAACACTTTGGCTCTGTGCTATGTGATTATGTCTTATTCTTGCTATCAAACCTCAGGATGTGTAAAGAGGAACTGGAAGTTGAAGCAACATGAGGTTTGTTGCAATGCTTTGTGTATTTACTCAATATGCATTCAAGTTTAAAGTTACTATGGCAACATGAGTAAAAATATAAAAATAAATGTTTTAAGGAATAATTATTAAAATATCTGTTAGATACACAACAAAAACATCCTGACATCTCACCTCTGTTTTTGACCTTCTGCAAATGATTTTTTGTTTTTAATAAATAATTACAATCCACAGTAAAATAATGAATAAGTGTTGATAATGTTTTAGAGTTCATTCACTCGTATTGTAGGGACACCATAATATCTTCTGACATATCAGTCTACACAAAGCTAGACAGTTGGACTGAACTTCTGTCGAATCATACAGTATGTTATTCTCATTTATTTCTTTATGTTGTAAGTTGAAATTTTTAAAATCTAAATGTTTTTATGCAGCATGAAAGAAGAATTTCAACATAATTTGTCTGATAAACAATTAAAATGTAAAAAATCATTAAAAAGACAGAACAGAAAACAGAAAAGGGGTTTTGGTACATTAAATCGCAGTGACTCCCTGTATGCTGGAAGAGTAATATTGCAGAATGATAATGATCCAGGGGACGCTGCAAAAACATGTCAGAGTAAAAAAAAAGACCTGGTAAAATATGACTTAAAGCAATGGAAAACAACACAAGAATCAAGTTTCTATGTTTGCAGCGGACAGGAAATTAAACATGTTACAAAACTGCTGCGGTCAAAGCTAGAGAGCTGTTTGAGTTTGGTGTAAAAGGGAAGGAAGCACAGAGAGACCAATCAGAAGAAGAACCTGTAGAAAAACTCTGTCACACCTAAACAAAACACAACTTCTCTTTTTACTGCAAAGTAAAACTGTTTGAAATTATCTGTGGATCAGAGTGCAGCAGGCTGGATGTGACGATGGGGCACTCTTTGCTCTGCATGATGGGCTTTTTCTGTAAGTACACGTCTGACATTGTTTGAAAGACACAATTAATTAAAATGTTTCTGATCTCTGAGAATTAGTGAGTCACTGTTTAGAGCTTGTTTAGCAAACAGGAGAAAGTTGGTGATTATTGTTCATCTGAAAATGAACAATAATCAATAATCAGAGTAAAGTCTTTAAAAAAAACTTTACTCTGAGGTAAAATAACTGATGAGGTTTTATTCATTATTTTAGTGCTCAGTACAGTCATCCGTGAAAACGCTGAAGGTAAGAAACACTGTTTTTACTCCAGTTCATATATGTAGCTGTTATCTCCTACAATGCTTTAAATCAGGGGTGTCAAACTTATGGCCCACGGGCCACATTCGGCCCTCGATACAATTGTTTCCGGCCTGCGAGCCAGTTATTAATGGTCCCTCAGTATGTGGGAGCTGAATCTTCAGCCCTGCTAAGAATCCATGCTTTGATGGGCACACCATGTGGCCAATCACATGCAAAGTCAGGCTGGGATCATACCATTATGTGAAAGAAAGAAGGGGGGGCAGACGTTCTGAAGACAGCAAGTGTAGTGGTACAGGCCAACGATTAAAGTGCAGGTAAACAGAAATGTTTCTGTTTTTCAGCATCTACTATAGAAATACAGTATAGATATAATAATGATGAGCTACCAGAAGTTTCTCTCTATTTTTACACATTTGTTTCTTACAATTTAAGTCAAAGGGTCGTGCCGACAGATTTCTCTCTTTCTCACAGCAGCTTTTTCTTCATCATGTAGAAAAACAGTTAAATACTGTAAATCATTTCTTACACTGATGGTGTCAGGGTGGTGGCTCATTGGCTCCCTTTTCTGTTCCCGTGTTTCATTCCATGTCTCCTCTCCTTGTTGAGTCTGTTTTGTCACCCATGTTTGTCTCTCACCCCTCCGTGTGTCTTATCTCCATGTTTGTATCTCTCTGTCCTCTCTCTCTGCCCTCTCCCTCGCCCCTCTGTGTCTTAGTCGTTTTACTGTGTTTCATCTTCATCTTCATCCTCTCTTCCCCTGTTCCTGTCCTTGTGTCTCTTCTATTGCCTCCCTGTTTGTTTATCACTGTTGTTGTCAAGTCCGTGTGTCTCAGGTCGAGGTCTCAGTGTTTCCTGTTTTACTTTGACAGTGTCCCATCCTGTGTTCAGTTTTGCTTCCTGTATTGTGTCATTATGTTTATTCCCCCCAGCTGTGTTTTCCGTGTGTTTCCTGTTTCCTCATCACCATCTTGTATATTTATGGAGTGAGTTGTCAGTCGTTCTTTGTCATGTTTGTCATGTTACCTCATGTTTCCAAAGTTCTGCCAAGTATTCCAGATTTTGCATTTTTAGCTTTCTTAGTTTAGGTTTTTGTGATCAGTTTCTTGTTTAGTTAATGTCTTGTTATTGGCCATAATAAAAGGCACAGTTTTTGTTAAAATCTAGTTTTCTTCTCATTGTCTGCACTTGGATCCTCATTCAGAAAGGTTTCACTGGTCTGGCCCACTTGAGATTAAAGTTGGCTGTCATGTAAAATGAGTTTGACACCCCAGTTCTAAATGACATCCTCCCTGTTTAGATTTGATATAACACACCTATCATTTCATTTATTGTTATTTTGATTTTAAAATGATCATATTAAGAGTGTGCTGCCTTCGTACAGACTAATTCTATTTTCATGGATGTTTATCTGAACAGATTACAGTACAGATTTACAAGAAGATGATGATTTGTGTGGGTAGTGCAGTGTATCTCACTGATATTGGCATGTGTGCTGCTTACCTCAGTGTATGCTTTTGTATTAACTCTTGGAGTTCTCAAAATCCTCAATCCCCAATCCTAGTGGGGTTAGGTGAATTGATTATTCTAAATTGCCCATAAGTGTGAGTGTGAATGTTTGTCTCTGTGTTAGCCCTGCAACAGACTGGTGACCTGTCCAGGGTGTACTCTGCCTCTCGCTCTATGATAGCTGGGATAGTCTATAGCCTCCTGCGACCCTGATAAGGATAAGCGGAAGAGAATGGACGAGAGTTTAAAGTGGGATTCAGGAGGTGCAGAACCCTAAAATCAGTTTTTAATGGCTCAGGCTAATTTCCATTGAGAGCTCCAGTAGATTTTCTTAGTGTATGAGCTGTGATCAGCTGACCTGCTGCTCTTTGCAGATTTATCCACCTGAATTCAGTCAGATGTAAGCAGATGATTCATGAGTTGTCCTCGTCTCTACACTGACAGTACACTGTTTATACTGACTTTATATTGGACTGCCACTGTGTACCAGTCACACACTGATCTTTCCTTTAAATCTATCACAGTACAGCAAACTAACCTGTTTATCCTGCACTAATCTGTAGAGGATTTTCATGCAGCCTTTAAATAACACAGTGATTCTACCTCAGTTTGTTTTGCAGCATGCTTCACACTATGAAAAACATAATGTCAACATAAATACTCAAGTAAAGTACAGATTTGTACTTTGTTACTTCCCACCTCTGAAAATAAATAAATAGTGTGATATTTGACTATAAAACTGAAGTTGTTTACATGATATTGTGTGTTTATGTGTTGATGTTCAGTCTCACAGTTTAGATTTGTGCACACCTGGTTGTTTTCAGTCACTCTGCTGGTAGAGTCTAAATATCATTTAATCTGTTTAGTAAAAACAAAACATTTTATTGTTGATTTTTAGTCAAATTGTTACCAGGACACAAAAATATAATTACAAGTAACAAGAGCAATAAAACCAGGATAGTTTTGTGATGATAATGATATATTTTTATTTAACCAGCTCCTCCTGAGCCCACTGTGACCCTCCAACCATCCACGACTCAGATATACAGCAGTGAGACAGTCACTCTTGATATTCAGGGAGGTGGACATATGAATGGAGACGAGACAAGTTAAACGCACCTCCTCACTTATTTTAATTTGTATTGCACATTTCTTCCAAAAACAGAACAAAATACTAACAAAAGTAGTGTAAAATAATAATAAATAATTGTCCTCATTTTAGGAGAGACTGTTCTGCTATGTTAGCCTTTCTCAAACTGCTCGTATGTTTACTCATAGCAGCAGTTTTTTCACTTCATTTATCTTTAAATCCCCAGCTCTGAATCCATCACTGGAGGTTTAACAGCATTGTTAGCAAACAACAGCTAACTGACAACTAATGGATTATATTTATAAATGTATAAAACATTTAAAAACTATAAAAACAACTTTTTAATTGTTGATTTTTAAGTCAAATTATGAGTGTGCTAATGATATATTTTATTTGATCAGCTCCTCCTAAGCCCACTGTGACCCTGCAGCCATCCTGGACTCAGATATACAGCGGTGAGACAGTCACTGTCAGATGTGAGATTCAGGGAGGTGAAGGAGCTCAGTGGACGTATGAATGGAGTCCAGCCAAGTTAAACACACCTCCAACATCCAATGAATACAGAATCACAGTTACTGAGTCTGACGGTGGAGGATACAGCTGCCGGGGCACAAAGACCTATTTGTTAACAGAGTGGAGTGATACCATCACACTGACTGTATCATGTAAGTTGGAGATCTGTTTTATCAACATTAGTAAGAATCTGTCTTTCTTGCAGCTTTGTAACTGTTTCATTTGTGCTGCTCAGTAAAATATTTTGCCTTTATTCTGATAACCAAAAAAACATGAAAAGCAGTTTTTTATTCACATTTAAAAGAACAAAACATATCAGAGTAACTTCTCTGCTGTGCAGCTCTAATACATGAAGTGCAGAACAAATGCTGAACCTGTTTCAGCTGCTCCACCACATCCACTAAGAACAACAGTTACATCCAATATTTTCTCTTCTGTATTTGTGTTATTTTTATTTTTATTACTCCCTGTTGCACCAACATATGATGCAGTTACTTTAGTTGTCTTTAGCATGTTGTCTATTGTTGAAACGATCTTAGAGGTTTCAGGTTTTAGTTAAAGACTCTGGTCTCATGACAAACACACACTGGATCTTTTTCACTTAATGAACTCTGAACTGCAGACGACAATATGGCCTCATTTCATTGGACGCTGGTCTGTGCTGGTATGTTAATAATTTAGAGTAATGATATTTAATGAGTATATAAAGTACTCATAATCATCTCACAGACATAACATTATGTACAGCTACTTTCAGTGCCATTGATATTTATTTAGAGTTTTTTCTCTAATTGATCTTTCTGAGTTAGCTTCAGTAATTACCTCCTCCAAACCATCGATGTGTCTTTTAAAACCCATTCTGACACATCTGTGCACATCAACAGGAAATGTCAGCTTCCACAGCAAAAGAATATAAAACACACTTACAAGGACTCATCTTAGCTATCAGAGGCTTCAACAGCAGATTTAGTAAAGAACACAAGGACATAGCATGCTAACTACAATCAGATCGTATTAACCTGGGTTACTTTCTCATTATGGATGAAATAACTAAGTCATGCTTCAAATTAATGATAGTAAATGAACTATGCATTTATTAATTACTTTAAATACTCAGAGGAAAATATTAAAACAATTTGCTGTGCGGATCAAAACAGTATTTCAGAGTATTTTGTGTCACACACTTTGTTACAGCTTCACCAATAAAGTTTTGTGATATTTGATCATTCACATGTTTCAATCCAGTTCTTTAAATTGTTCTGATTCAGTCATTTTTACTTTTATGTTCTTGTTCTAAACTGAACTGCAGCGAAACCAAAGGCTGAACTGAGAGCTGATAGGACAGCTGTTCCAGTAGGGGGCAGTGTGACCCTGACCTGCTCTGTGAGCCCATCATCATCATCATCATCTGGATGGAAATACTACTGGTACAGATATGACAGCTATTATAAACTTGTGACCTCACCGGATGCAGTGTTTCTATCAAATGAACAAATCAGTGTCTCAGAGGGAGGACTCTACAGGTGCATAGGAGGAAGAGGAGAACCAGTTTACTACACAGAGAACAGTGAGACAGTTTGGATTGACACAACTGGTGAGTTTAAATGTAACTTCCCACAAAGCACTACATCTGATGGTAACTGAACCTTTTGTCATTCATGTGTTTTTATTGTACTTTCTTGAACATTAACAGTGTCAAACAGGCCTGTTGTGACTCTGTATCCAAACATGTCTGAGATATACAGAGGAGAGACGATCACTGTCAGATGTGAGATCCATGGAGGAGACACTGAGTGGGATTATGAGTGGGAAACAAACAGCATCATAAAACCTCCAAATCAAAATGAATACAGGATTAGATCTGCTTCATCATCCAACAGTGGAAACTATCGCTGTAAGGGCAGAATGAAAAGTTCACAGCATAAAACAACAGAGTGGAGTGATTCAGTCACACTGACAGTTTCTGACAGTAAGTCATATTTGCTTTAAGCTGTTTGAACACTTTGTAAAATGTGTTTCTGTTCATATAGACTGAGATTATTATTCTTTGTATAAACTGAGCTCACTGTTCAGAGACTGTACTACATGTTCACTGAGAGAAAATCTTTGTTGAACAGATAAACCCCGTCCTGTCCTCACTGTGTCTCCATCATGGCTGAGTCCTGGAGCCTCAGTAACTCTGAACTGTGAGGTTGAACATCCATCTGCAGGATGGAGCTTCTACTGGTATAAAGCTGTTCCTGATCTGAAAACATACAACTATAAATCCTACAGTTATGAGCTGCTACCTGATGGCAGTGGGACTGCACAGGACTCCTACATCATTCATGGACAGACACACACAGCAGGATATGTGTGCAGAGCTGGAAGAGGAGACCCAGAGTATCACACTGATCACAGTCAACCAAAGTTTGTCTGGTCTGCAGGTCAGTTTGTTTCTCTCTAATAAATTGTGTCATCACTTTTATTCACCATTATTTTTCTTGCAGCAACATACTGACATTGAAATCTGATGTCCAATGACAAATAAAATGCATTAAATGATCATATTTAAGTTTCCTCAAGAAGGATTAAATTGAATCTCATCCTTTCTCACTATATTCAAGTAAACTGAACTTCAGTCAGACACTTCTGTTGTTATTCAAATTCCTCCTTGTTTGTTTCTCACCGAGTTAAACAAGGAGGAATTTTGTCTCCAGCTCTTTTTAATCTTCATGTTGATGATTTGAAAGTCTGTAAATCTGGCAGGACTCATGTGAAGCAATGTTATGTACACAGATGATCTCGTGGTCTTTAGTCCTCGTAGTGCTGGTGTCCAGCAGCTCCTTCACACGTGTTGTTGTGCTTTTGCTGTGGAAAATGATATCAGACATGATGCCTGTAAAATGCTGTCGTGAGTTGTAGAAGCAAAGAGAACAAACATTAAAGATTTGCTGATGTTAGAATTGTCTGTAATAAGGTCACAAATGTCAGACATCTTATTACACGACAGATGATGAAGATACAGAAACTTCTAATGTAGCTTCTAATGATGCTGTGAGATTTTTACTGAGAGACACAGATGGTTCAGTGAAATCCTTCTACCTGCAGGAGTCACAACATTTAAATCTGTATTAATAAATCTCATTCATAGATTTATTTGCAGTTATAGTGGGTTTAGCAAGAACTAGTTTTTCCACTGTGATATTTTGAATCCTAACATCTGTGATCTTTGTCTCTTCACTGCATGTTGTTTCCAGATGTTCATTCAGCAGCGTCTCTCACAGTGAGTCCTGACAGAGTGCAACACTTCACCTTTGACTCTGTCTCACTGACCTGTGAGGGAAACTTCACTGAGTGGAGAGTGAGGAAGTTCTCTGAGGACGGCCGACTCTCTGACTGTAGGAGAATGACTGGATCCACATGTAACATCTACACATCAAAGTCAGATACTGGAGTGTACTGGTGTGAGTCTGGATCAGGAGAGTTCAGCAGTGCAGTCAACATCACTGTACAGAGTATGTTATTATACATTTACTTCTTGGATCTGAGTGATTTAGACGTCACATGCACATTTACATTTATTTATTTATATTTTCTTTTTGAAAGAAAACACTCAAATGTCAACATCTCTGTTGGCAAAGTGTTATTAGTAATGATCATCATGTATAAAGGTGCAGGTGTATCAAAAATTATGCTGTGTTTGAGTTCAGAGCAGCAAACTTTCTTTATTTTACTTGCACTGTGCACAGCTCCACATCTCACTACTACAGTAAAAACAGTGAGACTCATACAGCAGTTTTTAAATATGCAAGATCAGATCTTCATCATAAAAAACATCTGCAATTCATTCTTGTTAATATGTATCATACCCTTTTACATTTTAATGAAAAGAAAACAGAGGTGTTGGTGTTTGGACTTAGTGGTCCCTGTGAGTCCTCCTCTGCTCATTTGGGACCCCTGGAAGTTTATTTTAAACTTGTTATTTGGTGTTAAGTTGGAGAGTGATTTTAAATTGGACAGCCAAATTAGAGCAGTGCTGAAGTCCAGTTTTTTATCATTTAAAGCAAAATTCTAGGCAGTGCTTTGAAACAGTGATCCATGCTTTTATTTCTTCTACTGTAACTCACTTTATGTGGGGGTCATTCATTCTTTGCTCTCACGTCTGCAGCTGGTTCAAAATGCCGCTGCATGACTGTTAACACAAACTTATTAAAAAGAGCATATAACCCCTGTGCTGGCCTCTCTGCACTGGCTGCCTGTGTCTTTTAGGGTTCATTTTAAAATTCTTATGTTTGTTTTTAAATGCTTTCACAATCTCGCCCCGCCTTACCTCTCTGAGCTTCTTCATCCCTACACACCCTGTCAGTCTCTTAGGTCAGCTGACCACCTGCTCTTGGAAGTATCAAAATCCAGGAGGAAGCTCTTTCTATTGTTGCTCCTAAATTAAGGAATAACTTGCCCTTAAATGTTATTAAGGCCCCTTCACTGTCCACTTTTTTAAACGTCTTAAAACCCATTTTTGTTCTTTGGCTTTTGACCTCAGTGAGACTTAGTTTCTCTTGTAATTAAATTAGTTATTAACCAACTCATTAATTATTTTACCTTTTTCTTTTATTCGGCTTTTATTTATATCTTACGTAATTTTATTATTTAGTTCCAATGTACATTACCTTGCGTCAGCTGTGGTTGTTTTAAAGTCCTTTATAAATAAAGATGATGATGATGATGATCAACTTTTTCTAAAAGTGTGCACCAGCTGATGTGACTGAAACAATTGTGTGTGATTGTTTCACAGATGATGGTAATGGTCCTATCCTGGTGAGTCCTGTTCATCCTGTGACTGAGGGAGCTTCTGTTAGTCTGAGCTGCAGTTTGAAAACACAAAAAATACTCTCCAATGTGTTTTTCTATCACAATGACAAACTTATTCAAAATGATACCCAAGGGGAGCTGAAGATCTCTGCAGTGTCAAAGTCTGATGAAGGTTTCTACAAGTGTCAGTACTCAGGAAGAGAGTCAGCACAGAGCTGGATGTCAGTTAAAGGTGAGCAGGATCAAAACATTTGATGTGTTTCTGTAAATGAGTTTCATGCTTGAGAAGGAACATTAGATTGTCTGTTTAATGCTTGAAGTCACCTGGATCTATTTTGTGAGAACTGAAATATGCAGTATAATAATAAGTATTATACTTTATTATTACTTAATTATTATTAGTCATTTCAGCAGCTGTGTCAGGAGCTGACAGCTCTTCATCTCCTGTGTGGTTGATTGTTGGACTGGTTTGTGGAGTCTCTCTCATTATTATTCTCCTGCTCTTGTTGTATCGCTGCAGACAGTCCAAGTGTAAGAGCCTCTTCTTTTCATGCTGTATTAGAGAGTTTATTTACTACATACACTTTAATTATTCACACATATACATGTATTCTGATCTCATGACACTAAATATCAGTGGAACAATTTATACATGACAAACATGTGTAATAACATTTGTCTCTTTCACAGGTTCCTGCTTCACCAGGTTGGTAAAATACTTTTTATTATTATTTTAAACAAACATCAGTTACTTTTGAGTTTATTGTGTTTATTTCATGTTTTAGGTCGATCCAGTCTGAGAGTCACAGTCCGGGCTCCTCCACAAATCATGGAGTCAACCAGGATGAAACTCATGAATACAACTCTCTTCATCCTGGTCAGTATTTAAAGCATTTAAATAATATTATCATTATTAATGTGGACTTTTTATTCAGTCTTCATTAGCACAAACAGTTCTTAGGTTCAGTTTGTGCTCAGCAGTTAATTTAATTTAAAAATCAAAATCCAGTTGAACAAACATTGAAACAGCCGAGTGACACATGCACATGAAATCAGAAGTAAACAGGATTTTACAAACCTGATTGTATCTTTAACTCAACTCAAGAATCCAGTAATCCTTTTGTTCTATATCATATAAACACAAACAATAACAGTAATATGAGTGTTACATTATAGTCCTCGTTTTGAATCAGACAGAATTAATGAAACTCTCTTTTGGTTTTTATTATAACGATTAATATGACCATGACTTTATTCTTTCTTTATTCTTTAGGTACTGCTGATCTCTATGAATCAGTCACACATATAGACGAATCAGCAAATGGTATTCGATATTTTTTTATTTGTAGCCTTCAGTATATCCAAAATGCTGTAGTGAGAGAACTGACAGGGACTCTGTTTATCGACCCCCTGTCCTTCTCCTTCTCCTCCTGTTTTTCCTAGATTATTTAAAAGTAGAATGAGAGATAGAGCCTTCATTTTTCAGTGGAATCAGCTCCCAGTTTGGATTCGGACGACAGACACCCTCTCTCTGTACTTTTAAGATTAGGCTTAAAACCTTCTATCCATCTTCTTCCACTTATCTGGGGCTGGGTTGCAACAGCAGCAGCCTAAGCAGAGAAGCCCAGACCTCCCTCTCCCCAGCCACATCCTCCAGCTTGTCCGTGGGAACACCCAGGCGTTCCCGGGCCAGCCAAGAGATATAATCTCTCCAGTGTGTCCTGGGTCTGCCCCAAGGGCCTCCGGTGGGACATGCCCAGAACACCTCACCCAGAAGGCGCACAGGAGACATCCTTTTCAGATGCCCAAACCACGTCAACTGGCTCTTTTCGATGTGAAGGAGTAGTGGCTCTACCCTGAGCCCCTTCCTGATAGCTGAAACCTTCCCTTTTAGATAAAGTATGTAGTTATGCTGCAGTAGGTCTAGACTGATTGGGGATTCCCATAATTTACTGAAGGTTTCTTCTTCATTCATCTTTTTCACTCACTGTGTTTATACACCATTTATCATTTCATCATGAGTTATTATTAATCTCTGGCTCTCTTCCACAGCATGTCTTTCGTCCTTTCTTCCTCCCCTCAACCCAACCAGTTACGGCAGATGGCTGCGCCTCCCTGATTGTGGTTCAGCCAGAGGTTTCTTCCTGTTAAAAGGGAGTTTTTCCTTCCCACATTCACCAAGTGCTTATTCATAGAGGGGTTGTCTAATTGTTGGGTCTTCTTTGTATTGTTATAGGATCATTTCCTTACAATATAAAATGCCTCTCCCCCCACCACACTCCCAGCTGGGCCCCTTACGGAGGGGTGGGGCCCTCGGACCTCAGGCCTCTGGGCCGGGGCTCAGTCCGCTCCGGTGTGACTGGCTGATGGTGGAGCGCGCGGGCACGTCACTGCAGCCCCCTGTGGCTTCTGTGCCGTGGCTGCTGGGTGACCCCACGTCTGGGCTCTCCTCCTCTTTCCAGGAGGATGGCACGGTTGCCCCTCTGATGGTCTTCCTTGGGCTCTTGCACTCTGGAGCCCTCTGGATGTCTGGGGCCTGGATCTCCTCCATGCCTACTTCATGCCCTGGGGGATGGGACTATTGCTCCTCACACCCTTTAGCAGATCGTTACATGGGGAAACCTTTTGAATACAAGTGCGCTCACGCACACAGGTGTACACACAGGTGTTCACAGACACAAACTATATCTCTCTTGGCCACCACCTCAAAGCACATTGTGCGCTGTCGGTCTTGCGTGCTGCACAATAACATTCAATATTTAGTATTTACTGATACTTACAATTATCTGCAATAGTGATGAGTTTATTGTGTTGCTCTCTTTTTGCTTGTTTTCTTTTTTTTCTTTCAACAGGTGATCCAGTTGATTTCTTTTCTGTCCCTCTTTCCCTTCCTTCCTTCCTTCCTTCCTTATCCCCAAGTCATGTCTGTCCCATCTGTAATAACTTAAAATAAAATAATATAAATAAATAAATGAATAAGAATGATAAAGGTCAAGTGGATCAATACGACAAAGCCAAGATCATCCACTTGGTAAAATAAATCCACTGGGCATCTTTCTTGACCTTCAGACAATAATTCTGATTGCTAAAGTACCAAACAGGACAGACAAAAAAACCCCAAAACAAAACAATATAAAGTGCCTTGAGATGACTGTTGTCATGACTGTTGTCATTTGGCAGTATATAAATAAAACTGAATTGCACTGAAATAACATAGAATTTCATGTTCTGTGTGACGGGTTTATAATCTTCTAACTAAATATGCACATTTCAGGAGCAGATGACCCCAGAGATGTCACATACTCTCTTATTGAACTTAAAACCCTTGGAAAGAAGAGTGAGTTTTCAAAAAGCTGATGTAGAAACATTTTATCAATGGTTATAAAACTTTTTGTTATTTTCTTATGTGGATTAATCTGACCATCTTCACAGGGAAGCATCATAAACCAGAGCAGAGTGCTGTTTACTCTGAGGTGAAGACGGGAGCTGCAGGTACAGTCACAACAGTCTCATTCAGTGTTTGTACTGAAATGTGTCAGTTTATTATTTTGCAGGTAATTATAGGTCAGCATGGAGTTTAGTTATTCCCTTACCAAGCTTAGCTACTACACACTACACATCAGCAGAGTTGAATCTTATACACATCGAGGGTCACTCAGAGTTTTGTGTAACTTTGTCTCTTTGGATTTTGGATTCAATAAAGTTCAATAATTCATTACAATATTTACATTTTGTCATCCACAGATTGCACTTTATTGTACATTTATATACTTTCTTCAGGAATTTATTATTAGCTCAATCACATATAAACTTTTTCTCTTTAGCACTCTGTGTTTATCAGTCACAATACATTCAATATTAGATAATTTTAATCATACATGGTGAAGTCAGAGATTCTCACATCTCTCTGTCTTTTAAAATCTTAAACTACCTCCTTAGGGCCTCACTCCTGCTCTCAGAGAGAGTAGGGGTCAGAGTTCATGTTGCTGTCTGTGCACACAGAAACTGGTCACACACAGACTCTGCCCCAGACCACAGATCACAAAGCACAAACTGAAACAAATAAAAACACATAACCTTTGGTGTCACTGGCAACATTTTTTATTTCTTTAAATGTATTTAAATGTTTACTTTTTAAACGAGGTTCAGATCCTCGGGCTTATCTCCATCTAAGAGTGAAATAAAGGACTTACTGTAACGTCCACCTCCTTATGGTTAGTGTTACACAGAGTGCTCATTATACCTATATGTGATTTTGCTCATAGTTAATCATTCAGAATTCTATTCCAGTATAATAAAGTATAAAGCTAATCGGCATAACGGATGAGAATATAAAGTTTAGACTTATACAGGATATTTCATTTAACTTTTTGTGCAACAATGAAGGAATCCTTGTGAAATGTTACTCATATTATCTCATCAATGGTTCCTACTTGTAACTCTTAGCGTGGTGAGTCTCCTCACCACAGACTTAATTAAGTTTCTGTTTTACCTGTTGGGGAAAACCTCCTGGAATCAGAAACGTGGACCCTCTATACAGAGAGCCAGTCCAGACTTTCTGTATAAGGGTAACTGGGTGATCCACAGCTTTTTTAAATCCACCTCTAAGTCCATATACATCCAAGTGCTTTGGGTTTGTGTCATATACCTGCTGATCAAATGTATCCTGAGCTCTGACTTCTCTTTTAGAGGACAGTCTGATGTATGCTGAGGTCAAACACCCCCAAAAAGGAAAAGCCAAGAAAAAAGCAGCTAAACAAAGTCTGCCATCACCTCCAGTGAATGTTGTTCAACATGTTTATCTGGTCTTAAATTCTTCTTTTCACTCACAGGAAAATCAAGTCCTGCAGCTGATGCAGCAGTTTATTCTGAAGTCACATTAGGAAGCTTTCCTGGTAATTATGCTTCTGTGCAGGATGAGTTATTCTTCAAGTTATTAAATGGCGAACATCCTGAAACTTGGACATTTCTGTTCTTTGTGTGTTTGTCTTACAGGTCAGTGAGGAGAGCTGCAGCAGCAAAGCCAAGAAGAAGCATTTTATGAATCCACTGTTGCTGCTCTGCTGCCCAAATATCAGACACACTCAGTCTTTAGTGTTTATGAAGTTTATAAACTTGGTACTGTCTTTTAGCATAAAGCACACAGAGGTGTGTCCTGTTTCAAATCCATGCTCTTTATATTCAGCTGATATGTTTTATATTCATTGTTGAGCTTCTGGATCAAATTTGAATGTATCCTGTACCAACAGCAGTGAGAAAAAAAGTTTGAAGTCTTTAGAGTTTACATTAAGAAGTGCTGGTATTTACACCAACAAATACTTGTTGGTGTATATGTATCAATCTAATGTGTGAATGGGTGGATGACTGAATGTAGTGTAAAGCGCTTTGGGGTCCATAGGGACTAAGTAAAGCGCTATACAAATACAGGCCATTTACCATTTAATAAACTTAAACCTGCACCATCTGCCCTATTCTGGTATTCTAAACAGTATTTAGCGGAAATATTAAACAACCTACCTAATGGGGTTGTGTTACGGCCGGTCTAGGAAACCCGACCGCAACAGAAGAGTGATCCATCCCCTGCTCGACCCCAGCACATCACACCACAAGTTAAAATATGACATGGTTTATTTACAAACACGAAACGAAAAAATGGGTTCACAGGAGTCACTCAGGCTTTGGGGTGGACCCACGCCAAAACAACAAACAAAAAGGGAAACTAACTCAGAGGAGCGACTGCTTACCTAGCCCCAAAGAAACATAACCAAACAACAATCACTTACCTCCCTGAGTAACTAAACATGAGAAAAATGTACCCAACTGAAAAGGCGATCCACCCCTACTTCCTCCTGGACCTGCAAAGCAACACAGGGCATGTCGCAGCCCCAGCCGGTTGGGGTAAAACCGAGGATGGATGATTGCCGTCCTCAACCGCGCCGTCTTATACTCCGCCTCCAGAGCAGCATCCAGTCCTGGCGCACCGTCTTCGGGATCCACCACTCCTGGAGGCACACCTGCACACTCACATTTGCATGTCATAATCCCAACCCACGATGGCAGCCGTAGCTGTTGCCAACTCCTAGCAAAAAAAAATTAAAAAAAAATGGAACCACACCCCACCCTCCGCTTCATGATGCTTAATTGACGTAATAGACTTTAATTTAATGCATGTGTAAAACAAATGCACAGAAATCAGTTATTATTCTACAATAATTAAATAGATTCAACATCTTTCATCAACAGAATTGCTGACTGCACAGATGGTACCTTCCCAAAGGAAAAAGTACTACAGCTTACTAGGGTAAATATTAGACTTAATATTTACTACATACAATAATGGATTTCTATACATTTTACATCAGATGAAAACTGTGGTTGTAAGATTCAGATAATTATTTATTAAAAGCTCTACATTTGAAATGAGAATAAGAAAGAAAAGTATATCTTTGTGCCCCCCTTTCTCTGTTAATGCCCTACCTGGCCCCCTGGCAAAACTTTGCTAGACCCGCCCCTGCACAGTTACCAGCTGTCAGCTACGTAGAAAAGGATCCTGGTGTTATTTGTCTCTCAGAAACAGTTCATAACTTCCCTTCAACTCATCCATGTCACCTAAAAGGTAAACCTGTTTCTCCATCACCTGTTCAGCTCTGATGATTCAGTAAGGACATCTCCTGGTTTCATCTTCATGTTTCCCTCTCACCACATATCCAAACCGATATCATGACCAGCAGCTTTACAGCTGTGGCTCCAGCAAACATCAGCTGATACTAGAAAGTAATATTAAATAAATTCTAACAACAGCTGATCAAGCTTAAAATCCCCTGGTTTCCTCTTTCTGGCGCAAAGTGGGCGATAAACAAACAAGACAGACAGGACATGTGACAGAAAAGCTGATCAGCTGATCGTTGATCAGTTTCAGGATTGAAGTAGCAACAGAAGATGGAGGGGGAGAGAATGAGCGAAGAAGGTGCAGCGTAAAGACAGAATAACTCCAGCTTTGTGTCTTTTTTTCATGCTAGCTGAAGGGATTGGGGACCCCTGATTTAAGGTATTTGAAACTGGGCTGAGGTCTCAGGGCAGACCGAGAACATCCCAGGTTATTATATTTTGCAGTTTTCCTTTTACTGTTTGCAGGGAAATTTTATTAAGGCAATTGAACAGGAGTAAAATGAAAGCAGAATCAAAAATAATCATCACAAAATAATCAAATCACATCAGTTATATTTATCCAATATGGCAGTCCAATTCCTTCTGAAAATTATAATCCACATGGTACAGATGAGCAGAGAGGGACAAAAAAACAGATCCAATTTGTAAGTTCACAGTTTGGGCAGTCGTTAATCCCTCTTGCTAACTTTTGTCTCATATTCACACACAAGTCTGGTAAAGTAGTAGCTGAAGTCTCCTATAACCAGAATCACTTCAACCAAGATCCTGTTCCAGTGGAGTTCTGTTGATCAAGGTGCTTTTGATAAGACGAAGCAGCTCTTTGCAAGATAATGATAAAAGGATTCTACAAAACAAACAAACAAACAAACAAAAACCAACTGTTTTTAAAGAAGAAAATGGTGAAAATTATGACCTGACAAAATATGTCTCCTAACTTGAAGAAACAGAACAGTGTTGCATGTATATAGATAAAGATAACAACACAACACAAGAAACAAGCTTCTGTTTTTGCAAAGAACAGGAAATATAAACCTGTCAGCTAACTGCTGCGGTCAAAGCCACAGGAGCTGTTTGAGGTTGGTGTAAGGAAGGACACAGAGAGGCCAATCAGAAAATGTGTTGTAGAAAAGATTTTTATATCTATATTAAACTTCTCCTTCTTCTGCTTTTCTCATTTCTGCAAAGTAAAACTATTTGATTGTTGTTGAATGACAAGGACATGCTACACAGCTAAACATGGCATCAAACTGAGATAACCGTCATGTATTTTGTAGCGAAGAGGTCCAAAAACACCAGAAGGACGACTCTGGCACAAACAAAGGAGAGACAGCTAATATATATACACAGAAGGGTGATTAGAGGAGCGGAGACAGCTCGAGAGAACGAGACAGGGTTAAAGCAAATAACAACTGAGACAAAGGAAGTCACACTCAATGTTACTCAATGCTCTCTCCAAGACAAGTGCCCATCTACTTCTGGGAGGAAAAAAATTATTAAAGGTGCATAATATGTCAGTGGCTCCTACTGCAATCTATTTTCATGTTTCTTCTAGATTAAGAAAAAAAAAGAAGCTTTATCTTCTCATTAAATTCTTCAACCTTCTGTTTCTCCCCTCTGATTTGTGTGTTCATCTTGTTCATTCTCTTAACAGGATCATTGCGATGTGAACACTTCCTATTAAGCCCACTTTGACTCTGGAGGAATCAAAGTGGTCTAATAGCTGCTCTGTAAAGTTGGGATTGTAAGATATCCTTTAGAAACTATGCAGGGCTCCCTCCCACACAGCAGAGCGATTTACAGTGGCTTTGGTGCTCATGTGTCCTTGTGGACTATTAACTTCAAAACAATTATCATCACTGTGCTTAGCAGTTGTACATCTGCTTAATGCTGATTTCGAGCTGATGTGGATTTTTCTGCATCTGAGTCACTCTTCAGCAGAGAAAGACCAAAGAAATCAATATAAAAAGCAAGTAATTATAATTTATCTCAACAGATAATATTGAGATATTATATTTTAAGAGGTTAAAATAAGAAATCTCCATCTTGATTACTCCCAATAATTTGTTTTAAATCAATATATACTATATTTCTACAAGCCAAAATGTGGACATTTTTCCCCAGTTGATAATTTTCCTGTTTGTTTTTACCAATATCAAGTAATACAAACAGGAACTTACTAAAAGTGTCCTTTATGGCCCCACAAGGAGGATTTGGTTTTATAAACATTTAAGATCAGCTTCCCGTTCAGCTCCTGAGGTAATTTAAATTACACCCATCAACCGATTCACTAAGGCTTGATACTAAAATAAAGTGAATGCACCTGGGTTTAGAAAGGGGTGCACTCGTAAAGCTAACTACATCTAGTAGATCTGTTTGGAAATTGTAACCACATTCTGTTTTGCCCCGTTTAGTAAATCTGCCCCTTGGTATAGTCCTAAATATAAGACTATTAAAGTCAAGTATTATGATATGTAAGTGTGTGGGGAAAATATCTACTGTACTTCCTGTAAACTCTGTTTGTATCTACCTTTTTCTTCTGGCCACTGATGTCCAGGCTCAGCACTGCAGAGCTTGATAATTTGGTCCACATTGTATCCTGTCTGTAGACACCACTGGTGTGTGCAAGCTGCTATGTTTCATGAGGAAAAGAGAGTTATTTAATGACCATTCAGTGCATCCACACTTGTACTTGCAACAAGTTGCTGCCCCATGACTGAAGCGTGACTTCCACACTACTCTTTTATAAAGTAATTTCTCCAAAACTTTTTTGTTGTTGAGGTGATCGTACAGGCAAATGAAAAACCAAACATGATGCACGATGAAAGACAAAATGATGGAAAAGTGTTGAAATGTTAAAAAAAATCTTAAGTAAAAAACATTCCAAGTAACAATACATAATCATAATAATAATATCTGAGACATTTAAATACACTGAAGACAACACTGATAAAGTTACCATTGCTTCCTCCTCCACACAGGTACTGAGGTCTGTCTGCTACACCTAAGTGTGAGCACATCTATAAGAGCAGACCTATTGGCAGTTTCCAGCTACATCTCAGACTCTACAGCCTCAGGTAGTGTTTTAGATGTTCATGATCACGACAGCACAGAAAGGCTGAACAAGTATGGTTTGTTTGAAAGGGTTTTATACGTATGAGGGTTTAAGTATTGTAGAGTCAAATCTGTCTGACAGCTAAACATTGGTCACAGTTGAAACATTGTTGTGGGACCTTAACAGAGCCGTGCATGTGCACAAACCTCAATGAACTGAAGCATTACTGAATTATGTTTTTGTTACTAACACATCTGTTTCTGTATTTCTGTTTATTACATTTGCATGTAAAAAAGAAAACAATACCTTATCTCTTATTGTTTTCTATGGACTGTAAAGACCAATATAGATCACTGAGTTAAATACTGGAGTCCAAAGTGTAGTCAAATAAGTGTTATATAGATATATAAATAAATAGATAAATGATATTTCAGTATTTGTTTGAATGATTACTGTCATATAGATGAGAGAAAGTGGGAGACAGAGTTGGGTGAGCGCCATTCACTCACAGCAGCAGAGAGAGAGAGCGGCACACTCTGCTGTGAATTCATTAAAATATCTCAATAAAAAGCGACTCTGCTTTCAAGTATGAAATAAAACAGGAAGAGTTTCCAGCTCTGACTTCATCTGACTCTAGTGCTTTTATGCTTTAAATAAAAAAGTGTTATTTGCTGCATTGAGTGTCTTCATCCTTACTATAACCCATTAGCTGCATACTGTGCTGTCATAAGGAATACATTTATACTGTAAAAAGAAAAGAAAAGCACATCCATCAATTACAGACTCCTACTTCTTAACAATTTTCCTGACAGATGAGCTTCTTTTTTTCCGTTTTTATTCCCACTGACACTTACGGTGCAAAAATCTCAAACAACAGGAGGCAGGGTCATTATGACCAAAACTCCAGACTCACAGTAAAATATTGCACCAGCGTTATGAGATACAGCATCCACAGCAGTATAAAGTTAATATAAACTCAAGGAAAGTTGATTTAAAAGTGTATGGTCAACGAGCATGAAGCAGACTGTTACCATTGGTAAGAATTAGTCCATGAAAATCTAACAAATGTAAACTTTTCATATAGAAGGCAAGCACCTTGAGTCTTTTCATTTAAATATATTTTTTTTATTTAATTAAAAATAAAAACTAATGCTATACCAGCTTGTAGCTTTGCTTGACAGTGCGCAGAAAAAACAAACAAAAAAAAAAAACCACACACAACAGAAGATGGAAACTCCTAAAAAGCTTTAAAGTTGTCACGGCTGCCGAGCCGAGCCGTGTGGTGTTGGAGGGAGAAAGGACCCAAAATGCAGGCAGTAGATGATAATGCTAGTGATGTTTATTTACAAAGTGGCGTAGTGACAAAACAGGCAATGAGGGATGACAAAACTAAAGAAACCTAAACTGGGAAAACTAAATAACACACCTGAGATGATACCAAACAGGGTGAGAGGCAGAGAGATGCAGACAAGGAACAGGACACTGTGGAACACAGACAAACCGGCAACAAGCAGGAGAACACACAGGGCTTAAATACACACAGCAGTGATCAGGGGATGAGAGACAGGAGGGCAACACACCTGGGAGAAATCAGAGCCGACGGGACAGGGGAAAAGTAAACTGAACACACTCACATGAGACGGGGACCTTCAGAATAAAACAGGAAACTCAGACACAGAGAACCAGACAAGACACTGAACAGACAGATTCACAAACAGACAGTGTGACACCATAGACCAGGGCAGGCACAGAACAGAAACCTAACAAATGGCAAATCATAACAGAATACATACTCAGAATACACAAAAGCATAAAGAAACACAAAACACTGAGTCGGCAGACTCAGGACCATGACAAAAGTATATATGGGAAAGTTTAAAAATCTAATTGCCAAAGCGACAGAGCCTAAAAACAACTGAAAACCTGTGTGGTTATTAAAATAAATGTTTTACTTTATAAATTATTTTTTGTGAGCAACACGAATGTTATCAGAGGGAGAATTATACTGATCATTAAAGTCACAGCTCGCTGTCTTTAGCAGTCTCAGTATTACTGTGTAGTCTAGCACAGTTTATTTTTAATCTACTGAAAGGTCTCATTTTTATCTTTGCCATGTAGAAAAGAGGAAATGCAGCGTGTGGTTTCTTTTGTGCAGCAGATGTCTTGCTTTAAGTCATCTGCATACAGCACACATGAGGAAGGGGCTTTGCAGTCAGAAGGTAGCAACATCCTAAAATAAACAATTCTTTATTATCCTTTTTGACTCTGATGAGGATCAAATTTTACAACATTAACATTTGAGTAACGTTTGAGACTTTAGTGACTGAGATCATAAACATATCCAGAAAGTGTTTACTGATGTCTGACCTGACAGGAAGGGTCACTTCTCACAAAGACATGACTGATAGAAAATATTGTATGAGCTTTTTGTTTGTAACAAAACAACGTCGGCCCACAAAAACGAAAACTCGGCCAGTCCAGCTATGACCTGTGCTACGTTAACTATTTACAGGTATTAGAGTAAAAAAAAAACAGAAAATCTGATTATACTTCTTCTACAGAGCATGAAACTTGATTTCTTCTAAAAACACCTATTTTTTCTTTTATTCGTGTATTTCTTCGGAACCCACAAATCCACTCATATCAGTGGATTTGTGGGGTCTGTTCTACCGACACGGGCCATTGGAGTCTGACCACCAAACACCTATCTATATTCTGCTCATCAATAAATCATGTTCATTCTTTCTAACTATGTGTCCTTATTGAAACAAATGTCACCTTCGTTTGGTACTCTGAGTCCTGCTCTGCATGTGGGTCTACTTTTTGAACTGACTCTGAACAGAATTACACAGTGTTGGTTGGTAACATGTGGTGTTCAAGGCAAACATCATTATTACAGTGTTTATATCATTATTTCACATCATCAGTTTGTTTTTCTTTTATTGTGTTTACATGTAGTCAGATGGTAAGATGTCAAAGCAACACAAATAATTCAGAATTAATCAGTTTGTGCTTTGTTTTAAATAGCAACAGATAGTAAATTTAACTTTGAATTTATTTGCTGTCTTTGTTACTTTACTTTGTGAAACATAAAGGTCTTTAGTTTCACTTCAGCTACACTCTGAGTCATTTCCTGTGTTTAGGTCTCAACCAAACTTAAAACCAGAATTTAACTACAAGTTGTGAACTTTCACAGATCAAAGGAGAATTTTCACTGCATGATATGTTTGTGCTAACTGTGAAATACATCTACATGTTTGCATGAAGAGACTCATAAACAAAGAAAAAACAAATGATTTAAAAAGACTTTATAGAAAATACAGGCTCCAAAGTAGAAAATGATGCTTTGATATTTCTACTCCCAGTGACTCCCAGTCTGCCAGAAGAGCAACAATGCTGCATGACAATGATCCACAGGAAACTGCAAAAATCACAGAAGAGCTTTTAAGAAGAAAATGACAAAAAATATAAACTTCTCACTTGGAACAACAGAACAGTTTTGTATGTTTTAGAGAAAGATTTTAACAACAGAAAAAAAAGTAAAAGTTTGCAGTGGACTCGAAATGTAAACCTGCCACCCTACCTCTGCGGTCAAAGCTACAGGAGCTGTTTGAGCTTTGTGTAAAAGGGAAGGAAGCACAGAGAGACCAATCAGAAGAAGAAACTGCAGAAAAACTCTTGTTGTATCTATATTAAACACAACTTCTTTTTTTTCTTCATCTTCTTTGTTCAAAGTAAAACTCTTTGTGCAGCAGGCTGGATGTGACGATGGGGCAATCTTTGCTCTGCACGATGGGCTTTTTCTGTAAGTACACGTCTGACATTGTTTGAATGGCACTGACTCATTAACAGAAGCTTTACTTTATATTTATTTGGATTTAGTCAGTTGTATAATGTCTAATGAGCTTTTATGTATTTACAATTTTAGTGCTCAGTACTGTCATCTCTGGAAATGCTGAAGGTAAGAAATGGTGTTTTTCTTCCAGTTCACATATGCAGCTGTTATTACTGACCATTCAAACAGATCACAGTACTGATTCACTAGAAGAATGGATCAGAGGTTCCTCGCATCTAACAGTCAGCACCTGGTGCAGCCGACTGCAGCAGCAGTGACTGTACACTCAAAAAAATAAAACATTAGATTTACTTAAAAAAGTTATGTCAAGTGGTTCCACACAACTGCTTTAAGTAACTTTTAAGAAATGTTGTTACTTAGTTTGAACTCAATACTGTTAAGTTAGATTTACGTAAGTGTATTGGCTAAATGTAACTTAATTGCAATGCTTAGCTGATACTTATCTTTGTTGCTTTAAGCCTACATAACTTGTTTAGGCAATATCTTTGTAATACTGTTACTTAGCTGGTACATAACTTTTCTGCTTTAGAAGGACATAACCTGGTTAGGTAGTATCTTTGTAAAACTGTTATGTAGCTGCTACATAACTTTGCTGCTTTTGAATTACATAAAAATGTTAAGTAATTTCTATTCAATACAATTACATATAAATCATTTACACTGGTTACTTCCATACAAAATAGCAAAGTTTCTTAAAAGTTACTTAAAGCAGTTATGTGGAACCACTTGACATAACATTTTTAAGTAAATCTTAGGGAGATCTTTTAGGAAGAAATGAAGACAGCACCCAAATTATCAAACACAATCCTGCCTTTAATAAGCACATTCAGTGCATATAAAATACTTTTTTCCAAGCACAACAGCTTAACACAAAGTGCAATCAATGCAACTTGTTACAACTTCCAAGTGAATATTTTGTGCAGAAAATGTAGATCAGTATAAAGTGCTAACCAACTTGTCGTCAAACTAAAATGATTAAAAAAATGATCCAACAAAGTCCTGTCTTTACTAAGCACATTCAGTGCATATTAAATACTTGTTGACAGACCGAAAAGACTGTAGAGCCGTAGCTTAACACAAAGTGCAATCAATGCAGACAACTTGTTACAACTTTAACTAAATACTTTGTGCATAAAACAATATTTTACTTCAAAGATCAGTGAAGTGCTAACCAACTTGTCTTTCAACTGGTCCAGAAAGCATCCAAATTATCAAAAAAAATCCTACATTTTACAAGACGTTTCAGGAATTATTTTCAAACACTGATAAGCATGAAAGAGCAAACTAAACTCATTTAAAACAGTGAAAATTGGCTGTTTTGTTCAAAAACTGTACTGTAAAACAGTGCTACTCAGTTTTTCAAGTTATGGTTACATCCCAAGTTGCAGACAGCTGCCAAATGTCACATTCTTTGAAATATCAAATCACAGCGGCTTAACCGCTAAAACTTTTTAAAATGTCTGTCATTTTCTGTATGTTGTCAAGTAGCAGTAGAAGAAGTGCAACACCAATTTTTTAAGTAACAGTATTTTGCTAAAATGCAAATGAACATTATTGTTCTCTAAAACTGGTGAATGTTCCCAAGAAACAGTACTGACAATGAAAAAAAGTGTTTATGAACAACTTAACTATACCTGAACGTAAAGCATTCAAACTAAGTTAAGCAATAAGGGCCTCCCGCTTCCTCCTCTTTATTCAAGGAGTTTGTTTCTGAGCACTTGAACTTTGTTTGATAGCTTCTTAGCATCAAGTCCCATCAGTACTTTCTGAAAAAACTCAAAAGTGTACCTGAGGTTGGATGGGTAGCTCATGTTTAAAGTGTAGATCAGGCCGAACAACAACACAACAGCAGTGGCAACATCAGGAAGATCTCTGAGCACAGCAACACCCTCAATTATGATACCAATGTCTTCTGCCGGGTCAAGGTCACGCTCTCCTTCTGGTTTGATGACGTAGATGCCAATGAGCGTCTTCTCCATTTCACTTTCGGCCTCATGGAAGTCCACATCCTAAAAAAATAAATAAATAAATAAACATAATAATACAAGTTGCAGGGTTTCTTATCAATTAAAGGGATATTCCACCCAAAGTGGAAATTTGTCTATTACCATATTGCCAAGAGTTAGATAAGTGAGAAAAAAGCATTTTGTAACCAGCACAGTACATTTCTGATCTTATACCCATTGTTCCTGGTGAGCTCAATAATCATGTCGACTGCAAATGAAAAGTAAAAAGTAACACGACGGATTTGCAGGAGGAGGCGATTTAGACTTGGGCCTACATTACGGTTACGCCAAAGCACCCTGTAACCCGCCATGGCATAGCACTTGGATACAACAACAGTGGTTGAAAAAGCCTCTGGTTTCCATAAATAAACACATATTCGAATATCCATGCACCATGCAGCGGCGGCTTACAGTGTTGTATGTGGTAACCATAATGTATTCCCAAGTCTAAATCTACTCCTCCAAATCCTTCAAGTTACTTATTACTTTTCATTTAAAGTCGACATGATTATTGAGCTCACCAGGAATAATTCGTACCATTAAAGAGTCATTTGCAACCAAAATGCTTATAGTTCCCATTCACTCCATTTTTTAAATGCTAGGCAAAAGCAAATAGACTGCTGCCGGATCAGGAGAATTATTGCACTGGTTACAAAATTATTTTTTCTCACTTATCTTACTCTGGGTAATATGGTAATAGACCAATTTTCACTTTGGGGTGGAATATCCCTTTAAGCTGCAAAACAGTAGACAGCTCAGAGCGATATGAGAGGTGTTGGTCCATCATCTAGATTACACGGCAGAACAACAAAGCAGAAAGACAGTACACTCAGCCCACATTACACCCCAACTGTAATGGCAAGGGTCACTCCCGCATAAGCTTGTGCTTTTATATCTCCAATAATGTTCTAATTTTAACTTTTTGTTATAATCTAGTGAATGTGTGTGAGGAAAAATTACCGTCAGTTAAATTTTTATTACTGGAAATTGTTTCTATTTGATTACTTGCCTGATATTCTTTGATCAAGCTGTACGGATCTTCATTGAGGTAGACTGCAAGTCCTTTCAGCGTACACACTCTTCTCATTGCAACTGTGTCGTTCTGTAAAACATAAAAGCAAATTTGACTTAGCTAAACTTTAAAGACATTTTCAGTTAACTTCAGCAAAATAAATGTATATAATGCTTTGGGAAAAAAAGTCCATGACACACTACAGAAGAACAACAAAATTTAAAATAAAAAAAATTAAGGAAAGAAGGAACATTATCATTTGAAAAAATGTGACGAGCAAAAAAAGGTAACCACAGGATCCCAAAAAAAACAGAAACCCGACCAAAAACAGCAGCATGAAGAATCCAGTGAGGAAGAGGATGAACAAGAGGTCACACCAAAGCCAGCCTGAACAGAGGATTTTTTTTTTTTTAAAGTAAACCACTGAGTCCACTGATCTAAGGCTTAGGAGGAGAGTTCCAGAGTTTGGGGGCCACAGCAGCAATGATCTGTCACTTTTGGTCTTTAGACTGTTGTGCACTACCAGGCTTTGATCACTGGACCTCAGGGACCTGCTGGGGGTGTTGGGACTGAGAAGATCTCCATTGTATGATGGTGCTTGTCCATGTAAGGCCCTAAGGACCAGAACCAGGATCTTGAAATGAACCTTGAAGTTAACCAGCAGCCAGTGACGCTGGAAGAGAAGCGGGGTGACGTGGGTGTGTTTGGAGGACTTGAACAGGAGGTTTTGCAAGGACAAATGAAAAAACAGTTGTAGTACTAAGCCAGGGTTTCCCATAACCCTGGTCCTCAGGGCCCACTGTTCTGCATGTTTTCCATGTCTCTGCTTGAGTTTGGGTCACTGAACTCGTGTGTTGCACAGTGTGTCACGTCTCTAGAGTCCTAAGAGTGTGGCATGGGCAGCCGTGTGCGACGGCCGAAAAAACGCACGGTGTGATCCCGGCACAAAACAACCAACAGCAGAGGACATCCAGGACCACAATCTGAATATTACAGACAACACCAACAAGTACCAGATTCAAAACTGTTTGTAAGGTAAAGCATGTTGGTGCAATAGCTTTACTTTTGAGCTGATTTTATAAGACAGACCATCGCATCATTACAGAGTGATAAATCCGAATCTGTGAGCCGCGTAAATGCGGCAAGGCGCAAAGGTGAAAAGTGATAAAACTCGATTCTGATACGTTTTGCCTCGTAGTAATATTGCCGCTTGAGTCCCTCACCTTTGTTCGCTGAACGCACATCAAGCGTTCTTGTCACAGAGGGAAGTCCCCCGTAGTGGAGCCAGAGCAGCGCGCTGCCTCGGTTGACAGCAGAAGTAAATAACACAGGCAGACCATGGGCTGCTCAGCTTGTTTATGATCAACTGGACGGACGCAGTGATACTACGTTCTTTTGGCCGTTAAGAAGACAGATCGCTCGTCTGTTTAGGGACAGTGAGAGACAGCCAGCGGTTCAATTGAGTGGTAAAAACACTCGCAGAGCGGAGCGTGGAGCGGGAGAGACAACAGGTGAGCTCCAAGCTAAAACTACTGTCTGTTTACCATGGTCGCTGCAATTGACGCTGAATGCGTGACCCTGTACGTCACATGCGGGGGGGGGGGGCGCTCAGAGACCTCCCTTTATCCCGTCTTGGTTTGAAAGGTGCCTGATGGCAGTTTATTCTAGCTTCAGCTTTTCTACTATAAATGCCAAAATTCTCCCCAGGGAGCCGCGGCAAATCCCGTTTTGGAAACGCTACGGTCCTGTAAAAACAGCTTTTAATTCTGGCAATTTTTTTTATGAAGTATCCAAATCAACTTAAAACTTTATTACTGTGACAACACTATCATGAAAAGGACAAAGAATAAACAATCCCATAATACCAACATTAAACTTTACCTTACAATAGAAGGAGACAACAAAATCATATGTATTAAAAGAGGGAATGAAGCATTCAAAAAAATTAATTCCAAACCTCATCAATTGCAGCCATGATTTCTGTGATCTTGCGTCCACATGTTCCTCCCTTGTTTCTGAAGACTTTGGTCAGTTTGGTTGTGTTGTTGTCCAGCTGTGCCATAAATGTGGATGTTAGCGGGACCGTAGTGATGCGCTGGAATTCAGCATTTATCTGTAAAATAAACAAATGTTTAGCATGATGGGTTTAAAATATTGCATGTGGAGTGCATTTGCAGATCAACTGATTCAGTTACCTCACGTGGAGAAAAAAGAGCTGGCCATCGGCTTTTAAAGTCAGCTACGAAGGGCATGTCCTGAAGAATTTCTTGCCTCCGGTGAGGAAAGGTTTGGGCCATTTTTGCTTTGATGGTTTCATCGTTGTTCTTCTTCTTGAACTCTGAAAGCAGCACCAACCTTTCTTCTTCCTGACTCTCTCGGGTTTCTCCAGCTGGATAATCAGGGCAGAAATTCACCTCCGCTCTCCTGGGTTTCTTGACTTGGTTGGGATGCACATTACTGTTCCCTCTTCTTTTGAGAGAATTGATGACCAACTCACTACACCCTAAGTTCTTCAGCTTTGGGAGTCGAGAATGTATTCAATTGGATCAATTACTTCAAAATGTTTTCTGTAATACTGTCTGCGTTTGAAGGCAGTGGCAAGTGTGCCGTCCTTTTCTATGGCTTTTAACAAAGGGTTAAAAGAAACTGCCTTTGTCAGTTCTTCAATAACAGGCTGGTCTAGACAAAGGTTATGATTCTTGAGTATGTCTACAATTACTTGATTTGTCAAAGGCACTGATGCACAGCTTATCAGGTAGTGCAATTCTGAAAGCAACTCGTCAATTGCTATGCTGGGAACATGAAAATAGTTTTCCAACTTAAGTAAAAGAGATGCAAAATTAAGTTCTATTACATTTGCCAAATCTTCAGTCTCACTTGTAGTTGTATCGTGATCAATATTTGCACTTATGTCCTCTTCTACAATAGTGTCTGTACTGTCATCAGCTGATGTTTGGCCTACAATAGTGTTAGCAATACCGATTTTAAAGTCTTTTAAGGTATAAGGATTGTGTTTCCTATTTCGATGAGACTTGAATGTACCATAGATATTTGTTTTGAAAGAACAACCCTCAAACATGCAATGCACAGTCTCGTTACATTTTAGATGGTTGTTAATGTGAGAAAAATACTCCTGCTCTGAAGCTATGTTGCAGCAGGAACACAAATGGCAGTTAAATGTTGCCAAACTCACAGACTTGTCTAGAGTTCTTTGGGTATGTGATCTGCTTAAGTGGCTATGTAGAGCATTCCATGTTTTGAAAACACAGACACAATCAGAATAGGCACATGGATACTGCTGTCTACTATGAACTAACCTGTAGTGTTTTAATAACAGAGCTCGTGATGACACCACTTTTTTGCACAATTTGCACTGCCACATCAACGTATCTGGGGGAGAAGCACAAAAGACATTTTCATTACACTGTCCCTGAAAAAACTAAATAATTTGCACATTGTTAATGTTTCATATTAATCAGTTTTATTTTTAATATTGTATGCTACAACAATGAATTTATTGATCTACATCATCACCACTGCATATTGTGTAAATGTGTGTGTAATCTGACATTAAAAGTCGAGTGAGAAATCCCATGGACATTGTACAACATTAATGCAGTTCATCTTACACCAGCTTACTAAATGCTTTCTGCAAGCTACATCAAAACGTAAGCTGAAATATTAGACAGAAAATACACCCTAACCTGTCTGCTAGCGAGGAGCGCTTCTCCACTGTTGTTGGCTAAAGTGCAACGCAGTCAGGCGTCCGAGTATAAACTCGGCGCGAAAGTGCGTGCCGGACCGAATGCGCTGCCTGTACCGACGCGTACCGACGCTAGCGCTACACTACATTTGGGCTGAAAACAGAGCTTTGCTATTGCAATGGAGTCCCCTCCAAAATCATTTGGAAACTCACGTGCAGCAAGTCCACGTTAGCAAACCTTTACCGGGCAAAACCCTGCCTGTACTCTTTTCTTAGTAGCACTTGCGACATTAACTGACGTGTGAACATATATGTAGACGGGCTTTACAAGAAAAATGACTTCTTACCTGATTTTTGGACAAAAATGCGGCTGAACCAGTCCACATGGCGAAGAAAAAGCAAGCTTGAGAAAGAGGGTGGTGCGCATGCGCATTGGCCCTTACTTAGGCGGGCTCTGCACGCAGCAGTATGTGCAGAGGGACAAACCTGTGAATTTACTCAACAATGTTACGTTGACACAGTTCAATGACTTTGTGTAACAACAAAAAGTAACAACATTTCATTAAATTTGCACAAACACTAAGAATTTTTGCAAAATCGAGTTTATTAAGAACAAACAACAAAATCTACTTTAGTAAAAGCAGAGATAGGCTGAGTTCATTTTTTTGAGTGTATAGTGCAGAGATCTGGGAGGTGGATATTAACAAAAGCGAGCCTTTATTTTGGGCTGCACAAAACACAACAAACAAAAGGCGACAGGAGAAAGTGATAAACTAACAAAAACCTAAACTGGGGAAAGTGAAACATAAAGACACAAGGTGAAAGAACGACAACACTGAAACACAAAACACGAAACCTACAACAGAGAACAAGGAATCTGAGACCTGAAAAACCTGGGACTTGAAAACCATGAGGGACGTAAACAGACAACCCAACAACAGACAGAAGGTTAAATGCAGGAGGTGGGGAAACACAGCTGTGACTAATCACACACACACACGAGACCGGGAGGAACCAAAACAGAATACACTAACACAAGTCGAGGAACTATCAAAGTAAAACAGGAAAAATGAGACACAGACAGAGATGTGGACTTGACGCTGGAACCGAGGAAGAACAGACATGAGAACATGAATAGGCGTAACACAGGGAACACAGGAAGAGGCACAGTAACACAACCTAGGAACTAGAAACAGGAAGAGGCACAGTAACACAACCTAGGAACTAGAAATCAGAAAATACTAAATCAAAGAAGATCAATAATCAAAAACATAAAAACTGGGTCACCAAACCCAGGACCATGGCAATATATTTATTGTGATTTTTTTAAATATGTGTTTGTGCACCTTTTCTTGTTACTAACAACATCCACTTCTGTGTTATATATTTTAATCAGTGAATAAATGATTGAAATTAAGCTGGAGTGTTCAAATCTACTCAGTTTTACAGATTACTTTCAGAAAAATACCCATCCATCCTCTTCCGCTTATCTCAATTCAGGGTTGCAGCGGGGCTAGAGCCTGTTTAAGCTACCATACCAACCTGGACAGGCTGCCGGTCTGTTGAAGGGCTAACACAGACAGATAGACAGACAACCAGGCACACTTATGGGCAATTCAGATTCACCAACTAAACTAACCGCACGAACTGCATATCTTTAGGCTGTGGGAGGAAGGCAGAGCGCTGCCATGCCGACACGGACAGAACATGAAACTCCACACAGAAAGGCTCCGGCCACATGGTTGATGAGCTTTCTGTGAAACTGATCTTGGAAAAATGCTTTTAATGCTTTTTTTTTTCTTTGCCAGTCTAGTTTAAACTTTGGTGTCACATGAAAACTTTGTATTTCACCATTTATGAACTAATAATCACTTCATGAGAGCAGAGCAATTTCCAGCTTTGAATCCATCACTGGAGGTTTAACAGCATTGTAGGAAACAAAAGCTAACTGACAACTCTGGATTATATGTTCACAAATGTATAAATATGTAAATGTAAAGATGTAGAAATAAGTAAATAGTGGGATATTTGACTATAAAACTTCTTTATGCAATTTAAAATCTGACAAACGGAAGTTGTTTACATGATATTGTTTGTTTGTGTGTTGATGTTCAGTCTCACAGTTTACATTTGTACACAGCTTGTTGTTTTCACTCTGCTGGTAGATTCTACATATTAGCAAATTACTTTAATTTGTTTAATAAAAAGAAAATATTTTATTGTTGATTTTAAATCAAATTGTCAATACGATGCAAAAATATGATTACAAATAAAAAGAGCAATACAATCCAGGACAGCTTAATAATAATTTTATACTACTATAAGTCTGATAATGTGATTTATTTCTTATTTTTATTTGAACAGCTGGTCCTAAGCCCACTGTGACCCTGCAGCCATCCAGGACTCACATATACAACGGTGTGATATACAGCGGTGTGATATACAGCGGTGAGACAGTCACTGTCAGATGTGAGATTAAGGGAGGTGAAGGAGCTCAGTGGACGTATGAATGGAGACGAGACAAGTTAAACACACGTCAATCATCCAGTGTATACACAATCAGCAGAGCCGCTGAGTCTGATGGTGGAGGATACAGCTGCCGGGGTAGAAGCAGCTCTTCCTGGACAGAGTGGAGTGACATCACCACATTGACTGTACTACGTAAGTGGGACATATTTCTCTCATTTTAATTTATATTGCACAACGTTTAATCCAAAAATACATCAAAACACTTTGAACAATACTGTACTTTTTAAATATTTTGTTTTCTTATAGTTTGGTAACAAAAGTAGTGTGAAAAGTCTTTAATGTAGTTATAAAAGTATGCAGTCACAGTAAAACATCTGGAGAAGAAAAAGATTTTATTAGATGAAAATTTTCCCATTTTTCAGCTGGTGCACATGTGTTTTTATCACTGCAGCTTAGTTAGCTCTTTCTATAAATATAGTTTTTTTATGAGAAGGATTTCCTCAAATGTTTTTGTTGCCTCTATAAAACACTTTGAAATGTGGATTTTAAAAAGTACTACATAATGTTGCTATTTTACAGGATTGTAGTTAATCTATTTTACATGATTAGTCACAATTAATTTGTTTCGACTGGTCAAAAATAATGTAATCAGCACATAGGACAACTCTGCATCCAGTCTAACCGTGATTCCTTTGAATTGTTAGTGTGAATGATTTGAGAGGTTCAGTTGTGATTGTAAACAGAAATGGAAAGAAAAAACACCCTTGCTCTTCCAGTAAATTTCAATGTTGAGGCTTCTAGGGCAGGGATAGCTCAGTAGGTAGAGTAGTGACCCCATGATCGGAAGGTCGGGGGTTCGATTCCCCTGAACAGCTACTCTAAGGTACCCCTGAGCAAGGTACCGTCCCTACACACTGCTTCCCCGGGCGCCCAAAGGCTGCCCACTGCTTCACTGAGTGAATGGGTTAAATGCAGAGAGGAATTTCCCCACGGGGATCAATAAAGTACACTTTCTTTCTATCCTCCTCAGTGTGCACAGCACAATCCAGACTTAAGACTTCATAAGTATTGCTGTCACCGAGGAGTGTGATAATTTTGCTCATATAATCAGTTTAGACCACCAGTGCACCTCCACCTGCTGGCTGAAAGTTCGGTGATGTTTTGGTCTTTACTCAGAGATGTGACAGCCTTCTTTTCTTGAACTGTGAGGTTGGACAGAAGAATTCTTACATTGTAACAGGTAGCTGGAACCTTCATCCTGATTTCCTCTGCTTCAGGTTGTGCTAGGTTTTCTGTTTCTGTGGCTGTGATGAAAACTAATATGGGCAGCTGTTGTGGTGATGAGGTAAAATTGAGCCCTTTGGCTAGCACATCCTTCTTAGGTTCATTTAAGGTCCCTTTCTGAGGAGTTCTTCACCCACTTATACTGGCTGTATTTGATTATGGTCTATTCATGTTCTTGTACAAGCAGTTCTCAGAGTGGTAAGTTTTGGTTTGTAGTGTTTTAAACTTCCAAAGTTTCTTTGGCTTTGATGTGCTGTGCCAACAGTACCTTGTCCACAAACTTAGAAGTTTCTTCTGAATCCTCATTCTGAAACCATTTCAGCATTGTTACCTGACATGCTGAAAGCCTGGTTAAGCTCAACATATACGAAGTGAATCTCTTCCCTCAATTCTTGAAATATTCTGTCCCAAGCATGATTGAATAATCCAGCTGTTAGCACAGCAGGCGTACAAGATATTCAGCAGTTCATTATCTTATCCCCTGTAGGTGGGCAAAATATTGTCTTTCCAGAATCAAAGCAAGTTGCAAAGTTATCAAATCCAACATTGATTTCGGATGATTTGACAGTACCATTAGAAGGATTTTGTGATAACGGGCAGCAGCTCAATGAGACTTAAATCTTCCAACATAGCAGCCATAAATGAAGACAATGACCCATTCAGTCTCCCCCCCCCCCCCCCCCCCATTTTAATTCGATCAGATTAAAACGTACTATTTCTGCTGCCTGTCTGCACTCTGCATGGACATCTTCACCTTTCTGCATTCCTTCATGAAACCTGCTTCAGCTTCAGCTTTGATCTTAGCTACATTTCAACTTCTCCAGATTTGCTGTGGCTCCTTTAAAATTGTGTGATTAAAGACTGACCTTGACAGAGTCTCCAAGAGCCCATCTATCTACTTTACTGGAGCTTCAAAAATCAAATATTTTGGTATAAAACTACAAAAGAAATTTGCAGTCTCTCTTTATGTTGGTTCTAGATTCAAGAAAAAAAAAATCCTTTGAAAATCTAAAGTTCCTGATTTTTTTTATTATTCCATTAATTTACACTGATTTGCTTGTTGACTTCAAAGTGAAATATTGTAAAAAATATTGTGTCATAGTATGAAAACTGTAAACTGTTTTATTGTGACTTTGTTTTGATTTTCAGACTTGAAACTGTTTGTGTGTGAATCAGCTGTTTTGCAGTCACTCTACTCTTATGTTATAAACAGCAGAGTTTTCATGTTTCTCTTCTAACTGGATCATTGTTATGTGAACAGTTCCCATTAAGCCCACTGTGACCCTGCAGCCATCCTGGACTCAGATATACAGCGGTGAGACAGTCACTGTCAGATGTGAGATTCAGGGAGGTGAAGGAGCTCAGTGGACGTATGAATGGAGACCAGCCAAGTCAAACACACCTCCAACATCCACTGAATACAGAATCACAGTTTCTGAGTCTGACAGTGGAGGATACATCTGCCGGGGCAGAAGGAACTATTCCTTCACATATTGGAGTGAAACCATCAGACTGACTGTATCATGTAAGTTGGAGATGTTTAATCCAGATTATTTGTTTTATCAAGATAAGTGAAAACACGTTTTTCTTGCAGCTTTGTAAGTAAAAGTAAAGTAAAATTGTATTTATATAGCACCTTTTTAGACGGAGAATCACAAAGTGCTGCACATAGAATAACAAGTCATAAAACATAAAACAGACAACATAAACAGGCAAAAATTAACCAAAAGCAATTCTAAAAAGGTCAGTTTGGTGGTGGTTGACTGTGTCAAAAGCTGACGTGAGGTCCAACATAAGCGGAACAGAACATTTTAATGCATCATTACTCATCAAAATGTCACTAGAGACTGTAAGAAGGGCTGTGTCCGTGGAGTGAACTCTATGAAAGCTGGACTGAAACTTGTCAAAAATGCTATGTTTGTCCTGCTATAAGTTGCTTAGCCACAACCTTTTCTAGAAGCTTAGCAATTAACAGTAATTTAGAGATTGATCTGTAACTTCTCATAAGAATAGGGTCTAGCTGAGGTCTTTTTTAAATGTGGGAGAATAGAAGCATTTTTAAAATAAACAGGGACTATACCAGACGCCAATGAAGAGTTGCTTAAAGTGAGCACACATGGACCAACATGTCTTCCATGTCTTCCAACACATTGAAGACATTTTGAAAAAATTGTCAAGTGAACAAGAGGATGCTTTCACTGAATTAACTAGTTTTACCAGCTTGATTAGAGAAACAGGAGAAAAAATGACCAAAATGAGAGGCCAAGTTGGAGTAGAAACCAACAAAACAGATACTGAATGTAAGAAATTCTTTCTTACAGTATTAACTTTTTCAAGGAGGAATGAAAGAAAATTTTCACAGTCTTCATTTGAAGAAATAGGGGCTGCAGGTAGAGCAGGAGTAACAATGGCAATGTCAGTGTCAACACCTTAGGATTACCTCTGTTCTTTACAACCACGTGTGAGAAATAGGTAGCCCTCATATCTCTGATAGCAATATTAAAAAAAGCTAAAAGGTTTTTTAAATAAAGGAGGTGAACATTTAGATGAGTTTTCCTCCACCAGCGCTCCGCTTTATGACAATCACATTGTAGACAACGAACACTGTCATGTAGAAAGGCGTCTCAATTTAACCGGAGAGATTTTGTCTAAAACAGAAAGGGAATAATTATTAAAAAGGTTAGTTGAGAAGTCGACACCATTATGAGCAGATAGCTGTAAGTTAAAAGCATCCGCAAATTTCTCCGCTGTGGAGAAGTTTAAGATGCGAGAGCTAACCATCCATCGATCAGGGAACAAAAGCTGATGAAAAAACAAGTTAAAAGAATAACATGGTGATCAGAAAAAAAGTCCTCAGTAAAAATAAAATCAATATCCAGACCCAGAGAAAAGACAAGGTCCAGTGTGTGACCTTTGCTATGTGTAGGACCAGAAACATGCTGGGCAAAATTGAAAAGAATCCATAGTGTTGATAAAGTCTCTGGCGAAGAGGTCAGTGTCATCATCAACATGTATATTAAAATCAACAACTATAAGTAACCTAAACAGCTTCATAGTAAATGATAAGAAGTCACTCAACTCTGACCAAAACAGCCTATTTGAGCCAGTTGGACGATATATCACAGTAGAAATAATGCTTGTTTCCGACTTTAACCAACTGTAGCTCAAATGAGAGAAAATGCCCAGTTTTCACAAGAAGAAACTTTCAAACTGTTTCTTTTTTGCTGTCTAATAAAATGTTGTTGTTTTTTTATTCCAACAACAAAAAACATTATAAGCAGCTTTTCATTCAGTCATGTGTCATGGTCCTGGGTGTTTGACCCTGGTTTTTGAGTTTGTTTGGACTTTTTCATTGTTTGGAATTATTAGATGTTTATTTTTAGTTGTTAAGAGCCTCTGAGTTTTAGTTACTGGTGTTTCTGCGTTGTGGTTCTTGTTTGTTTTCAAGTCTCAGCGTCTCCTGTTGTTTTCTCTCTGGTTCTTTTGTGTTTTCTCCTTTTGTCTCCATGTCTGTTCATTCCCGTGTCCCAGTGTCTTGTTCAAAGGCCTTAGTATGAGTCTCAGTGTGTGTTACTTCCTGTCTTATTTTGAAGGACTCTTGGACCACGTGTGTTATACTGAATTTTGCATTAACAGACAACATAATGATATATTATATATATAATAATTAATACCAATAGTAAGTCAAAGAAAAATTAACCCGATATAATAATATTTAGCAGCTTCACTTAAGTTTCAGGCATTACAGACAGCTGGAGCTGTATCTTATTTTACTCTCCATATGTGAATGAAAAGTAGAGTTATTTTGTTAACACAGCTGGTCACTGTAATGACAATGACAATGAAAATATTAAAAAACAAACTATAACTTTTATGGTTCAAAAATAAGTTGGGAAGGATTGGGACGCCCCTCTTGTAGCATTATCTTTTCATTACTCAATACAAAAACTTTCTGGTTTGAAATCAGTTAAAGTTTTTGAATATGAGTGTATGTAATTAACTGTAAATACATAAATGTAATTATAATATAATATTTATATATTTCAGTCTTTAAATTGTTCATTTACATTTATGTTCTTGTTCTAAACTGAACTGCAGCTAAACCAAAGGCTGAACTGAGAGCTGATAACACAGCTGTTCCAGTAGGGGGCAGTGTGACCCTGACCTGCTCTGTGAACCCCTCATCATCATCATCATCATCATCATCTAGATGGAAATACTACTGGAACAGAGATGGGAAATCTTATAAACGTGTGACAAATGAACAAATCAGTGTCTCAGAGGGAGGACTCTACAGCTGCAGAGGAGGAAGAGGAGAACCAGTTTACTACACAGAGGACAGTGAGTCAGTCAGGATTGGTGAGTTTAACTTCCCACAAAGCACTACATCTCATAGCAACTGAACCTTTTGTCATTCATCTGTTTTTATTGTACTTTCTTGAACATTAACAGCCTCAAACAGGTCTATTGTGACTCTGTATCCAAACTGGTCTGAGATATACAGAGGAGAGACGATCACTGTCAGATGTGAGATCCATGGAGGAGACACTGAGTGGGATTATGAGTGGGAAACAAACAGCATCATAAAACCTCCAAATCAAAATGAATACAGGATTAGATCTGCTTCATCATCCAACAGTGGAAACTATCGCTGTAAGGGCAGAATGAAAAGTTCACAGCATAAAACAACAGAGTGGAGTGAAACCATCACACTGAATGTATCATGTAAGTTGTAAATTGTAGATCTTTCAACCAGATTATCTGTTTCATCAAAATAAGTGAAAACACTCATTTTTCTTACAGCTTTGTAGCTGTTGCACCAACATATGATGCAGATAGTTCAGTTGTTTTTAGCATGTTATCTATTTTTTAAATGAATCTTAGATGTTTCACATTTTAGTTAAAAAGTCTGATCTCATGAGAAACACACACTGGATCTTTTTCACTTAATGAACTCTGAACTGCAGACCACAATACAGCCTCATTTTGTTTGACGCTGGTCTGTGCTGGTATGTTATAAATTTAGAATAATGATATTTAATGAGTATATAAATTACACGTAACATTATGTACAGTTACTTTCAGTATCATTGATATTTATTTAGAGTTTTTTCTCTAACTGATTTTTCTGAGTTCTCCTGTAATGTCAGCGGTGACGTTCACTATGCTTATTAGCGTGGCCTAAAGACATCTGTGCACATCAGCAGGAAATGTCAGTTTCCACAGCAAAAGAATATAAAACACATTTTCATGACTAATCTCAGCTATCAGAGGCTTCAACATCAGATTTAGTAAAGAACAAGGTCATAGCATGTTAACTGACACCAAAGAAAACCAACTGTGACTCACCAAATCCTCATTCAAACTGCATCAAACAGATTTTATCCACAAGGATTGAAGTTGGACACCATCACTGTCAAAGACTGGAAATAAAAATGCATCTGTTCACAACTTGCTCTGTTGTTGAACCTCTTCCCCTCACTCAGTAAAAAAAAAGAACTGACTGCGTTACAGTCAGTGCGGGAGCAGAGGCTTCGCTCATGCGCGATTCATTTGCAGTTTGGACGCATAGGTGGGAACATCTTCTGCCCTGATAGCAGCAGGGGGAGGACTATCCTCCGCCTGTGAGCGCTTTGGCTCGGGAGAGATGCCCACGGCAGCACCGCTGCCTGTTGAGAAGAGTGATACACGCTTTCACATCAAAAAGTCATCATAAATGAGTCTCCAATAACACCAGAAAAAGTCACCAGATTTGTCGCTAGTCGCTTTTTAGAAAAAAGTCGCTAAGGGGGTCTGAAAACTCGCTAAATATAGCAACAAAGTCGCTAAGTTGGCAACACTGCCCCTGGCGTGCGCACTCACAACAATGGCTGAGCCTAAATGGAGTCGTGTGGACGTATTTTACCTCCACAAACAGCCAAGAAAGGGTTTGCGATACATGTGGCAAGACAGTGAGGTGATGTGGCAACACCACTAACCTCGTCAAACACATCAGAGTAAATCATATCACAGTATACGATGAGCTTATGTTGAAGCAAACTGAAGAGGAGGAGAGGGACAGGTGCTGCTAGGGCGAGACAGACGTCTCTCGCGGAGTCCTTTAGTGCTGCAGGCAGCAACATGCTCAAATAGCACACAACTTCAGGTTTTTTATTTCTATATGATTATCATTAAGCAATAAGAACAAGTAGTCTGATGTCCTGTAATCATTATGAAGCTATATTATTATATTATTATTTACATAATGCAATTAAATATTGTATTATGAAATACAATGAAACAATAAGTTTTTGTACAGAGCATCGGTATCGGATCAGTATCGTCGATACCACCCTGAATTTTACAAGGTATCGGCTCGGAAAGGAAATCAGTGGTATCGCACATCACTAGTTATGTCTTGACCATTAAGGCTTCATGATATTTGATCATTCACATGTTTCCATCCAGTTCTCTAAATTGTTCTGATTCAGTCATTTACTTTTATGTTCTTGTTCTAAACTGAACTGCAGCTAAACCAAAGGCTGAACTGACAGCTGATAACACAGCTGTTCCAGTAGGGGGCAGTGTGACCCTGACCTGCTCTGTGAGCCCATCATCATCATCATCATCATCATCTGGATGGAAATACTACTGGTACTACAGACATGACAGCTATTATAAAGTTGTGACCTCACCAGATGCAGTGTTTCTATCAAATGGACAAATCAGTGTCTCAGAGGGAGGACTCTACAAGTGCATAGGAGGAAGAGGAAAACCAGTTTACTACACAGAGGACAGTGATTCAGTCAGGATTGGTGAGTTTAAATGTAACTTCCCACAAATCACTACATCTGATGGTCATTGAACCTTTTTTCTTTCATGTATTTTTATTGTACTTTCTTGAACAGTAACAGCCTCAAACAGGCCTGTTGTGACTCTGCATCCAAACTGGTCTGAGATATACAGAGGAGAGACGATCACTGTCAAATGTGAGATGTGAGCTAGAAACAGAGTCTCAGTTCACAAGAGCATTTGTTTTATAAGTGCTCACACTCAGTAAATTTTTTTAGTCACTTAATAAACCCATGCTTTCAGTTATTATTTGAAATATTTGTCTATGTATTTAACAGTAAAGGCAAGAAAGAAAACATAAAAACATATACAATAGTAAGTAATCACAGTAAGTCATATTTCCTTTAAGCTGTTTGAACACTTTGTAAAATGTGTTTCTGTTCATATAGACTGAGATTATTATTCTTTGTATAAACTGAGCTCACTGTTCAGAGACTGTACTACATGTTCACTGAGAGAAAATCTTTGTTGAACAGATAAACCCCGTCCTGTCCTCACTGTGTCTCCATCATGGCTGAGTCCTGGAGCCTCAGTAACTCTGAACTGTGAGGTTGAACATCCGTCTGCAGGATGGAGCTTCTACTGGTATAAAGCTGTTCCTGATCTATCAGAGAAATCCTCCAGTTATGAGCTGCTACCTGATGGCAGTGGGACTGCACAGGACTCCTACATCATTCATGGACAGACACACACAGCAGGATATGTGTGCAGAGCTGGAAGAGGAGACCCAGAGTATCACACTGATCACAGTCAACCAAAGTTTGTCTGGTCTGCAGGTCAGTTTGTTTCTCTCTGTCCTTTAATAAGCTCATGTTAGTGTGTACATTAAAACTCCCCAAAAGAAAAACTGAACTGAATATTTTTTCCTTTCTCTCTGTGATCAAACCAAACTGAATTCCCTTGTTTCTTTTTTGTGTTTTTCAGTTTTTATTTAATGTGATAACATGAAAAACAAAAGACATATATGAGATTTTAAATATTTTCTCTTTCAGTACTTTTGCTTTCAGTGTTTGGAAGGTTACTTTTAAAATGTATTCCACTACAGATTATAGAATACATGCCCCAAAATGTAGGTTGTAACATATTCCATAACGTTACTCAACAAGAGTAACGTATTCTACATACTTCGGATTACTTTTTATATTATCTTATATTATTTTATATGCTTTTTACAACTACATGAATTTGCTAGTGCTGTGTGATTGAATATTATTAACGAGGGCTAGTTGCCATTACAATACAAACTAGATTTTTGAATCTTAATATAACCTCTTTGCTGAGGTTAGTTCATAGACTGCAGAGTGTTAAACTTAATGGATAGCACTAACAACCTGCTAGCTTCAAGTAATCATGATCTTCAGAACAAAAGCTTCAAACAAAGGAATATTTTCACTGTGATATTTTGAATCCTAACATCTGTGAGCTTTGTCTCTTCACTGCATGTTGTTTCCAGATGTTCATTCAGCAGCGTCTCTCACAGTGAGTCCTGACAGAGTGCAACACTTCACCTCTGACTCTGTCTCACTGACCTGTGAGGGAAACTTCACTGAGTGGAGAGTGAGGAAGTTCTCTGAGGACGGCCGACTCTCTGACTGTAGGAGAATGACTGGATCCACATGTAACATCTACACATCAAAGTCAGATACTGGCGTGTACTGGTGTGAGTCTGGATCAGGAGAGTTCAGCAGTGCAGTCAACATCACTGTACAGAGTATGTTATTATACATTTACTTCTTGGATCTGAGTGATTTAGACGTCACATGAACATTTGTCCCAGCTTTGCTGTATGTGAAGTAATTCAATGTGGCAAAACAAACAAAAATGAGAATTTCAGACAATTTCAGGCAACGAAGCATCAAAATATTCTTGGTTGTTGGTCTCATTTCACTCGATCTTTTCATAATTGAGTTTGTCAAAATTTACCAACAGTATTTTATATTTTCTCTGTCAGAATAAAACTCTAAAAAGCTCAACATCTCTGTCATCAGATTAGATGAACTTTTATTGTCTGCATTCAGAGAATTTTAGGGAAACAAAAAAAACAAACAAACATACAAACGTTTACAATTTCACCTTTAACCATTCATCGATTGTATTGATAATAATTTGACTCCTGCAGGGAAGATGAAGGGAGCATCCCAACTATATTTCCAGTCTTCTTAATAAGATTTTTGAATTTGGGATCTGAGCTTGACAGAAAGTTTTGCAAACCATGTAATGGATAACAGATTCAACAATTTCCTTATAAAATAGTAACATGATGCATTTTTTTACTACATGGACCCTCAGCCTTCTAAAAAAAATGCAAGTGCTGACTACACGAGTGATCCACATGATGAACCCACTGTAACTGAACATCTAAACACTGAAATGTTGTCATTTGTTCAAACTTCTCTCCAGTCATTAAAACCAGGCTGAGATCTCCAATAGATCTTTCATCATAGAGCATTATAAATATGAAGATGATTAGTTTTCTTTATGTTTAACATAAAGGTGTGTTTCTTACACCACTATACAATCCTTTCAATTTTAATTTTGTAAATGGCAACATCTGAATCTTTGGTTAACAGGCTTAGAACTGCTGTATCATCAGAAAATGTAATCACATAGTTATTTGTATACTGATTTATGTTTTAATATAACATGAAAAGAACAGGAGAGCTCACACAGCCCTGTGGGACTCCTGTTCTTATAACCTGTATGTGTGAACGAGTAGAACTGATTTTCACTTCCTGTTTTTTTTTAATTAAAAAAGCCAAACAACCATCTAATTATATAGTGATCCACCTTTTAGTGTATCATGTTATTTAATAGTGTACAGTGGTCTGTTGTTTATCGCGGGAGTTACGTTCTAAAAATAACCCGCGATAGGTGAAATCCGTGAAGTACAATTATTATAAACGTTTTAAGGCTGTAAAACCCCTCACTACACACTTTATACATGTTTCTCAGACAGGCATGAACATTTTCACACTTTTCTCTCTTGTTTAAACACTCTCAAAGTTCAAACCTTTGTAGAAAAATAAGTCCAGTATTATAGAATGAAACCAAAGATCAAACCCTGTTTTCAGGTCCAGAACATGGGAATAGAGCAACTGCCAGAGAATTCCACACTAATGAATCAATGGTACAAAAGTAGAGGAACCAAGAAGAATGAGTTGAGTAATGTTTGACTTATCTGACTGTTTTGTTTCGCTTAGTGCGCCTCATAATCCGGAAAATACGGTAACTTCCTTCCTTTAGCAGGTCCAGAAGTCCAACTTTTTGTGCAATGGTTAGCATCTTCCTCTGCCTTTTGGGTGCTACTGCAGGTGCCTTTGATGGTGCAAAATATTTTGTCGACATTGTTGTGTTTGTTGGGGAGAAAACTTACAAACATACAGTGCAGCACTTCAGAGTCACACTTTTAGCGATCGAACATTTATGTAAATTTGACAAGCTGAACACATTCTGTACTGTGCAGGAGGCACCGCACAAGATTGATTGACAATGGTCTACAGCCAATCAGGACGCAGAACACAATGCGCTGTTTAAAAAAAAAAAAGAGTGCAAAAAAATCAGCGAAACAGTGAGGCCGAGAAAGGTGAACCGTGTTATAGTGAGGGACCACTGTATAAGTGTTTGTGGTATTAAACGCTGATCTTAGATCATAAATAACAATCGTCCATAAGCTGAGGGGTTTTCTAAATGCTTTAAAATTAAGTGGGTTAAAGTAATCAAGCCACCATCAGTGCTTCTCTCAACATTAAAGTCAAACTATATGTCACTTCATAATTGCTCAATCATAATGTACTACTATTGAAGTTAGTGCTGCAGGTGTGTAATGCATTTTTTGACAATAATTCTTTGGAACAGAAATGATTGCAGCCTTTTTCTATATTGTAGTGATAGAGCTGATATCAACAGAGCTGAAATACAGGACTCCAAGCTGGAGTTAGCTCTTCAGCAAAAGTTTAAAGAGAAAATCTAAACACCATCAGGCCCACAGGCCTTCTTTTTGTTTAATTTTTTAAATTTAATTATTTTTATTTTATTCTGTTCACAGCCCCTGGATCAGTTACTAAGTGAGTCTCTGTTAGATCATGAGTTTATAAATTCCAATCATCAACCTTTCCATTACATTTACATTCCATTACAGCCTTTCCAACACATTTACTAAATGCCTTTCTTTCTTACCAGGATTCAAATCAATCATCGTAGAGTCGCATAGTTTTTATTTTATTTTTTTGTAGAGAGCTTCTCTGACCTGCTGACTATGTTGTACTGACACTTCCTTTAATTTTCTTTGATTTCTTATAAAACTGATCTCAGCTCTTTTTTCATTTATTACATTGATTTAATTCAGCAGTGACATATTGTTTATTGTTTGGAAAAAGTTTAATTATTGTTGGCTCTGTAGAGTCAACACAAAACTCAGTGTATACTGTAATCTCCTCTGCCATCTTATTACTCTTGTTATCTTGATAAGGCAGACTTTAAACTCCTCCATATCCTGATTGTCTTTGATGTGGATTTAGACTTTTTCAGTGTAGATTTTAACTGGAGATGAGCTGGACAGTGTTAGGATCCAAATTACAGAGAGGTGGTCAACATTATACATTATGCATGTCTTATATTACCCTAACATTTGTCCTGTATCTTTTTCATTTGTGTGTCATTATTGACATATTGATGGAATCCAAATTACAATGGTTACAATCCCCTAGAACAAATATTGGTGCATGCTTCCTAACTCTTAATTGCTGATGCACACAGTCTGCTATTTGTAAAGCACCTGAAGATGTGTTACCACTATGTGGGGTTTTTACAACACATAAATATTACTGAAATCTCTCAGTTGGTAAAATGTCTCACACTTAAACATAAAAGCTCATGAGCAAGGGTGCATACAATATCCTTATCAGTAAAACTTTTAGATCATTGATAATTAAAAAAAACACAAAGGCCATCTCCCCTCATTTTCCCTGCTTATCTTTGTCCATACAAACACTTGAGAATCCGTCTAGGTGAACCAGTGGGTCGGAAAATGTCTCTGAAGTCAGGTCTCTGTGTAGCTCATAAGACAGGACTCATAGCTGGAATTTGAAATGCTTTAAATGTTTTTTTTCTTTAGAGATGAAGCTTTTGTTTAGTTTTTAAAAATTCAAATTTTTATCTGTCAGCTTTTTCTAAAAGTTTGCACCAGCTGATGTGACTGAAACAATTGTGTGTGATTGTTTCACAGATGATGGTAATGGTCCTATCGTGGTGAATCCTGTTCATCCTGTGACTGAGGGAGCTTCTGTTAGTCTGAGCTGCAGTTTGAGAACACAAAAAATACTTTCCAATGTGTTTTTCTATCACAATGACAAACTTATTCAAAATGATCCCCGAGGGGAGCTGAAGATCTCTGCAGTGTCAAAGTCTGATGAAGGTTTCTACAAGTGTCAGTACTCAGGAAGAGAGTCAGCACAGAGCTGGATGTCAGTTAAAGGTGAGCAGGATCAAAACATTTCATGTGTTTTTATAAATGATTTTTGTGCTTGAGGAGGAACCTGGATCTATTTTGTGAGGACTTTTATAAAACTATCTTATTAATATTAAATAAGATTATTATAATTTATTAATACTTTATTACTGTTTATCATTTCTCTGTGTCAGGAGCTGACAGCTCTTCATCTCCTGTGTGGTTGATGGTTGGACTGGTTTGTGGAGTCTCTCTCATTATTATTCTCCTGCTCTTGTTGTATCGCTGCAGACAGTCCAAGTGTAAGAGCCTCTTCTTTTCATGCTGTATTAGAGAGTTTATTTACTAGAGTGGTCCCTCGTTTATCGCAGGAGGTACGTTCTAAAAATAACCCGCGATAAGTGAAATCTGCAAAGTAGCCAGCTTCATTTTTTACAATTATTATAAATGTTTTAAGGCTGTAAAACCCCTCACTACACACTTTATACACTTTTCTCAGACAGGCACAAACATTTTCACACTTTTCTCTCCTGTTCAAACGGTCTCAATCCGCGAAACTGTGAGGCCACGAAAGGTGAACCACATTTTAGCTAGGGACCACTGTACATACACTTTAATTATTCACACATATACATGTATTCTGATCTCATGACACTAAATATCAGTGGAACAATTTATACATGACAAACATGTGTAATAACATTTGTCTCTCTCACAGATTCCTGCTTCACCAGGTTGGTAAAATACTTTTTATTATTATTTTAAACAAACATCAGTTACTTTTGAGTTTATTGTGTTTATTTTCTGTTTTAGGTCGATCCAGTCTGAGAGTCACAGTCCGGGCTCCTCCACAAATCATGGAGTCAACCAGAATGAAACTCATGTGTACGGCTCTCTTCAACATGGTCAGCATTTAAACTGATCTTTATTATCATTGTTAATATTGAGTCTTATAAGTCTCCATTGATTGTAACAGGTCTTAGGTTCATTTTGTGTTCAGCAGTTTTTCAAAGAACATTATCAAAATCCAGTTGGACAAACAGCCAACTGACACATGAACATAAAATAAGAAACAAACAGGATTTTACAACTTGATTGTATTTTTAACTCGACTGAAAAAATCCACAATGTTATTGTTTCATATCATAACAACACAAACAGTAACAACATTATGGGTTCATGGTCTGATAATATCTCATAGTCCTGTTTTTGACTTAAACAGAATTATTTAATCTCTTCTTTAGGTTTTTATTAAAATGATTAATGTGACTCTGGCTCGTCTTTTTTTAGGTATCATTAATCTCTATGAATCTGTTACGCACGTCGAAGACAACAGAAATGGTGCAGTATATGTGTTGAAAAGCACAGAGCAGTTAGAGATGAAACTTGTTTTTGATTTAATTGACATTTTTTTAAATTAAATTCTATTTGACATATATTTACACTCCTGTAACTAAAATATGAACATTTCAGGATCAGATGAACATCAAGACGTCACATACGCTCTCATTGAATTTAAAACCTCTGGAAAGAAGAGTGAGTTTAGAAAAAAATCAAGGTTTATAAACATTTTAGCAATTGTTAAAAAAAATGTTAATTATTTTCTTTTCTTCATTAATCTGATGATCTTCACAGGGAAGCATCATAAACCAGAGCAGAGTGCTGTTTACTCTGAGGTGAAGACGGGAGCTGCAGGTACAGTCACAACAGTCTCACTCAGTGTTTGTACTGAAATGTGTCATTTCATTATGTTGCAGCTAATTATAGGTCAACATGGAGTTTATTATTCCCTTACCAAGCTTAGCTGCTACACATCAGCAGAGTTAATCTGCAGTCATTTAGGGTTTTGGTGGGTTAGTCATTAAGTCAGGTGTATTTGTTTAACATGATACTGTGTTGATTTGTTTTTGTTGTCATTTAATGAGTGATTCAGAAAACACACGTTTGCAAAGAACAATGAGTTCTAATTTTAATCAAATATAGTCATGTATAAATCCAATCAATATAATGAATGAGGCCTCAGAGGAGTGTAAAGCTGAGCAGGGCGTACCTGCTCCTCTTTCCCTCGATCACCTCGTGACTATATCAGAAATCAGCATTAGCACAGAGTAGATTAGTTAGATTAGTATAAAATTCAGGTGATTGGATTAATTGATTATTAATATTTGATTAAGATTTTGCTTTGCCCCTGCTACTTGACTTAAATACAATATTCTCTGTAGTCTTTTTGTAACTTTTTGTGTAACGGTAAAGGACTCAATATTACATTTCACCAATGGTTCTTACAGATTGCTCTTTGGGTTTAGAATTTTTTTTATAATTTTTCTTGGCCACTAAAGTAAGAACCTGCTGAAATTACCAAGAGCAAGGATCATTGAGGGGAGTGTAACATTAACACCATTAATGGGTGTAGCTGAGGAATCCTACTTGACCTCTCAGGCAGTGTTTTGTCAGGGAAAGCAGGATATAAATTCAGATGTAGGCAGTTAGAGCTGTGAGTCTCCTGACCACAGACTTAATCCAGTTTCTGCATTACCTGTTCGGGAACACCTCTTGGAATCAGAAACTTGGACCCTCGGATCACCCTTTGGGTAACTGGGTGATCCACAACTTGTAAGAGTTTAAATCCACCTCTAAGTCCACACGCGACCAACAGCTCTGTGTCATATATCTGCTGATCAAATGTATCCTGAGCTCTGACTTCTCTTTTAGAGGACAGTCTGATGTATGCTGAGGTCAAACGCCCCAAAAAAGAAAAGAAAAAAGCAGGTAAACAAAGTCTGCCGTCACCTCCAGTGAATGTTGTTAAACATGTTTATCGGTGTTGAAATCTGCAACAGTTTATTCTGAAGTCACAGCTTTCCTGGTAATTATGCTTCTGTGCAGGATGAGTTATTCTTCAAGGTATTAAATGGCGAACATCCTGAAACTTGGACATTTCTGTTCTTTGTGTGTTTGTCTTACAGGTCAGTGAGGAGAGCTGCAGCAGCAAAGCCAAAAGAAGCATTTTATGAATCCACTGTTGCTGCTCTGCTGCCCAAATATCAGACATGCTCAGTTTTCTTTTTATGATATTGAATTATAATATGAATAATAAAAAAAAAACCTCTGGCTGCTTCATTATTCATTTAATATCAGATACTTTAAAGCTTTTAGTAAAGCTGTGAATTTTATATTTTTACTTTATTTTATTTAATGTTGTGTATTGTGCTCAATTTTTCTGAATTTTACATTTTACTTTTTTTAAGATTATATTTTGAATGTAGAGAACTTTGGTCTGCTCTTTTGTTTTAAACATTTTATATAAATAAATTTAACCTTGACTTCATTTTCTCTTATATTTTAATCAGAGTAAAATTTTAAGATTGTTTGGGCTTGATTAGATTTTCTGGTTTGTAAGTGGGCGCCAGAACTCCTGGCTTTATGATTGGCTGTTTTAAAGTTTTTATTGAAGCTGTATTTTAATGTTAGCTTTTATTTTTTCAGTAAGATGCAATGCTCTCCATTTAAAAGTACTCTGACTTCATGTATGTACACATTATTACTATTTCTAATTATTGAAGAAAGAAATAAAAGCCTGATCATCAAAACAAGTTGGTTAGGTCCCACTATACTTTTGTACACAGAGGTCTGTGAGTTCATGATCCAGGCATAACTTTTGAGGATGCTGAGACATCACTCGCTGTCTTTAAATCTGTGCTTGTCCCACATGAAGAAGAACAAAATACAATTGGGTCCAAAAATATCGTCAGTACACACTGTGAGGTGCAGTTTTTTTTAAATATTATTACTACTCAATCCAGAAGTATGGTACACATGGACAGGTCACCATTGTGTCACATAACTAACTCACAGAGACACAGACATTCAGGCTCACATTCACAACTACGACCATGCAGGTCTCTAGACTGTGGGAGGGAGCATGAGTACCCAGAGAGGGGCCACGCAGCCAGGACCTTCTTGCTGTGAGGAGATAGTGTTAACCAGCACACTGCTGCCACCTGCTGGTTTCTTATTACATTACTGTGGAACAATACTCCCAGGAATGCATCTGTCCAGCAGATTTATTCAAACTCATTTATCCACACACCTTTTTTCGCTACTAAATGTTACCTGTAAATAATCCCTCACCACTTGAGAGTAACGTCCTCTTTTCAAGTTAAACTGTTGTTAAAATAACGTCTAGTTCAACTTATTGTTATATTGTAATTATTAAGTCTCGTTGGCTGATTCATTATTTTAGCAGATCTGTAGTTTGCGTCAAAGTTTCTTAATTGCTTCTTTTATGTGACATCACTGTTATGTTGCTCTTTAGGCTGATGTCTTAATTTAATCTGTAACTTTACTGTTTACATCCATTGTGCTGTTTTACCCGATATATTAGTCCTTTCTTACTGAGTCCGTTTAAAATAATGAGAATAAAACACAGATTAAAATATTCATTGTGTGCTAAAAAGAAAGGAGCAAGTTAAATGGTTCATCTGACCAGGACCAGGTGTCTCCTACTATAACCTTCATTGACTGCACATTTCCACAGTCTACTTCATTCTAAACATTCTGCATGTTTTCCAGACATTTTTCTCCCGGTCATCAGGAAATCACAATATTCAAAGAGTCAGCAGCACATTCAGATCAGATGTCTTTCCTAATCAACTGCATGTCTGGACTTTGGGATGAGCTTGGATGGAGAAAACACTGAAAACATGAACATATCTTGTGTTTATGAGCTGATCATTCAACAGCTTAATTATAATGAATCTGCTGATCTGCTTTGACAGGACTGTGATCAATAAGTGAATGCTATAAGTCGAGACAAGTCAAAAACTTTCCAAATGAAAGAAGAGTTACAAAAAAGACTTTTGGAGCAGTTTAACATGTGAGAAGTGTTACAACCCAGAAGACTTTACACTTAGATGAGTGGATGGAGGTGACGAGTTTGATTGTAAGTCCTCAGTTTACTGGCATCATTGAACCATCTGGGGTGTAGTGGGCTACAGATGCTGAGGACACTGTTAGAGTGACACGTGATATCCCTTTTTTAGAAAGTAGCCAATGAAACACCACAGCACAGGAGTTTTACTTTGTTGTTGTTTTGTTGTTTTTTTGTTGTACTTCATAATACACTATGTAGTTTTTGGTGTTATTTCCATTTACTGTGTAACTTTTGTGAATTCATGGAGATATTGTATTTAACTGTAGTGAAACCCTAAACTCAGAGATCCTGGTCTAACTCCAAAGATCTCTGGAACCACAGCTGCTGACCAAACCTACAAATTTATACTTTTATTTTTTACTTGTTTAAGAAAATACTGCACACTGCTGCTACAGGACCAAAACGCTGCATCACAATGGAGGCTGCTGGTATTTGCCTAATATGATAGCTCATGTACCCCAGGCTCACTGTAACTGCATCATCTCTGAATGCTAACAATACAGCAGTGCCCGACTCTTTAAACTTACAATCTCGACCTCAGCTGCTTCTACATCTTTAAACACAGCACTTTCAGACTCTCAGGGCTCATATCAGTCAGTTTTTACCCTGACTGGGAACAAATCACTTTTAGTGCAGACTTATAGGAAACAACAATATTCCCATTCAGTAACATTTTCATATTCAACACATTTCTCATCTCATCTTTACGCTGTTTGTACATCTTGAGCCTCTTCACACACATCTTTAAATGTAACAAGAAATTTCTTCAAATTTAGACACTATTTCATGAACACCAACACTCCCACTCCTGCTCTCAGACCTACCCCCCTCTGTGGTTTGGCTCTTTTGACCCTACTTTTCTTCTTCAGTTTGATTCCCCCCGTGTGCCATAATTAGCCTCTAAGGTAGTCCAAAAGAACATAATCCAAGATCATAAAACACAAAATGCTCAGTTTATTCTTATTTCCATGTAATCAATCATTTTGTATAAAAGTCACTCAGCTCTCCTCCTTCCTCCTCCTTCCTCATCTGCCATTCCCATTAAGTCAGGGCTGGTGGAGCTTATTGACTTGGTAGATGTCTTGATGGGGCGTTTAAGCTGAAAATTCCAACTTGCGAATTCAACATGAACACATCATTTTTCTTTAAGCTGAGTTTCCATCACAACAAGCAGACAGGCGCTGTTTTACTCCTTCGGGAACCTGACACTTGTCCAGAGCTCATCAAGTTTGTTGTGGAGTGATAACACAGGCGAAGATAAATGTGGAAAGAGGTATCTGTTGGTGGTCCTGTCTCACGACGACGGACAGTTTAGAGGTCCGATTCCCTAAAAGGATCCAATTGGATGATCTCTGCTGGAAGATTTGGAGACGAGTCCAAGGTTTCACCAAAAACAAGAGAAATTCGTGGCTATGAGTTTCAACGTGTGGCATAAAAGTATAAAAAGGGAAAGAAAGCCCTCACACTGAGGTGAGTTACTTCTGTCTCTAAAAAATAAACCACACTCACTGACTTTTACTGCAGCACAAACAAACATGTCTCTTAAAGAAACAGCAACAGTGCACAGAGATACTCAACCTGTCACAGCAAAATAACCTTTAACAGTCGTTACACTATTATATGCTGCACAATTCAGACATCAGCCTAAACATTTCCGGTCTTTCTGATTTGCATCAATTGTAGCAGTTTGACAGATACTTAAATGTTGTACGTCACAGATCTGACAGTGATCTGTGGTGTTTCAGAGCTGGATGAGTGTACTATCATATTCTGGATCCTGATATTGTGGTGGCTTGTCAATGAGTTTCACTTTTAAAACACACAATAAGAGGGAGAAATCACGGGTAGATGACTCAGAGCTGTGGGTGCAGTGTTAGTCCATTCCAACCCAGCAGAATTAAAGCTGGTTTCAGGTTTTTAGTCAGAATTCTGCACAGAGGAAGAAGCTACTCTCAGCTCTTCACAGTGTCGTCACATGACTGTGTTAGTCTGTCAGACTTTAGGAAATACCTGCAGCCTCACAAAGCCCACAGGAAAAACACAAAACCAAGATTGATGTGTGTATTTACGCACATGGCACAGGAACATGTTCTTCATTAACACACGGATTTGATGCTAAATAATATTTGATGTTCTTCTACACATCACACAGTTCAGCTGTTACAGGCAGTTTTCAGGTTTATGTGGTGGAACAGTTTATAATAATGCAGCTCCTCTCCTGTGGAAACACATCATCGTGCTAATTTGGCCGACAGCTTTCAGTCACAAACCTGACTCTGTGGCTCTTTGGTGAATCTGGACACGAGCTGTTTGATGCCAAATAAGTGTTTTACTAAATCTGGCTTTGAGATGTCATGATGACAGTTTGAGTCCTCATTTTACATTTAAATGTTTATTGCATGAAATATGAAATGTTACTTTTTAAGTGACAGCACAATTTGAATTAAGTAAAATGTGAATATTTTATATTCTGTCTGGAAAAACAAAAACAAACAAACAAACAAAAAGGCTTCAGTTGGTCCTACCAGCACTACACCTCTGTGTGTGACACATGAGATGACGCTGGTGAGGTTGAGAGTTAATTCAGTCATATTGTAGGGACAGCACAGTATCTTCTGACATATTATTCTTCACATAATTCAATGGTTTATTCTCTTCTATTTGTCATAGTATTGTTGTTTTTAGGTATGCTGCATCTATTTATTTATTCCTACCCTGTTTATTTTGCTGCTTTAACAAAGTAAATTTCCCATCTCTGGGACTAATAAAGGCTTATCTTATACAGGCAGCTTACTTTTTGTAGATTTTTCATTTATTCAGTTATTTATTGAGCTTGATTGGAGGGCTGAAGTCAACATTTTTGCAAACTAAATAGAGACGATATAGAAAAAACTGCAATGGTCACCTCTTGTCCTGGTCTGGTCCTGGTCTGCATGTGGATCTGCTTTCTGAACTGACTGGACAGACTGACATAATCAATGTTGGTAACATGTTGTGTTCAACACAAACATTATTGTTACAGTGTTTCAGTCATTATTTCACATCATCTGTTCAGTTTGTTTTATTGTGTTTACAATCAGATGCTGAGTCAGTGTGCATCTGTGCATACATGTCAAAACTACACAAAGAATTGTCTTCATAAAAAAATGAGTTCATGCTTTGCTTTGATACGCAAACAGAACATTTGTTCAAGTATCAATTTAATTGTTCAGGGAGGAGCTGCCATGTTCTGTGACCAGCTGGGTGGGAGGAGAGAGAGGAGAAAGTAAACAACATCATGAGTGAAAAAGGTGAGTGGACAAGAAACGCCCAGTGCATCATGGGAAGCCTGCAGTAGCCTACGCTAAAGGAGGATTGAGGGTCATGTGATCCAGCCCTAACTATAAGCTTTATCAAAAAGGAAAGTTTTAAGCCTTTAACTATAAACACTGTATATAGTGTGGACCGGACTTTGCTGACATCAACTGTGGATATATTTTGGTAGGAATACTTTGAGGATGTCCTCAATCCCACCGACATCTCCTCTATAGTAGGAGGAGAGTCAGAGGACAGGGGGTATGACTCTTCCATCACTGGGGGTGAGGTAGTTAATAACTCCTTATGGATGGATGAGACTCAACTCATTCACCTGCAGGATTCAAGGATCTGGATGCTGTTGGGATTTCATGGCTGACATACTATTGCAATATTGTGTGGAAGGTGGGGACAGTGCCTTTGGATTGGCAGACTGGGGTGTGGGTTCTTCTCTTCATGGAGGGAGACTGGAGTGTATTCCAGCTTTAGAGGATCACAGTTCACAGCCTGCCCTGGAAGATCTATGCCAGATTACTGGAGAGGAAAGTCCATCTGTTACTTGAACATCGGATTCTTTAGGAACATTATTGTTTTCGTTCTGGTTGTTAAATACTGGTTGAAACTCTTCCTCCTCTCAATGAAATTTTGGAGTGTGTGAGAGTTTGACCAACCGGCCTGTGTGTGATTTGAGAACTTGGAGAAGGCATTTGACAGCATTCCTCAGGATATCCTGTGTGGGGGTGATACCTGTACAAAGAGTCAGGGCTTTGTCTGCATTACTGGTAATAAGTCAAACTCTTTCTTGGTGGGTGTTGTCAATGATTCTCTTGACAATTTTCATGAACAGAATTTCCTGGCACAGCTAAGAGGCAGAGTGTGACTGGTTCACTAGTCTCTGCTTTTTCCTTTTGAGGTTTTGGTGGCTTCATCGAGCAGTGACCTCCAGCTTACACTGGGGTGGTTTGCAGATTAGTTTAAAGTGCTTGGTATGACAATTAGCACCTCAAACTCTGAGGTCATGGTGCTCAGTCAGAAAAGGATTCGCTGCTCACTCTGGGGCAGTGAACGAGTTACTGCCGGAGAGAGGGAGTCCTGGGCACCTCTGCTTAGACTGCTGCCCACAGACAAAATCGATGGATGGAATTTGCATAATTATGATGAAGGAACTGACCTCCCAGCCCATTTGTTCCTTCACTGGTACTAGTTTCAGTCGTTATGCAAATGTACTGTTTATAAGGTTTGGGGAAACCTGCAGTCAGCTGAGACTGAAGAAGTCACTTGGATGAGTGACGAAACATTTCTCCCACTGAAAACGCTACGTCCAGATGAACAGAATCAACTTTTGGAGATTTATTTAACTGGATGATTGAGCATGCATCAAGACGTTTGAACCCACTTTGGCAAGGACGGCCTAAAGCTTGTACGTCAGTATGAGCAAACAGCACGTAAGATGGCGGATTACAGGAACCACCTGAGATACACAAACAGGGTGCACCTTTAAGATCGATTGTCTGTATGATCAACTCGGTCACCTATAATACCTTTAAGTTTCTGGCTTCGATCCTCAACCCATTGGTAGGCAGCTCTGAACACCACATCCAGAACACCTTGGATTTTGTTGAGAAGGTGACAGATGTAATTATGGAGGCAAATGAAACCATGGTCTCATACGATGTTACATCTCTCTTCACTTACATCCCAGTCACGGAAGCTTTGGAGGTAGTTCGTAAGAGATTACAGGATGACACCAACCTCAGCAACAGGACCACTCTCAGCATCGACCAAGTGTGTTTGCTTTTGGAACTGTGTCTTCATTCCACCTACTTCACATACAAGGGTCAGTTCTACAGGCAGAAACATGGGTGTGCCATGGGCTCCCCAGTTTCACCCATCGTGGCCAATTTGTACATGGAAGAAATGGAAAAGAGGGCTTTGCTATCCTACCCTGGAACACCACCAAGCCATTGGTTCAGGTATGTGGATGACACCTGGGTGAAAATCAAATCTCAGGACGTACTACATTTCACGGATCACATTAACTTGGTGGACAAACACATCAAATTCACCAGGGAGGATATGAAAAGTGGCAGGTTAGCCTTCTTAGACTGTGAGATTTCCATCAGTAATGGGGGACATCTAAAAGCTGACGTGTACCGTAAACCTACGCATACGGATCAGTATCTAAGGTTTGACTCTCATCATCCACTGGAGCACAAACTGGGTGTCATCGGGACGCTACAACACAGAGCGAACACCATCCCCACTGACACAGCGGCCAGAGAGGCAGAAGAACAGCACATCAAGAAGGCCCTGAGTAAATGTGGTTATCCCAGCTGGACTTTTGTCAAAGCGGGAAAGGCACCTAAAGAAATCTCCAGCCGATCCAGGAGAGAAGGACAACCGCTGCCCAGGCAAAAACCTGTAGTGATCCCATATGTGTCAGGAGTATCGGAACAGTTGAGACGAATTTTATTCTAAACACTGCATCTCTGTGGCTTTTAAACCCCAAAACACGCTGCGCCAAAAATTGGTCCACCCCAAGGATTGGGTCCCCCGACACAAACAGAGTAACATAGTGTACGCTGTTAAGTGCCAGGAGGATTGCCAGGATTTATACATCGGGGAAACCAAACAACCTCTGGCGAAGCGGATGGCACAGCACAGAAGAGCAACCTCATCAGGCCAGGACTCTGCAGTCTATTTACACCTACAGGCCAGTGGACACTCTTTCAAGGATGAGGATGTACACATCCTGGACAGGGAGGAACGCTGGTTTGAGCGTGGAGTCAAGGAGGCCATTTACGTGAAAAGGGAAAGACCATCTCTGAATCGAGGAGGGGACCTATGGGTACATCTTTCGCCATCTTACAATGCTGTGATTGCAGCCATTCCCCAACTCTCTGTGAATGGTACTCATGGCCATTGATCAACGAGCTTTGATTAGTGGTTGTTGATCAATGATCATGAGAATTTGCATAATTATGATGAAGGAACTGACCTCCCAGCCCTTTGTTCCTTCACTGGTACTAGTTTCAGTCATTATGCAAATGTACTGTTTATAAGATTGGGGAAACCTGCAGTCAGCCAAGACTGAAGATGTCATTTGGATGAGTGACGAAACGTTTCTCCCACTGAAAACGCTACATCCAGATGAACAGAATCAACTTTTGGAGATGAAGTGAGTTATCTTAATATATATATATTAAGATAACTCACTTCACCCTTTATTTACATCTGTGCAGTCCTTCACAGCGTACTGCTGTTACACTGTATATTTGGGCTGTTTTTTTCTTTTTCTGTGTGTTTTCCATGGCTGTGTGGTGTTGGGTCTGCGCTTCCACAGGCCCCCGCTGGTTTAGAAACTTATTCCTCATGAAGAAACCAAGACAATGACGGAACCGAGTTTTACTTGCTAGCAAGGGAGGCTGGTTGGAACCAGGCTCTTGGAGCTGAACGCTCCTCACCTGTCTCCTAGCCAACTTCAAAAAAACAGCCTTCCTTGCAGCCTTTTATTCTGAGAACAGTTACAGTACACACAAGCACCACCCATTGTAAAAAAAAAAACCCCTATGGTCACAAAAGGTTAAAACACTGCGTGTGTGTGTGTGTATGCATGTGCAAGAATGTGTGTGTGTGTGCATGTATATGTGCGAGTGTGTGTGTTTGTGGGTGCGTCTGTGTGACCTCTTGCTTACCAAAAGGGTAATAAAGGCAGGAAGTTTACTAAGCAGGAAAACAGAACCTTCAGAGAGGATCTCCCTATAATAAAACACTACAGCCTCCCCCACCGTTCAACAGGCTGGAGAGGTGGCCAGAAACAAAGGAATGTCTTTGATCATGATGCTTGAACTAAGACTCACAAATTTAAGTAACACAATGACAACATTTAACAATTTGACTCCAACATGTGGCTCTTGTGCTGCTTTTTTTTAAGTTTTTAAGTTCCATTTTTAGGCAGTGCTGCCCTCAGAATCAGAATACACAGTGTACAGTCAAAGTAAACAGCCTCAGATAAAGACTTGATAACTTTTAGAACTGTCGAGCACCAAAGCAGATTGTTTTGACCCGTTTGTGCATCAAAGTTGTCTCTCTGAAGACTTTGCAAATGAAGAAATGCAAAACTTTTAAAACACCATAACAAAATTCCCCCAAACTATCCAGGTTAAATTAAATTAGATTCAGATTTACAGCATGAACCATAGTAATATATTTAATTCTAGAAGAAATAGTAAGGTTAAACCGCAAACCTGACAATAAAGAATCGCATCTTTGGTCTTCTGGACAGACCACAATGACTAGATGTGTTTAAAGGCTTGTTGCTGGTCACTGTCTGTTCTGTCACAGGTTAATTTTATCTATTGAACAACCTCATTTTTTGCAGGGCTGCATAAAAAAGAGGAAATGTAGCCTGTGGTTTCTGCCAGCAGTTAGCAGATGTGTTTAAGTCTTCAGCAAACAGCAGAGAGTTAACAAAGACGGACAAAGAGCACAGTAGGAATTTCATTTTGCTCTCTGTCTGCATGGCACATGTTTAAATGACCTGCCCATACTGGAGTAATAGTAACAATTATCACTACTTGATTTATGTTAACACGTTAAAATAGGTTAAAGTAGAGTCACTGTGGTGATGAAACATGCTGGACTATAGAAAACAAATCTATGTGAACATCAAGAGAAACTGTGAAGTTTATTTCTCACACTGAAAAGCAGCTGCCTCTAACAGTCTGCATGGAGGCTGTAAATGTTCATATATATCTGAATTAGAAAAACAAATAATCTCAAACATCATTATCATACACTATGGTGTGGATTGGACTCAAGATGTGGGACTCTGAAGAAAAATTAACAGATTTATTTACAGCAAAGTCAGAAACAAAGTTTATGGCAAAGGGATTTTCATTTAGTGAGGCCCAGGACTCCAAGACAGACAAACCCACAGGAATCTGTCTCTCTGTAACTCACTCAGATCCACATCCAGGTCTCTGCACAGAGGAGGACAAAGAGGTGAGTAAAGGTCACAGTGCCAAAACAGAGCAAACACACAAGCTGATGGAGCCAGCTTCACTAACTGTGCCTAGTTCAATGATCAGGTATCGACTGAAGGGCTTCCTTCATCTTAAGTCAGAGTGAGGGAATCAGATAAGAACAAACAGGTGAGTTCATCACTTCCAGGTGTGCAGGACCCAAGGAAAGGAAACAGAGGAGACTACACCCCTGAAACACAAAGTGTGGTTAAGCACACTCACACAAACACATCGACACAAACACAGAGACACAACCAAAGGAGAGAGAGAGCAACAATGATTAAAGACAGAGCGAGCACAGGAGGACTGGAGCACCATGACAGTCACACACATTAAAATTATAACCTGCCAAAATATGTCTCCTGACATGAAGCAACAGAATGCTTTTTTATATTATAGAGACAAGTTACAACATAAGAAACAAACTTCTGTGTTTGCAGTGGACAGGAAATATAAACACGTCACATAAGTGCTGCGGTCAAACAGGAGCCATTTGAGTTTGTGTGAAAGGGAAGGAAGCACAGAGAGACCAATCAGAAGAAGAAACTGGAGAAAAACTCTATACTATCTATACTAAACACAACTTCTCTTTATCTGCAGCGTAAAGCTGTTTGTGATTATCTGTGGATCAGAGTGCAGCAGGCTGGATGTGACGATGGGGCACTCTTTGCTCTGCATGATGGGCTTTTTCTGTAAGTACACGTCTGACATTGTTTGAATGGCAGCGATTAATGAAAATGTTTCTGATCTGTGAGAATTACAGTGTGTCACTGCTTTAACCTGTTTACCTGAGAGCTGGAACAAAGCAGACTTGTGATTCTTTAAGTGTTTAAATGTTTGATACACTGCTGCTTTTTGCATCACTTATAGTTACACACTGTGTTACAACAGTTTGAGTTATTATGTTTGAGCCTGTTTGACAAACAGAAGCACAGAAATTTGGTGATTACTGTTCATCTGGAAATGTATCTTTAAAAGTCTTCCTTTATATTGTTTTTGATTTTGTCAGTTGTATAATGTCTGATGAGGTTTTATTCATTATTTTAGTGCTCAGTACTGTCATCTGTGGAAATGATGAAGGTAAGAAATGATTATTTTCTTCCAGTTCATATATGTAGCTGTTATCTCCTATAATGTGCTCAATAATATCCTCCCTGTGTTTACATGTTATCTTCTGCACAGTCTGAATGCTTCTATTCAGCCTGTGCAGTTAAACATAAATGGCTTCAGTAAGCGCTCCATGTGGAGACTGTGGCGTTCTTCAGAGCTTTTACTGATGTACCATTTGTACCACTTTCATTCTGTAAAACTGTAACAACAAAACAGAGCAGGTACATTTAATCTCAGTGTAGATGCACAGATGTCACATGACCAATGCAAGATCATAACATTAACAATAAATGGACAAAGCCTGTCGAGTAATGTAGGGAGAACCACATGCTGACATGTTTTATGCTAACAGACAGAACAAAGCACTAACAGTTAGCTTACAGTAGTAATGTAACAAACGTCACAGACCCACAAGAAGGACAGAGCACTAATATGTAGAAACAATCCATCATCTCCCCAAACTTACACTTTATCCCATCTCAAGAGCAACAGATGCAGAACTATCACAGACACGGAGCTCTAGCCATTACTTGGCACGTCCACTATTTAACCACTACATGGCGGACTTTGACATGAGCAGACCAGGAAGAAGTGTATTTGCTGACCAATACTGTAGATTCAATTACTTACAGGATGAATAAACCCGTCATATAACAAACTTAAAACAAACTAAATTTCAGGAATAACCTGAGGGACAAAATATTGTATATGATACAGCTCACACTCCACTGAATTTATTGGTTAAAATATTAACATGATCATATCAAGAGTGCAACCATGTGAGCAGATGTTTCACTCAGCTGCTACACAAACTTTATATTTACTAGAGTTTGTTGCCTTAAAACTGACTGATTTCGTTTTCATGAGTATTTATCTGTCCATCCTCACAAATCACAGTTCTAATTCACAAGATGCTGATGAATCGGAATATCAGTCCAACCTCAGGTACAGCTGATTGCAGCCGGAGTGTATGTAGTGCAGATTATGTCACTGTGCTGACTGCCTTAGTGTCCTTTTTTGTATTAACTCTTGGAGTTCCCAAAATCCTCATCAAAAGCTACACATATGGATAAAACATTAAAAGAAATACCAAAGTAAAATATGTCAATGCAATACTGATCTGAGCTGACATTAGTCTGTTACCTTCATAGAGCTACTCTGCCATTTTATTTCATTTGTTTATCATGAATTTGTTACAGCACAGCGTGATGAGTTTTGGGTAAATTTAGGTAACTCTAATGTGAAAACAGACTCAACCACAGGTCAGTCAGTCAGAGTCAGATTTTAATGAGTCTTATTATGAATTCTTACTTTCAGTTATTTATAGTGGCATGGTGTGCTGTCTGCCTCAGTGTCCTCTTGAAAAAAAAACTCTAAACGTTGTTCTAAATGAATAAGGCTTCACATACTCAAGAGTAACAAGTGAAAGAAACTGGACAAAATACCATTGATACAGATTTATTTATATATGACTGTCATGGTCTTTCATTGTCTTCCTCTGAGTGCTTCTTCCTCGTGTCTGTTTACAGGGCTCTAGAGTGCGACCAATTTGGTCGCAAATGCCACCAAATTTTTCAATGGTGTGACTAAAAAAATCTTAGGTCGCACCGGACGACCAAATGTTCGAGTTAAAACAAAAATTAAAAAGAAAAGACTACACAACTCTGAAAGTCTCCGTGTGGTCAACAGCAGACACACATTATGCCCCTATCGTGGTCTAAACTAATCAAAGATAGTCAGGGGCGGGACCTCTCTGATTGGCCGCGGTCCAGTTGAAAGTGCAGGCAGATAGAGAGGTGAGTAGCTTGCCAGAACAAGTCTTCGTAAGTTGGATAGTATCCAATATCAAGCATTAAGACTTTGCTCAGGTGCATTCAAAACAACATCTGCAGCAGCAGTACAGGTAGAAATGGGGGAAATGCCATTACAAATAAGAAGAGCGCAACTGACATTGAATTGCTGGGCAAGTTTACAAGGACATGGTCAAGATCATCCGACAAAAACTGTTTTCCAACCATGCTGGGAAAAAGAGAAAACGGAATTGAAGAGCTTTGGGTGGACAGTGGGACAGAAAGCAGCTGACCTTAATCTGGACAAGATAAACATAAGTCAAACAGTACCGTTGCCTACAATACCACCATGGATGCTCCCTGATGCAGTAGTAGATTTCACATTGTTAAACAAAAAGAACAAGGAGAGGGGTTTTATTTTAAATTCACATCCAGCACAGGAATATATTACTCAGTATTTTAGTTATGTCAAAATCTACACAGATGCATCAAAGAATACAGCCAACCAAAGTGGGATCGCATTTATTGTTCCTGAATTTAATATCAAGGTAGGGAAAAGGATCAGTGACGGTTTATCAGTGTACACAGGTGAAATGGTTTCAATATTGTTAGCAGTCCAGTGGATTGAAGAAACAAAACCACTAAGATCTGTGATATGTTCAGACTCGAGCTCTTCACTGGCCAGTCTGCAAGACAGCCACTCAGAGTGCAGACCTGACATTCTGATAGAGATCCAGCAAACATTGTTCAGACTTGTTATGATGGGGCTTATGGTCACATTCTTATGGGTACCAGCGCATCATGGAGTTAAAGGAAATGAAATGGCAGAAAGGACGGCAAAAGAAGCAACAAGGAGACTGATGGTAGATGTGGTTATTAGTGTGAGTAGGACGGAGCTCAAGAGTAGAATACGATACAAAATGAAGGAAAGGTGGCAAAAGCAATGGGAGGAAGAGAGGAAAGGGTGATGGTTTTATAAAATCCAAAGGATGGTGGGGGAAATGAGAAGTACAGGCCGAAACAGGAGAGAGGAGACGGTTATATCTCGACTGAGATTCGGACACACTGGTTTAAATAGCACATTGTTTTTAATAGGTAAACACTGTACAGGGGAGTGTGACTGCAGTACGGAACAGGAAACAATAGAACAAGTTTTATTGAATTGTCAGAAGTATGATATTGAAAAGAGACAACTGATCAAAAAGCTGGACGATATGGAAGTGAAGTTGGACTTGATTGATTTGTTTCGCACCAACTCTATAAGTGAAAGTTATCAGGCTGTATTTTGGTTTTTAAGGCAGACCCATTTGGTCGAGAGGCTTTGAATATTTTTTGTTTTGTTTTTGTTTTGTTTTTGTTTTGTCATTTTGTTCCACACTCCACACCAGTTGGTGGTGGTAATGCACCATTTTCCTGTTTGCCAACCGCCAGTAAACCCTATACAGAAGAAGAAGAAGGTGAGCAGCTTGAATAAAGCCATATCGATTCATTAAATCCTGAATTGACTTTTAAATATAAATGTATTGGCCAGAAACGCCAGAATCTCAGGTTAAAGCTCGCAAAACTATTTCAACAAACAGTAAATGAGAGCAGGTAAACAGATTCCACACAAAGACGTAAACGCAGAGCGGACCCGACGCATCAGAATCAGCTTTCTCTTTCTCGGCACCCGTGGGCCCGTACACGGACACGCCGTCGGGGCTGAAAGCTGACAGCTCACTGATTCTGATGCGTCGGGTCTGCGCTGTGTTTACGTCTTTTTGTGCTAGCTTCTGAGCAGCAGGTTTTGTCTGTCTCCAACCAAAATTCACTGAACCAGCAGCAAACTACGCTTCACATTTGATAAACGTCGTCATGAATTCCCTCTGACTTTTGCATTTTTGTCTGTGAAGGTTCTCAGTCATCCAGGTCATCGTAGTCTAAGGAGCTTGGAAAGAAAATGCGTCGCAACGATAAAGATCACACTTCATGCACAGCTCTCTCTCTCTCTCTCTCTGTGTACTTGAAGAACAGTTTCCCATCTCAAATCTCTGTTTTCTGTATTATTCATTTGCTTATTACCCACCAGTCTACCGTTGTTTACAGCTCTGTCAGCCGCTGTTTTTTTTTATACTTAAATGTTCTCAGACAGGAAAGCCTAATTTCTGCTGTTCAATACTGAATAAATTTAAACTTTTAAAATCATGCAAAATTGCAGAATATTTTTAAGGTTATCTGCTATAAAAAGTCAGGCCAGGAAAATCGCCTTCATGTTTTTCTGTGTTTTATTCTCAGTTACTTTGACACAAAGGCATCAGCTGTGATGTTCACATCTCTGATAAAGTCTAGTGTCAGTACTGATAAATGATCAGCATTATAATATTTCTGACTATCTGAGGCTAAATTGAATCGAATCAGGACTTTGAGAACTGGAATCGAATGGATTATAAAAATCAGTGATGATACCCAGCCCTAGTGAGCAGCCTAGGCCTGACAGAAGTGGATGTAGCTGTGAGTAATAAGAAAAGATGAAAAGAACGATTAATAACTTTTTTGTTAAGTTAAGGCCTGATCCGTCTGAAATTCATAGCCAGCTCTGACATGGAGCCATCAATCTTTGAACGCTGAAAAAGCACAGTGTATCCAGAAAACACATTATATGCTGTGATAAATGCACTGTCCAAGTGTCCCCTCTCCCAACTGCCTTTCAGCAGCAGGCAGCAGCAAACAGGTTGTCAGAGGAGCCAAGATGATGATTAAGTTTAACATATTACCAAAGAGTGCTAATGCACTTTAAGCACAAGCACAAGATTGTTAGTTAATCATTTACAAATCAATATTGTCTGTATTGACAGCAATTTTCTCCACAAAAAAAGTGCACATATAAAACTGCGGTGTTAAGCGATGTGGTTGAAAAATTTGGGTGCGCCTAACTTTTGTGCTGGTGCGCCTACCGTAGCAAAAAGTTAGTCTAGAGCCCTCTGTTTAGTTTTAGTTTTTTGATTATTTCCTCTTTAATTGAAGGTTTGGTTTCTTTCATCCTTTGTGTTATTTTTCTTCCTCCTTTATGATTTTCCTGTTTGTTTTCACCTGTTTCTCATTCTCAGTCATGTATAAATAGTCCTGCTGTGTGTTTTCCTCAGTCTTTGTCAGAGCATCTGCGTACACTCACGTGTGTTCATCTCTTAGTTGTTTCTATTGACAGTGTATTTATTTCTAGTTTCTTATGTTTTTATTCTTTGTATGTTTCCATTTTTAGACTATTTAGGTATTAATGTTCAGTTTTATTTAAGTTATTTTGCCTCCTGCATTTGAGTTCACACCTCTGCACTCCACTCATTTATACAGTAACACATTTTTATAACTCTGTGGACTCTACTGGAAGAATAAACACAAAATACTTTTTCTCAAATTTGGTGTTTCTATGATAGTTGCTTAGTTTGGGGATTTTACTGTAGCAAAGTCATGTGTATATATATATATATATAAACTCTTGTATGTGTATTATTATCCGTGTGTGCATAATCAGGTTTGTAAATATGTAAAAACATCTGTGTGCATAGATATTATCAGCTGGAAAGACTTGAAGTTTGGCTTGAAGCACACACATGTGATCAACTTACAGCTCACCTGCTCTCCAGTTGTCTGTTTTCTTACCCGTGGCCTTTGCTGCACTTCTGCTGTGACAGATCCACAAATGAGTTTTGTATAAGTCAAGGGTTCATAAACCCTGAGCTCAGGCTTTCTGTCACACTCAGAACAAACCACCAGGTGGCGTATTACTCACTCGTTTAAGTGATGTTATTCAGCTGCAGGTGGTTGTATCGATAGAAACCAGGCTCACCTGCTCACAGTTGCAGTAAGAAATAAAACTGCAGCTGAAACATCTGTGTGGCAGATATGGTGGGGTTCTCCTTCTTCCACTAAAAGGGCCACAATAATAGCCTCATATTTTTCTAACTTACAGAACTTAAAATCAAGGCCACTCTGACAGCAGACAGCACAACCACACCAGCAGGGGGCAGTGTGATGCTGACCTGTGATGTGAAGGATTCTGCTGTCATAGAATATGAGCTCAGAAAAACCTCATCTGAAAATGAGATCATTTCTTTTAGCTCTAAGAGTGCAATCTCTATCTCTGATGGAGGCATCTACACCTGCAGAGGAAGGAGAAGAAACACAAGTTTAGTCACAACTGAAAGCGATTCAGTCGTCATTCAGGAAACTGATGAGTTTAAATATTTTTTTCAAGTTAAAAATGGCTTTCTCCAAATTATGGAGGGAGTCACTGTTCAAAACAGTACTTAGAAAACTAAATGTGTCAAATTAGTAATTATTAGTCTCAGTGCGTCCTTAATGAAAAAAAAAACAAAAACTTGTTATTGTTGATTTTCAAGTCAAATTGTCACTAGATGTTACGGTTTGGAGGAGGACTCAAGCGCAGGACTCCGGTTCTGATGCTCACAAGAAGGGTTTATTTACAATGCACCAGGTGTATATACAAGAATGTGCAGGGGGTGCTATATACAGCTGAGTGAGGGGAGAAGGGGTCTCCAGGGAAGTCCAGGGGAAAGCACACGTTCTTCAGAATATCCACTCACACGATCACAGGCTCACACTCCGACACTGCCACACGGGAATCACACGGGGGGGAAATCCAGGGAGCTCTGTAGACAGGGAGACAGGGTAAGTACGACGCACACAGGAAAACACTCTTAACTAACTTGCTGTAGCTTGGCTTCACTAACGCATGGTAGACAACGATCCAGCGACGAACAGCAGTCACCTCCTGGCTTAAATGCTGATCACCATAATGAGACCCAGGTGTCTCATCTCCCGAGGGCGTGGGCCGAGGGCGTGAGGACTAGAGAGGCACGGCTTCACTTGTGACACGTGAAAGGTGTTATGGATTTTCATATTCCGGGGCAGTTTAAGACGGACAGAGACGGGGTTAATCACAGAGTCGACTTCAAAGGGACCAATGAAAGTGGGAGACAGTTTCTTGGATTCAGACCTGAGTGGGACGAATCTGGTGGACAGCCAAACCTTTTGTCCAGGTGCGTAGGTGGGGGCAGGGGTCCGGTGGCGATCCGGCAGGCGCTTATTGCGTTCCACTGTGCGGAGAAGGGCGGCCCGAGTCGCTCTCCAGGCGCGCCGACACCTCCAAAGATGTTGTTGGACAGAGGGAACAAAGTGCTCACCTTCGACGGCTGGGAAAAGTGGCGGTTGATAGCCCAAGGACGCCTCAAAAGGGGACACACCGGTGGCAGAGGAGGTAAGGCAGTTATGAGCATACTCAATCCATGACAGTTGCTCGCTCCAAGCTGACTGGTTAGTGGATACCAGGCACTGGAGAGCCGCTTCGAGCTCCTGGTTGGCACGCTCCGTTTGGCCATTGGTCTGTGGGTGGAAACCAGAGGAGAGACTGACCTGAGCTCCGAGGGCACTGCAGAACTCCTTCCAAACACGTGACGTAAACTGCGGTCCTCTGTCTGACACAATGTCCGCGGGGATTCCATGGAGGCGAAAAACGTGGTTAGTTAGTAGCCGGGCGGTCTCTAGAGCAGTGGGGAGCTTAGGGAGGGCAACAAAATGAGCAGCTTTGGAGAAACGGTCCACAATGGCGAGAATGACAGCGTTACCTGACGAGACGGGCAGACCAGTGATGAAGCCAACGGCGATGTGCGACCAGGGACGACTCGGAGTCGGCAGAGGTTGGAGGAGGCCAGAGGGTGGTTGATGGATGCTCTTGTTTTGAGCGCAGGTCAAGCATGCGGAAATATACGTCTTTGGCAAGGGAAGGCCACCAGGCAAAACGTTGAAGGAAGGCAATAGTGCGGTGGACCCCCGGGTGGCAGGTGAATCTGGCCGTATGAGCCCAATGTAACACTCGTGACCTTACTGAGGAGGGGACGAAGAGCAACCCTGGAGGTCCCGTTCCGGGGTCTGGTTCTGTCCGTTGAGCCTCTCGAATGGCCGACTCGATCTCCCTGGTCAGAGCCCCGATTACACAGGTGGGTGGTAGAATGGGAGAGTCCCGAGCTGCGTCTTCGGAGGCGGCGAATTGGCGTGAGAGGGCGTCTGGCTTGACATTACGGGAACCGGGTCTGTAAGTGATCGTGAACTGAAATCTAGTAAAAAACAGGGCCCACCTGGCTTGCCTGGCGTTGAGGCGTTTAGCCGATTGAATGTACTCCAGGTTCTTGTGATCGGTCCAGACCACAAACGGCTGGGCAGCGCCCTCAAGCCAATGGCGCCACTCCTCCAGGGCTAGCTTGATGGCTAGTAGCTCTCGATCTCCCACATCATAGTTGCTCTCTGCGGAGGAGAGACGGCGTGAAAAGTAGGCACAGGGGTGCAGCTTACCTCCTTGCCGCTGGGAAAGCACCGCCCCCACTCCAGCGTCCGAGGCGTCCACCTCCACAATGAACTGCAGGTCGAGATCGGGTTGGACGAGAATGGGCGCCGAGGCAAAGTGGTCCTTCAGATGGGCAAACGCTCGTTGAGCCAGCTCATCCCAGCAGAAGGGAACCTTGGGAGAAGTAAGACGGGTCAGAGGCAGGGCAAGTTTACTGTAGTCGCGAACAAAGCGACGATAAAAGTTTGCGAACCCCAGGAAGCTTTGAAGCTGTCTACGGTTGGAAGGAGTCGGCCAGTCAACCACGGCTTGAACTTTTGCGGGATCAGTCTTGAGGTTACCATGATCAATGACGTGGCCCAGGAAGGCAACAGTGGAGACATGAAACTCACACTTCTCCCCTTTAACAAAGAGACGATTTTTGAGGAGACGCTGGAGGACTTGCCTGACATGGCGTTGGTGATCGGCGACGGAGCGGGAGAAGATGAGGATGTCGTCCAAGTAGACGAAAACGAAATGGTCGATGAAATCTCGGAGCACGTCGTTCACGAGAGCCTGAAACACAGCTGGAGCATTGGTGAGACAGAAAGGCATTGCAAGATATTCGAAATGGCCCAGGTGAGTATTGAAAGCCGTCTGCCACGCGTCTCCCTCCCTAATCCTCACCAGATGGTAGGCGTTGCGCAGGTCCAACTTTGTGAAAATGGTGGCACCCTGGAGAAGCTCGAACGTGGAACTCAGCAGAGGGAGGGGATACTTGTTTTTAACTGTGATGGAGTTGAGGCCGCGATAGTCAATACAGGGCCGTAGACTCTTATCTTTCTTGGTGACAAAAAAGAAACCAGCGGCAACAGGTGAGGACGAGGGGCGAATGAGACCAGCGGCAAGTGACTCATTGATGTATTTTTCCATGCTTTCCCGCTCCGGTCGAGACAGGCTGTACAACCTACTGGTCGGGAGTGGCGCACCTGGGAGGAGGTCAATCCCACAATCATACGGCCGGTGAGGAGGAAGGGAGCGTGCCTTATCTTTACAAAACACTTGCGCCAGGTCATGATAAACAGATGGTATGGAGGACAGATCAGGCGGTTCTGAAATAGTTTTACTGGGTGGTAGGCTCATGGCGGGGGTGGCGGCTTTTAAACAGGACATGTGACACTCCTCCCCCCACCCCGAAATACTTTCCTTCCTCCAATCAATCACAGGGTTATGTAGACATAGCCAGGGATAGCCTAAGACTAGTGGTGTGAGCAGGGCTTTAAAGACATACAACTGTATGGTTTCAACATGATTGCCAGAAAGAGTCAGGGAAACCGGTTCTGTGACATGAGTAATGTCTGGAAGACGCTGGCCACTAAGGGCTGTGACTTGGAGTGAATGAGACAGAGGCTCCGTGATAAAACCTAATTTGAGCGCCAGCGAGGCATCAATAAAATTCTGTTCTGCCCCGGAATCGATCAGAGTGTCGAGAGAATGAGTCTTGAGACGAACCGTTAGCTTAGCTGCAATCATGAGACGAGGAGGAGACTGAGAACAGGTGACCTCGCCCACCCGTACACTCCTCACTACTGGCGGGCGCTGTCTTTTGGCCGAGCCGGGCAATCCGTGGCAATATGGCCCCTGCGGCCACAATAAAAGCACTCACCGGCTCTCCAGCAACGATACCGCTCCTCGGGCGACAGTCTGGAGTGGCCCAGTTGCATGGGCTGTTCACCTTCCTCCATGCTGTCCGATGCGTGACTGCCGCTAAGCGCGCCTCCACCTGACGTCGTCTCCATGCGCCCCGGGGGCCGCTGGGAAATGTAGTTTCCGGTTCCCCGGCGCGCCCGTAGGTGTTCATCTATCTTCACACATAGTGTAATCACATCAGACAGGGTCTTAGGAACATCCCTCATCATCAATTCTCTCTTTAACTCATCACAAACATTATTCAAGAGAGTACTTATCAATGCCGACAGCCCCACCCAGTCTCTTCGGCCAAGGTCCAGAATTCGACCGTAGCGTGATCTGAGTCAAAAATCCACCACATTTATCGAACTCACCCGAGAAGGGCTCCGGCGCCGGTAACGATCGCTCTGGAGGTTCAGTGGAAGCCGGTGCGGGGTGAACAGGTGGAGCGGCTGCAGATGGATTCGGGGCCGATAGCTGAGGAGAAACAGACGGAGGAGGTGAGGGTGCGCTTACCGACGGTAGATGTTGAGCGAGGACTTGAGTGAGTGCAGCCAGTTGTTGATTTATGGGTTAGGGTTAGGGTTAGTGTACTTCAGACCCAGCAACACACTCAGACACAAACTGGTTCACCCGAAAGACAAAACTCCAAAACACAGACTTAACAACGTGGTGTATGCTGTACAGTGCAGCGAGGAATGCCCAGACCTCTACATTGGCGAGACCAAACAGCCACTTCACAAGCGCATGGCACAACATAGAAGAGCCACCTCCACAGGACAAGACTCAGCAGTCCATCTGCATCTTAAGGATAAAGGTCACTCTTTCGAGGATGCCAATGTTCACATTTTGGACAGAGAGGACAGATGGTTTGAAAGAGGAGTGAAAAAGGCCATCTATGTCCACTGTGAGCGACCATCTTTGAACAGAGGCGGTGGTTTACGACACCAACTGTCTGCCATCTATAATCCAGTTTTGAGTTCCCTCCCCAGACGCCTTAACGCCCACTCACATCCTGGGCCATCTGACCTCAGGAATTCACATGACAAGGTGGGGCCAGGTTTCACAATGAGCTCACCCGAAACCCTGGCTGATTAGGACCCACACCCGCTTTCACACCTTGGCGCATGTGATTAGAGGATCACCAGGGGGTCCTTTGTCCCTCCTTAGGGGGATACTCCCACTGGGTTTAAATCTGGGACTCTCGGCCATTTGATCTTAGAACTGAAGAAGCTTCTCGGATGAGAGGTGAAACGTCTTCAAGCAACTTAAAGAAGTCCAGACGCTTTTCTTTGCAAACTCCTTTGTCATCACATTAACTGTATCATGTAAGTCAATCACATGACAGGACATTTTAATGTTACTTTATTTCACACATTTCATACAAAAGTACAACAAAATAACAACAAGTAGTGTAAACTATTTTTTAATGTAGTTATAAACAGTAATCACTCACAAGAAAAACATATTCAGTAAATTTGATGAAAAATGAAAAACAAATGTAATGATCCCAGTTTCTTCACCTCAGTTGTTGCACATGTGGAGTTTTCATCACTGCAGCTCAGTGTCATGATGCAGTTCTTTTGTTTTAGCATTTTTCTTTTTTCTAATTCCTCAAAGTTTCCATTTGACTACAATTTGGCCTCATTTTAGGAGAGACTGCTCTGCTACGTTAGCCTTTCTCTAACTGCTGGTATGTTTACTCATAGCTGCAGTGTTTTGTTTTTGTTTTTTATCTTTAATTTGCCAAATTAAACATCGTGAGTTTTGGGCAAAATATGAATTTAATTTTACTCTGAATAAGATTATTTTCTGTAAAACTAAACTCAGATAAAATGTTTTTACAAAAGTTTTTCTTTGCAAATCTAGTTTTGACTTTGGTGCCACATGAAGACTTTATATTTCACCATTTATGAACTAATAATCACTTTATGAGAGCAGAGCAGTCTCCAGCTTTGAATCCATTGCTGGAGGTTTAACAGCATTGTTAGCAAACAACAGCTAACTGACGACTCATGGATTATATGTTCAAAAATATGTAAATATAAAGATGAAGAAATAAGTAAAGTGTTGAATATAAAGATCAGTAAATTACCTGGTTTAATGTATTTATTTAAAAAAAGAACTTTTTGATTATTGATTTTTCAGTCAAATTATCAGTGTGCTAATGATATATTTTGGTTTGAACAGCTCCTCCTAAGCCCACTGTGACCCTGCAGCCATCCTGGACTCAGATATACAGCGGTGAGACAGTCACTGTCAGATGTGAGATTCAGGGAGGTGAAGGAGCTCAGTGGACGTATGAATGGAGACGAGGCCAGTCAAGCATACGTACAACATCCATTAAATACACAATCATCAGAGCTACTTGGTCTGACAGAGGAGGATACAGCTGCCGGGGCAGAAGAGACTCTTCCTGGACAGACTGGAGTGATATCACCACATTAACTGTATTACGTAAGTTGGACATATTTCACCATTTTTTAATTTATATTGCACAATGTTTCATGGGAAAAAAACTACAAAGTACTTTGTCTTTCAATAAAACTGCAGGTTCTGCTTTTATTTTAGTATCAAAAGTAGCGTAAAACAACTTTTAAAGTTTTACATAAAATACACAGTAATCACTCAGTGAAACACATGAAAAACATTTTCAATAAGTTTGATGAAAAATGAAATACAAATGTTATTATTCAAGTTTCTTCACCTCAGTTGTTGCACATGTGGAGTTTTCATCACTGCAGCTCAGTGTCATGATGCAGTTCTTTTGTTTTAGCATTTTTCTTTTTTCTAATCCCTCAAATTATCCATTTGACTACAATTTGGCCTCATTTTAGGAGAGACTGCTCTGCTACGTTAGCCTTTCTCTAACTGCTGGTATGTTTACTCATAGCAGCAGTACTTTTGTTTGTTTTTTTATCTTTAATTTGCCAAATTAAATATCATGAATTTTGGGCAAAATAAGAATTTAATTTTACTTTGAATAAAGATTATTTTCTATAAAACTGAACTCAGATAAAATGTTTTTACAAAAGTTTTTTTCTTTGCCAGTCTAGTTTTCACTTTGGTGCCACATGAAGATTTTGTATTTCTGTTGCCGCACAGCAAGAAGATCCTGAGTTCAATTCCACCATCAGGCCGGGGTCTTTCTGTGTGGAGTTTGCATGTTCTCCCCATGTTTGCGTGGGTTCCTTCCGGGTACTCCCGCTTCCTCCCACAGTCCAAAGACATGCAGCTTGTGGGGATAGGTTAATTGGATAATCCAAACTAGGTGTGAATGTGCGAGTGAATGTTAGTGTGAATGGTTGTCTGTCCCTGTGTGTTGGCCCTGCGACAGACTGGCGACCTATCCAGGGTGTACCCCGCCTCTCGCCCTATGACAGCTGGGATAGGCTCCAGCGCCCCCCGCGACCCTGAAAAGGATAAGCGGAAGCGAATGGATGGATGGATGTTTTAAATTAATGAAACTTCGGAGTTGTAGACATTTTATACAACTATTCACACTTATGGTCAGTTTAGGACCCCCAGTCAAAATATGTGCATGTTGTTGGACTGCAGGAGGAAGCTTTTAGACCCACACAGACACACACAGGGAAACATGCACACAGAAAGGCCTGATGGATTTAAATCCTGTCCACTGCAAACTATCAAAAGAAAAGAATTTCAAGCTTAACACGTACCACTTGAAGTTCTTATCGGTAAATTCTTTCTATATGGTGTTCCTAATGCGAGTGAATAATCCAGCTGTTAGCACAGCGGAGTTACAACACAGGACACATATACAACAGGTCATTATCGATAGATAGATACTTTATTGATCCCACAAAGGAAATTGATGTGTTAGAGCAGCATGACAAAAAGTGAAAATAGTAAAGTCTACAATAAACAACAAAGTGTCACAGTAAAATAATAATAACATAAAAGTCCCAACGGTGCCTGATATGGGGCCTCGCACTAGAATAGAACAGCTTTTTATTGTCACTGTTACAAGAACACTGAGGGCAGTTTGGCATCTCTCCATGTGTGAAGTACACAATAGTGTAAGTACTTACTTATACATACACATATATACATACATACACATATATATACATACATATACATGCCATCTGGGGAGCAGGTCCATTGAGAGGTGCAGTGTGATCAGTGATATTGCACATTGAGTCTGACAGTGGAGGATACAGCTGCCAGGGCAGAAGGGACTATGTTTTAACATACTCAAGTGAAACCATCAAACTGATTGTATCATGTAAGTTGCAGATGTTTCATCCACATCATCTGTTTCATCAAAAGTAGCTGTTTTTGTAGCTGTTTCTTTTTGTGCTGTTCAGTAAAATATTGAATAGTTACTTCAGTTGTTTTTAGCATGCTATCGGTTTTTAAATGAATCTTAGAGGTTTTAGTTAAAGAGTCTGCTCTCATGAGAAACACACACTGCATCTTTTTCACTTAATGAACTCTGAACTTCAGACGACAATATGGCCTCATTTTATTGGACGCTGGTCTGTGCTGGTATGTTAATAATTCAGATTAATGATATTAGTTATAAGACTCAGACTCTACTGAAGGATTTTAATTTTATCACAGAAATGATCTGATAAATGTGGAGCTCATTCATGTCAGATTTTTTTGGCAAATGTAGAAAAATTAATTTCCACAAATCCTTTGACTTGTTAGGATTTGCATAACTCAAAGACTCGGAAGTGTTTGTTTCCTTCTCGGGTCATCTTCTTGTAGCACTGTAGATGTCGCCCTTTTGAACTGAATAGTCAGAATTAATCAAATCCACAGTAATCTGTCATCTAAAGTCAGATAAAAATAAATATCTGTAATTTACTCTTGTTGGGCTCAGTTAGGATCGTTACAAGACTGGCAGTGGTAACTCAACTTAGAGAAGAAAACCTCCACTCAAAATAAGACACTGACAACGACTTAAAGGAAAAAAGTGATTTCAGTGTATTCCTCCTTCCTGGTGCATCAGTTTATGTTAAGTGGTATCAGGTCTGACCCCCCGCCCACCAAAAATAAGGTAGCAACATAAAGTGCCCTGAGATCTCAGTAAAAACGTGAATCCTCAAATCGTTGCTCAAATCGTTGTATCCTACCACCCTCCAAGGAAACAGGTGGCCTTCAGATTGAGAGCGTCCTTTGTAGACATGTCCAGTGGCATCCAGTCCTTAGATGGCACCGCTCGGTCCTTGCCACATGTATTTCTACCACATAAAACAACCAGCCTGCACACAAATGTGCAGAGCAGCAGTGTTGCCAACTTAGCGACTTTGTCGCTATATTTAGCGAGTTTTCAGACCCCCTTAGCGACTTTAATTCTAAAAAGTGACTAGCGACAAATCTGGCGACTTTTTCTGGTGTTATTGGAGACTTATTTATGACGACTTTTTGACGTGAAAGCGCGTATCGCTCTTACTCTAAACAAGCAGCGGTGCTGCCGTGGGCACCTCGCCCCTGCCAAAGCGCTCACGGGCGGAGGATAGTCCTCCCCCAGCTGCTATCAGGGCAGGAGACGTTCACACCTATGCGTCCAAACTGCAAATGAATCGCGCATGAGCGAAGCCGCTGCTCCTGCACTGACTGTAACGCAGTCAGTTCTTCTTTTACTCTTATGCTGTTTTGTGGATCACAAGGTTTAAAACTACTTATAAACACACACACACACACGCACAAAGTAACTCCACCAGGGTGCCTATTTCGGGTCACTTTTGCCGGTCCAAGCCCGGGTAAAGGAGCAGGGTTGGAATTGTGATGTTAAAAAAAACAATAATTGCTAAAAGAAATTTCATTTGTAGTTCTAAATAAACTCTAAATGCATTTAGGACGTTTTTTACTCACTTTATGTCTCTTCCACGATGTTATTTCTCTCTCCAACAACGTAGGTTACAATTACATTAGTATGACCAATTATGCAAATTAGGCAATGATGTCATCTAGCGACTTCTAGCGACTTTTAGGACAGCCAATAGCGATTTTCCTTACTGAGGAGTTGGCAACACTGCAGAGCAGTCACTTCACATGTAAAATAAAGCACATATTTCTACCAACTAATTTTCCCTGTATCCCATTTGTACAAGTTTAAAAAAGTAAAATCAAATTCCTCTAAGTGTCTTTACATATCACACATCTATACAGTTTTTACTGGCCAATAACAATATATCAACGACAAAAATACATTTCAGTGCAAATCAAATGAACCATGAAAAGTGTCTCACATGGTGTGTTAGCTAAAACCTCACATGCAAGCGCATTAGCCCAGGGAGCACATGTGGGTAGCTAGCATACTTTTCACAGGGCTAACACAGCTAAGAAATCGTTAACAGCTTCTACAATCACATTTCCAGCAAAGCATCATATCCTGACTGATTTTATAAGTTAGAAACCGGACTGTGAATCACAATTCAATTTGCATAATTCGAGAGTCACCAGGATATTCTTCGCACAATACATTAACTCTGTAGCTCAACACGTTACAGGATGGAAAGTTCCACAACAGCTTTGTGCATCTACAAAACAAACTCAGTGCTCAAAACCACGTTTCATGGAGCTCTTTGACCCATTAAACACAGTAGTGATGCGCGAATCATGAACGAATCGTTCAGTACTCGAGAATCACTTTACTGACTCATGAATCATGATTCACAAGCCCAACTGACTCACTGACTCATCCCTGTTGCTGTTAGCAGCAATATATCTAGCTTATAATTAAAATTGTGGAGAAAAACACAACATCCAGTATCTTAACGAAAACATTTCTGCTCTGAACTGGAAGAAAAAACCCTGAGTAGAAGCTCACATCAAGACAATAGCTCCTCGGTTCACAGTAGCATCGCTCTGCTAACATGCTAACAGCACATTTGAGCTACTCACCCCCTCCTTTCCTGTGCTGAATCGTAGGGTAAGCAAATCACTCAGGACTCGCTCACCCCCTCCCTCCTGTGCTGAATCGTAGAGCGAGCGAATCACTCAGGACTCACTCACCCCCTCCCTCCTGTACTGAATCGTAGAGCGAGCGAATCACTCAGGACTCACTCACCCCCTCCCTCCTGTGCTGAATCATAGAGTAAGCGAATCACTCAGGACTCACTAACCCCCTCCCTCCTGTCCTGAATCGTAAGCGTAAGTGAATCACTCAGGACTCACTCACCCCCTCCCTCCTGTGCTGAATCATAGAGCCAGCGAGTCACTCAGGACTCACTAACCCCCTCCCTCCTGTGCTGAATCGTAGAGCGAGCGAATCACTCAGGACTCACTCACCCCCTCCCTCCTGTGCTGAATCATAGAGCCAGCGAATCACTCAGGACTCACTAACCCCCTCCCTCCTGTCCTGAATCGTAAGCGTAAGTGAATCACTCAGGACTCACTCACCCCCTCCCTCCTGTGCTGAATCATAGAGCCAGCGAGTCACTCAGGACTCACTAACCCCTTCCTTTCCTGTGCTGAATCGTAGAGCGAGCGAATCACTCAGGACTCACTCACCCCCTCCCTCCTGTGCTGAATCATAGAGCCAGCGAATCACTCAGGACTCACTAACCCCCTCCCTCCTGTCCTGAATCGTAAGCGTAAGTGAATCACTCAGGACTCACTCACCCCCTCCCTCCTGTGCTGAATCATAGAGCCAGCGAGTCACTCAGGACTCACTAACCCCCTCCCTCCTGTGCTGAATCGTAGAGCGAGCGAATCACTCAGGACTCACTCACCCCCTCCCTCCTGTGCTGAATCATAGAGCCAGCGAGTCACTCAGGACTCGCTCACCCCCTCCCTCCTGTGCTGAATCATAGAGCGAACGAATCACTCACTCACTCACTCACTCACTCACCCCCTCCCTCCGGGCTCACAGCTTCTTCTTCTTGGTTGGCAACCAATGTTAAGGCACATTACTGCCCCCTGGCTCACAGCTCAGTGGACATTTAGATGAGAAAATATATACTTGACACATTTAAGGAAAATACTAATAAAATAAAAATAAACAAAATAAATGTTCCCTTTAGAAATTTTTTTGCTCTTTTTTGCTTTATAAAATAGTTGTTTTCTTTTAGAATCACTCATCTTAGCAGTAGGATTTACATGAAAAGAGAAAAGAAATTAAGTTTGAGTGAAAATATACATTTTTTGCACTCTCTGGTCAACTGACTCAGTGAATCAAATGACTCAAAAAACCCGATTCACTTTGGTGAGTGACTCATTAAAACTCGATTCAGTAAAAAGAATCAAATTTACCATCACTAAAACAGTGCAATATACAGAGAAGTTTACCTTACCCCGTGCAGGCGGATGCAGTGAAAAAAGTTATCATGAGCAGTGCTGCGGTGCATTCAAGGTACATGGGAAAACTCATCACTTAACTGAAAGTTAAAACTAAAATTAAAATAAAATAACCATTGGCTTTAAAATAACCATGGGTTACAAAGACATTTACAGATAACTAGCACCAGAGTCTTTGTTCACACCAGCAGTTTAAAACTAGCAGCCTCAAAATAACAGACCACAGACCAGGGTGAACTTTGAACTTGTTTGTGGGAAACAGAAGACATGGAAATATGCAGTTTCCAGTTTACAATAATTTATGCATCCAAAAACCATAATAAAATAAATAAATAAAATTAAAACAATAATATAAATAAATATCTCTCTTTCTGTCCAGTTCAGGTTAGTTTGAACTCTTATCTGTGTTAAGTACAAGTTAACCTGTGTTAGCTCCTTTAGGGTTAACCAGCTTTCTTTCAGCTGCTCTTCAAACTCTGATTAATATGGGTTGACTCAGTCCATTCACTAGACCTGCAGAGTGGCTGGAAGTGATGGGAATAACAGTGTTAGAAGTAATGGCGTTACTAACGGCCTTACTTTTTTCAGTAACGAGGAATCTAACTAATTACTATTTCTATCGTTACGCCGTTACCGTTACTAACAAGAAAGTGCGGCGCGATCGCGTTACTATTTATCAACAAACAGATGGTTGAAGCTGTGTTCAGCTTACCGCTCCTTAAATCAGTTGCACGGAAGTAGCTGTCTACGTAAGTAATCTGGGCGCTACAGTGTTTAGCATCTGTGCGCTCCTGTGGACGGCAGTCACTTTTTGGCACAACACCTGGAGCTAAGGGGGAAAAACAATCGCATGAGTGCTGCTGTTTGACTGAGGAATAATAAAGTAGTTGTGGTAAGCCGATCACCTGACCACTTCAAGATGACAAAGCAACAAGGTGATGTATACCAGTTTTTAAATTGTGTTGATAGGCCACGTAAAACCAGAGTCATGATAAACAATATATACGCGGCGTTTTTTCCTCAATAGTTTCGTCACATTTAACGTCTAAGGACAGCGCTAGCAAGCACTCTCTGCTTATGACCAAAAAACAAAACAAAAACAGCCCATTCGTGTTGGTGGAAAAAATGTACCATGTAGACCAATCAAAAAAATCCCTGAGGTTACAGCTACCCTGAGGTACCCCCGAGCAAGGTACCGTCCCTACACACTGTTCCCCACGTGCCCAGTGGCTGCCCACTGCTTCACTGAGGGAATGGGTTAAATGCAGAGAGTTTCTCCACGGGGATCAATAAAGTTGTTATTATTAGGAACAGAAGATTTCAGTGGAAGTTCAGATCTCCTAGGCATGGATCACCATCAAGGTTCAACAGTCTCAGATTTCACTGCCAAGATCTGCACTCGGCTAATAAACCTGATCTGTTGTGCAACACAAACACCGATTTGTTATTCCAGCATTCCTAACAGCTCAGCTGGAAATCACATCCAAACTGCTCCCTGTAATGTTCACCGTGCTTGTTATTGTGGTCTAAAGACATCTGTGCACATCGACAGGAAATGTCAGCTTCCGCAGCAAAAGAATATAAAAAACAGTTACTAGGTCTCATCTTAGCTATCAGAGGCTTCAACATCAGATTTAGTAAAGAACAAGCACATAGCATGCTAACTGACACCAAAGCAAACCAGCTGTGACTCACCAAATCCTCATTCAAACTCCATCAAACAGATTTTATCAACAAGGACTAAAGTTGGACACCATCACTGTCAAAGACTGGAAATAAAAATGCATCTGTTCACAACTTGCTCTGTTGTTGAATCTCTTCCCCTCACTCAGGTTTCTCCTGCTCGCTGTGGTTACACTGATTGGCTGTCACTGGTAGATTTAATAAAGGAACAAAAACAAAAGTACAAATAGCATTAATTATAACTGCTCACACTCATTTAGGAGCAATTCTCAAATGTTCAAAATACAATCAGATCATATTAACCTGGGTTACTTTCTCATTACTGATCAATAAACTCAGTCGTGCTTCAAAGTAATTCTAGTAAATAAACTATTCATGTATGTAATTAATTGTAAATACACATAAAAAAATCATAGTGCTGATCAAAACAGTATTTCAGAGTATTTTGTGGAACAAAGTTTGCTATAGTTTCACCATTAAAGTTTCATAATATTTAATGATTGAATTATTTCCATCAAGTTCTTTCTATTTTTCTGATTCAGTCATTTACTGTTATTTTCTTATTCTAAACTGAACTGCAGCGAAACCAAAGGCTGAACTGAGAGCTGATAACACAACTGTTCTAGTAGGGGGCAGTGTGACCCTGACCTGCTCTGTGAGCCCATCATCATCATCATCATCATCATCTGGATGGAAATACTACTGGTACAGAGATGGGAAATCTTATGAAGCTTTGACAAATGGACAAATCAGTGTCTCAGAGGGAGGACTCTACAGCTGCATAGGAGGAAGAGGAGAACCAGTTTACTACACAGAGGACAGTGAGTCAGTCAGGATTGACACAACTGGTGAGTTTAAATCTAACTTCCTACAAAGCACTACATCTGATGGTAATTGAACTGTTTGTCTTTCATGTGTTTTTATTGTACTTTTTTGAACATTAACAGTGTCAAACAGGCCTGTTGTGACTCTGTATCCAAACTGGTCTGAGATATACAGAGGAGAGATGATCACTGTCAGATGTGAGATCCATGGAGGAGACACTGAGTGGGATTATGAGTGGGAAACAAACAGCGTCATAAAAGCTCCAAATCAAAATGAACACAGGATTAGATCTGCTTCATCATATAACAGTGGAAAGTATCGCTGTAAGGGCAGAATGAAAAGTTCACAGAGTAAAACAACAGAGTGGAGTGATTCAGTCACACTGACAGTTTCTGACAGTAAGTCATATTTGCTTTAAGCTGTTTGAACACTTTGTAAAATGTGTTTCTGTTCATATAGTATGGGCTCAAATTGTGGTCATAAATATTTTGTACTTGTAAATCAGTTTTGTATGTGTAAAAAGAATTTGTGTGTGCGTAAAAAAGATTTGTGTGTGGACTTAGCCAAAAAAAAACCTGCAAGTTACAAGTACGAATTTTGACCCTATTTTTCTTCCTTTCAGCTGATTGGTCAATGTCATGTCAATCATAAATGTAACAATCCAATCAGAGAACAGATGGGTTTGGCTGTCGGAGGGGCGCTTTTTTGAACTGCAGGTCCTTGAAGGGAATAAATGCCCTTTACATGCCAACCCAGCGTTTTCCTTCATCACCACGAAGGAAAACAGTCTGTGGTCGTCTGAGTTTGGTGATTTTTGTGTCACAGGTCTATGTGCTTAATAGAAGGACTTCCACAGCCTTTTCAACAGCGCTGCGGACCGCGGGGGGGCAGTGTTTTGGAAATGACAGTCTTCACTACAAAGCTTTCTTCGTTATGAATTAGTATACATGTTTTTATTGAACATTTGAAGAACTAGCAAAAAAACCAGAAACTCTTGTAGAGGACATAAAGTCCGAGATAGAAATGAGAAGGAGCAGGTGCATCTAGTACAGGTAGAGCTGCTGCAAAAACCCACAGAGCTCAGCAGCCAGCACAACAAATTCTGGATCCTTTGCTTTTAGTTAGCAGTTAGCATTAGCAGCACATCCTGCGTCCAATGTAAAAGGACTTTTATGCTGCGCACTGTGACTCACAGCAATGGTCCCGGGTCAGCCCTGACTTTGTGTTAAACTAATCCTAAAGTAATCATGGTATTTCTAACCACTGACATACCACAATTTTAACCTTTCAACAGCTGCTGAAAGTTAGCGGACCTAGCTGCTATCGGATATTTATATAGAGATCCTCCAGCTTCAAACTGTATTACCCTTCAAGGACCTGCAGTTCAAAAAACCGCCCCTCCGACAGCCAAACCCATCTGTTCTCTGATTGGATTATTACATTTGTGATTGACATGACATTGACCAATCAGATGACAGGAAGAAAAATCGGGTCAAAATTCGTACTTATAACTTGCAGAGTTTCACACGGGTTTTTTTGGCTAAGTCCACACACAAATCTTTTTTACACACACAGAAATTCTTTTTACACATACAAATCCTGATTTACAAGTACAAAATATTTATGACCACAATTTGAGCCCATAATATAGACTGAGATTATTATTCAGTGGGGAGGTAGAGCGTACAGCCCGATCTGGCGGGGAGGTGTGGGAAGCCAGATCGGGCACCCCCCTTCCAGCTCTCCTCTCTGCTCTCTCCTATCTTGTCCCTTTTGTCTTACTCCTCTCTATCACCTTTTCTATCCCTTTGAAGAAGTTAGGCTCCATAAATGCTAAAGAGGTCAGCATTATTTCTCAGTTGCAGTAAATAGATAAGAGAAAATAAACTGTAGAAGACTAAACAGAAGAAAGAAGAAGAGAAATAACAATTTAACATAAACCAGTGACACGCTCCGGGGCCTGATCAACCCTGGCAGGGCCTCCTTGGATGAGGGCGTCTAGTGATAATGGTCGAAACACCCGATGAATCCAAGGTCTACTACTGACGATGTGTCCCAAATTTTAATATGATAATCTAGATGAGATCTCTAATCCCTAAACCTAACCACGGAAGAAAAAATGGCAGATTAGCCTGGGTAAAAGACCGAAAGTTGAGACACACAACGATGTGTGCAGCTGGTAAAGTTTCTGGGCTGCTTTTCCTCATAACAGCCATCCTCAAGATTCTCTCAATTTAAAGCAATGCTTTATCAGGGACTGTAACACCTAGTCCTTTTACTGAATCTTTGTATAAAGTGAGCTCACTGTTCAGAGACTGTACTACATGTTCACTGAGAGAAAATCTTTCTTGAACAGATAAACCCCGTCCTGTCCTCACTGTGTCTCCATCATGGCTGAGTCCTGGAGCCTCAGTAACTCTGAACTGTGAGGTTGAACATCTGTCTGCAGGATGGAGCTTCTACTGGTATAAAGCTGTTCCTGATCTATCAGAGAAATCCTCCAGTTATGAGCTGCTACCTGATGGCAGTGGGACTGCACAGGACTCCTACATCATTCATGGACAGACACACACAGCAGGATATGTGTGCAGAGCTGGAAGAGGAGACCCAGAGTATCACACTGATCACAGTCAACCAGAGTTTGTCTGGTCTGCAGGTCAGTTTGTTTCTCTCTGTCCTTTCAATGAGCTCATGTTAGGTCCTCATCACCAATTCACCAATGTTTCATCAATATTTAGACCATTAAAATCTCATCTCCATGACAACCATTGATGTCTGTGTACACTGAACTGAATATTTTCCTTTCTCTCTGTGATCAAACCAAACTGAATTTCCTTGTTTCTTTTTCATGTTTTTCGCTTTTTATTTAATGTGATAACATGAAAAACAAAAGACAAATATGAGATTTTAAATGTTTTCTCTTTGAATAATTTTACTTTGATATTTAAACTCATGTTACTGTTTGTACTGATTATTTTTACTTAGTGCACAGACAGGATTTACACAGTTAAGACTCTTTGTTTAGTGCTCAGGTAGGTGTTCAGATAAAAAAGTCAAATATAGTTAATAAAGAAACAAAGATGTCAGCAGGCAGGTTAACAGCTCTGACAAATACAAGAAAAACACTGACTACAGATGGACGCTAGAAGAAGACGTCACAAATAACAGCTGCTGTTATTGTTCATTTCAAATATCCTTCAAAGGTTTTTAGTTTTGGTCCTGCTGCTGCAAAATATCTCACTGTAGAAGGAATCTGTGAAACAGACAATATCACAAAATTATGACAGAAACATGACAGCAAATGACTGAAGTGTGTTCAGAGTGATCTGTATCAGGTGGATAATGCTGAGAGTGATGACTCAAAGCTCATGATGTCACATGACGTGTACCAAGCTCTACATGAGCTGCCAGCAGATAAAGCATGTGGGTTAGATCATCTTAAACATGTCAGTATTCGGCTCCTTTGTTTTCCATTGATTTGACTGTCTGTGTGATTCAGGGCTTGTTGTCAGACTCAGTGTTGTCTGTTCTATTAGTGCTGATCAGGGTTAAAGCTGGTAAAGTCCTGATAATTATATGTCTTTAACCTCAGTCAGTATGATATGAAAACTTGTAGAAAGAATTCTGCTGACAGATTAAGCTCCAACGCCCCGGCTTAAGAGTTATGTAGCCCATGATGTCAAGCCTTTTATGCAAATATCACCATGAGTAATATCCACAGAAACCTTAAAATCTTAGCTAAATACTCAAATAAACCATTTCTACAACCACCAAACAGCGAAAATAAGTGATAATTTAAAGAGCAGTCACTCAAATGCTAAGCAAACGCAAAAAGTCTCCAGACTCCATGTAATGATGTAAAGAAAGGCTAGTTAGCTTCTGGAGCTATCAACAATTCCAAAACACCAAGTTTCACCATGCTCCGAACAACATTCACTGAACCAGCCTCAAAAGAAGACCATAAAAAGCTTAGCAGAAAGTTATTTATTAGTCTGAGTCAAAGAGGGGATCAAAAATCATGAGAGTCCTGGTTTACTGGTGTCCCAGTTTGAACTAAAATGAGGTGATAACATTTCAGTCCTGTTTGGGGTGAGCTGAGTTTTTGTAGGAAAATGGTCTGTATGTATTCTTTTATTTATTTATTTTTCATATTTATTTTATGTGATTTTTTATTATTTTTTTTATTTTGGATGATTGGATCTATAATAAAGACAATAAAGTTTTCATGATAACCATCATAGTTTGACCAAACAAACACTGCATCTTATTGAAATATTATCACTGATCTTCAGAAAAAAAGCTTCAAACAAATATTTTCACTGTGATATTTTGAATGCTAACATCTGTGAGCTTTGTCTCTTCTCTGCATGTTGTTTCCAGATGTTCATTCAGCAGCGTCTCTCACAGTGAGTCCTGACAGAGTGCAACACTTCACCTCTGACTCTGTCTCACTGACCTGTGAGGGAAACTTCACTGAGTGGAGAGTGAGGAAGTTCTCTGAGGACGGCCGACTGTACTCTGACTGTAGGAGAATGACTGGATCCACATGTAACATCAACACATCAAAGTCAGATACTGGAGTGTACTGGTGTGAGTCTGGATCAGGAGAGTTCAGCAGTGCAGTCAACATCACTGTACAGAGTATGTTATTATACATTTACTTCTTGGATCTGAATGATTTAGACGTCACATGAACATTTGTCCCAGCTTTGCTGTATGTGAAGTAATTCTATGTGGCAAAACAAACAAAAAAGAGAATTTCAGACAATTTCAGGCACCAAATCATCAAAATATTCTTGGTTGTTGGTCTCATTTCACTCAATCTTTTCATAATCCAGTTTGTCAAAATTTGACAACAGTATGTTTTATTTTCTCTGTCAGAATAAAACTCTAAATTTAGGGAAAAACGTCATGCAAAATAACACAAACATACAAGCATTTCAATTTCACCTTTAACCATTCAATAATTGTATCGATAATAGTTTGACTCCTGCAGGGAAAATGATGGGAGCACATATGCCAACTATATTTCCAGTCATCTTAATTAGATTTTGAATTTGGGATCTGAGCTTGACAGAAAGTTTGCCAAACCATGTAGTGATACCATAACAGATTCAACAATCTCCACATAAAATAGTAACATGATGCATTTATTTACTCCATGGACCCTGAGCCTTCTAAAAAATGCAAATGGTGACTTTACGAATGATCCACGTGATGAACCCACTGAAACTGAACATCTAAACACTGAAATATTGTCACTTGTTCAAACTTCTCTCCAATCATTAAAACCAGGCTGAGATCTCCGAAAGGAAAATCTCAGAAAATCTCTCTGAAGCCAGGTCTGCATGTAGATCATGAGACACGACTCACAGCTTTTTCTCGAAGGTTTGCATCAGCTGGTCTGACTGAAACAGTTGTGTGTGATTGTGTCACAGATGATGGTAATGGTCCTATCCTGGTGAGTCCTGTTCATCCTGTGACTGAGGGAGCTTCTGTTAGTCTGAGCTGCAGTTTGAAAACACAAAAAATACTTTCCAATGTGTTTTTCTATCACAATGACAAACTTATTCAAAATGATACCCGAGGGGAGCTGAAGATCTCTGCAGTGTCAAAGTCTGATGAAGGTTTCTACAAGTGTCAGTCCTCAGGAAGAGAGTCAGCACAGAGCTGGATGTCAGTTAAAGGTGAGCAGGATCAAAACATTTGATGTGTTTCTGTAAATGAGTTTCATGACCGAGAAGACATATAAGATTGTCTGTTTAAAGACTTGAAGTCACCTGGATCTATTTAGTCAGAACTTTATAAAACTATTATGTAATATCTCTAAATTGTCAGGTTTAATATCGTTGTGATTCAGGACTCAAGTGTGGGACTCAGGTGAAAACAGCAGAGGATGTAATCAGTGAAAGTTTCTTTATTCAAACAAAGGATAATTCATTTAACACAACAGATTGTGAGCTTCAACTTGGTCAACAAGAACAAAACATAAATGAACCTAAACTTAAGGAGTGAGTCCTACAAAAACATCTTAACTGAGGTGAGAGAGACAGGCCAGAGGAGCGGACATAACAGCGTGAGGGCGACAGATCTGTGGGAGAGGAGAGAGCAGTTAGGGCAGGAAATCTGAGAGGGAATGTGACAAGACAGAGAGTGTTCATAAAGTGGCTGCAACAATGACTTACTTGGAGTCCAGACTAGTTGGGAGTAAAGGATGAAGGCAGAGGTCTGTGGAAACTGCTGAAGGGTGGGCAGGCAGGCAAGTGAGGAAGAGGCTCTGAGGGGGGCAGCAGTGGTGGTGAATAGGGGGGTAATGATCCAAGGTGGCAGGCGTCTGACTGGAGGTGAATGATGGCATGAAAACGAATCTTGAAGCAGGAAGGAACTGAAACAAGGGGAAAATCTGTTAGCATACAAATCTTATTTTCCTAGAAAGGATCCCAGCAGACCTGCCTGGTTACCTCACTGACGAGCTGCAGTCATGTTAACTATCCATTAACATTTGGCTTACATCCACCGAGGTCTTCAAGGTCAACTTTATGACTCAATAAAAATCCTTATAACACAGAAACTATGATTCTTACAAAGGTGTTGTGTCTTGTCAACATATAGAAAGTACTGTATAAAGATTTAAAATATCATTTGTTTGACCTCTGACCTCACTTTTACATTTCACAGCTGCCTTTCTTATCATGTTGAAAAAAAAAATCTGCCTTTGGACTTATTTTTACTGCACTACAAACTTCTGACAGTAAAAATAAAAAAAATACACTGAAAATATAATATTTTTTTTCTTTGAAAGTAAATACAGTCAACAGAGTGAGCTGTCTTAGCAGAGATTTGTGCTCTCAGAATGCTTCTTTTACACTTTATTAATAATTAATTATTGTTTGTTGTTACAGTAACTGTGTCAGGAGCTGACAGCTCTTCATCTCCTGTGTGGTTGATGGTTGGACTGGTTTGTGGAGTCTCTCTCATTATTATTCTCCTGCTCTTGTTGTATCGCTGCAGACAGTCCAAGTGTAAGAGCCTCTTCTTTTCATGCTGTATTAGAGAGTTTATTTACTACATACACTTTAATTATTCACACATATACATGTATTCTGATCTCATGACACTAAATATCAGTGGAACAATTTATACATGACAAACATGTGTAATAACATTTGTCTCTTTCACAGATTCCTGCTTCACCAGGTTGGTAAAATACTTTTTATTATTATTTTAAACAAACATCAGTTACTTTTGAGTTTATTGTGTTTATTTCCTGTTTTAGGTCGATCCAGTCTGAGAGTCACAGTCCGGGCTCCTCCACAAATCATGGAGTCAACCAGGATGAAACTCATGTGTACGGCTCTCTTCAGCATGGTCAGCATTTAAACTGATCTTTATTATCATTATTAATATTGACTTTTATTAAACCTCCATTAACATGAACATTTATCAGGTTCATTTTGTGTTCAGCAGTTTTTCAAAGAACATTTAAAGATCTTACTGTCCTGGTTTTGACTCACTCAGTGTTTCTGTTTTTGCTGTTTTTAACTGTAATAAAATGATTAATGTGAGCCTGGCTTGTTTTTTTCTTTAGGTACTGCTGACGTTTATGAATCAGTCACACAAGTCACAAACAGAAATGGTACAGTATATGTGCTGGAAAGCACAGAACAGTTAGAGATGAAACTTGTTTTTGATTTAATGAAACTAATTCAATGTGACATGTTTTTACAATCCTGTAAATAAAATATGAACATTTCACTATTAGATACTCTTTTAGACAGTTAATTTACCACATTAACTTTAATTATTTAAACATATATTCTGATTTAATGACACAAAATATCAGTGAAACATTTAAACCTTATAATTTAAATGAAAGAATCTGAACAGTCTGATGAAGAAGACCAGCTCTGTTCTGGGACGTCCTCATGACCCAGTGGAGGTAGTCAGTGACAGGATGGTGGCTCAGCTGTCATCCCTGTTAGATAACACCTCCCACCCCATGCAGGTCACTCTGACAGCACTGAGCAGCTCCTGCAGTGACAGGCTGCTGCACCCACAGTGTGAAGGAGAGATTTAGGAGATCTTTCCTTCCAGCTTCTGTCAGACTCTACAACATACATCATCATATTGAAACACACATGCACACACTGGTGTCTGTACATATCTCAATGTGCAATACTCTATACCTGCTACTACTATCATCCATCGACTACACAATGAAATGCTGCTTTCTGCAGCTGCTGCTGGTACAACAGAATTGATATTCTCTACTTTGTGTTGTGTACATTTTTATTCTTACTTTGTGATATATTATATTATTTAGTTTAGTCAGTTACTGTTCTTACTGTCTCTGTGCTACTGTGACCACTTAGTTTCCTCCGAGATTAATAAAGTATTCTTATCTTATCTCACAGATTCCTGCTTCACCAGGTTGGTATAATACTTTTAATTATTATTTTAAACAAACATCAGTTGCTTTTGAATTTATTGTTGTCAGATCTCCTGTGGCAGATGAGTGGGGGTTGAGAATTAGGACCCAAGATGAAGGCAGCTGAGATGCAAGTGAGTTTTATTTATAAAGTGGTGAAACAAACAGAAACAGCAAAGGCGTAAACATAAACTAAGCAAACCTAAACTGGAAAAAACTAACAAAAACAAACCTGAAACCTTAAATGGCGATGCAGGGAGGACGACACAGAATGATGCAGGGAAAGAACACAGACGAACCAGCAACAAGCACACGAGGACACACACTATAAATACACACAGAGGGAAACGTGGAATAGCAAACATGAGGAAGACACAGCTGAACCAAATTGACCTGATGAAACAGGGGAAAACGTAAACTGAACACACTAACAGAAGACACGGACCTTCACAATAAAACAGGAAATGCACAGAGACACGGTACAGACACTAACCAGAGGGAACACAGAAACCAAACTTTGGGAACTAAAAAGTCTAAACCCCAGTACACAATCAGAACAAACTAGAACACAAGATCATAATAATGAAAAACACAAACTGATCGGTTAAAAGACCGAGGACCATGACAATTGTGTTTATTTCATGTTTTAGGTCGATCCAGTCTGAGAGTCACAGTCCGGGCTCCTCCACAAATCATGGAGTCAACCAGAATGAAACTCATGTGTACGGCTCTCTTCAACATGGTCAGCATTTAAACTGATCTTTATTATCATTATTAATATTGACTTTTAGTGGGGATAGGCTAATTGATCAATCTAAATTGCCCACAGGTGTAAATGTGAGTGCGAATGGTTGTCTGTCTCTGTGTGTGAGCCCTGTGACAGACTGGCGACCTGTCCAGGGTGTAGCCTGCCTCTTGACCTATGACAGCTGGGACAGGCTCCAGCGCCCCCGCGACCCTGAAAAGGATAAGCGGAAGCGAGTGGATGGATGGATACTGACTTTTATTAAACCTCCATTAACACAAACATTTATCAGGTTCAGTTTGTGTTCAGCAGTTTTACAAAGAACATTTAAAGATCTTACAGTCCTGGTTTTGACTCACACAGTATTTCTGTGTTTGCTCTGATCTTTAGTGTAACTGTAATAAAATGATTAATGTGAGCCTGGCTTGTTTTTTTCTTTAGGTACTGCTGATGTCTATGAATCAGTCACACAAGTGACAAACAGAAATGGTACAGTATATGTGCTGAAAAGCACAGAGCAGTTAGAGATGAAACTTGTTTTTGATTTAATGAAACTAATTCAATGTGACATGTTTTTACAATCCTGTAAATAAAAATATGAACATTTCAGGTTCAGATGAATACGATGATGTCACCTCCTCTCTTATTGAGTTTAAGGATCTTAGAACTAAGAGTGAGTACACCAAAGTTCATTTTATAAGAAATAAACCTGGTTTAGAAAGGGTTTTTTTGAATAGTATGAAATTAATTTTGGGGCGGTTTATTAATGTAAGTTAGGTCTGGTAGCACTTTTCTCATGTCAGGAAACACAGACATTTATTCAAATTTATTATTTTACTCTTTTCATCTTTTTAAATCTCTGTATTCAGTGAGATGGCAAAAACAGTTAAACACCAAACAAATGAAAAATAAAAACATATATTCATCATTATTTGCAAGCTACATGTTTACTGTACAAGCCAAAGTAATCTATTACAGGCACAATTAGCATAACAACACATTACAGTGATCTTAGAGTGCCATTGCACTAAGAATCATATATTAGTCTGGACCAAAGCCAAGTGGATAATAAAGCTCTATTTTACCCTAATTACTTCCTTCAATATTATACATGTGAACTTATCACTTTCTGTGATAGACAAATACAACGTAGCACATAATTGTAAAGTGGTATGAAAATGATACATGATTTTCAAAATTTTAAACAAAGAGCAAAAGAGGTGGAAGAAGGTGCTCTGGTCAGACGAGACCAAAGTTAGACTTTTCGCCTTCAAAAAGCTACATGTGGCAGAAAAGTAACACCGCACATCATCCTGAACACACCATCCCCACTTTGAAACATGGTGGTGGCAGCATCATGCTGTCGGGATGCTTTTCTTCAGCAGGGACAGAAAAGATGGGTGGAGCTAAGTACAGGGCAACCCTGGACAAAAATCAGTTGGAGGCTGCAAAGGACTTGAGACTGGGAAGGAGATTCACCTTCCAGCAAGACAATGACTTAAACATGCAGTAAGAGCTACAATGGAATGGTTTAGATCAGGGGTGGGCAACTCCAGGCTTTAAGGGCCAGTGTCCTGCAGGTTTTTGATGTATCCTTGATCCAACACAGCAACACACTGATTTAAATGGCTAAATTACTTTATCAACATGTCTTGAAGTTCTCCAGAGGCCTGCTAATGAACTAATCATTTGATTGAGGTGTGTTGACCCAGGGTGATATCTAAAACCTGCAGGACACCGGCCTACCCCTAGATCAAAAATTATTCTTGTGTTAGAATGGCCCAGCCAATGTCCAGACCTAAATCTCACTGAGCATCTGTGGCAAGACTTGAAAATTGCTGTTCACAGATGCTCTCCATCCAGTCTGGCTGAGCTTGAGCCATTTTGCAACAAAGAGTTGGCAAACATTTCAGTTTGTAGATGTGCAAAGCTGGTAAAGACAAACCCCCGAAAGACTTGCAGCTGTAAGCGCAGCAAAAGGTGGCTCTACAAAGTATTGACACAGGAGGGTTGAAAACAAATGCACGCCACACTTTTTAGATTTTTATTTGTTTAAAATTTTGAAAACCATGTATCATTTTCATACCACTTCACAGTTATGCACTATTTGTGTTGGTCTATCACAGAACATCCCAGTAAAAAAACATTTAAGTTTGTGGTTGTAAGGTGAAAAAATGTGTAAAAGTTCAACGGGTATGAATACTTTTTCAAGTTGTTGTATCTCTGTCTGACAATCAGTTTCATTTAGTCGAGTAACAGCATCGCAGCACAAAACACACCGTTGTTTAAAGTATCCCAGGTGAATTATTAATGATTTTTTACTGATACAGAAGAAGATAGAGAAGTGTTTCAGCTTCACATGTTTTCCAAAAAAAAAAAAAAAATCTTTACAACACAGAACAAATTACAAATGATAAGTTATGTGTATGTCTGAGGCCAGATATTTACATGAAAGTAAAACCAGGTGATTTCCTCCTCCACACAGGTACAGAGTCTGTCTGCACCTTCTAAACAAAGCCTGAAAGGTACAGTTAATGTTTCACACCTTCTGTAAAGACTCAAACACACAAAACAGAACTTCACTTTGCATCAAGGGGAGACAATGCTTTTATAATAAACTTTATTGTTCTCCAACACAGGTGGGACAGGCATGAGGGGCAGCCAGTGACCCCTCACACACGTCCTTATGCTGATATCCAGGCAGGTTCTCAGTGTTTGTAGCTGCTGATTTATGCAGCAAACATTTCCACAGTCCTCTGCAGCAGATTATAGAAACACTTCTTTTCTCAGCTCACGACAGAAGATCTACAGCTGGGACACTGTTAAGTGGTTCTACGTGAAAAATAGTTAAATATTAACTCAAACATGTTCATGTATGTAAAACAGGTTCAAATGACAAATGCATGAAATTATATTTGTCCTTTAAAGTGGACATGAATAAAGGCTAATTTACATCATGGAGCCTGCTCTCAAACACTGACTCAGATGTAACTGTCTGTGAAACCAGATTTAAGAAATAAGAACTTAAAGTTCATGAAACATTTAAAACAGACTTTCGTCCATGAAGTCCTCGTTGATAAAGTGCTTTACAGACCTGAACATTACAGCTAACAGCTGGATTTTCCTGTGTCAGTGCAGCTGGCCAAACAACGCAGAACCACTTACTGCTAAAGAGACAGACGGTGAAAGCAGACAGTATATCCTCGGTTTAAAATAAATAAATAAATTGTTGCAGCCAAGAGCAGCACAACAGTGACCCCATTAAACTGATGTTTAGTTTTAGAGTTCTTATTTTTCCTGAGTTATTGGTTCTACTATTAGTTACTTAACATAAACTGATGTGAGTCTTGTGACTGAAACTAACCAACCAAGCCAGTGATGTGATGTTCTGTACTGACAGAAGATGGCGCTGAACATGTTTTTATAACTTTAAGCACTTATTTCTTAAATCCAGCTTCACAGATAGAGTTATAGCTGTGTCAGTTTTTGAGAGCTGGGCTCCGTGATGTTCATTAGCATTTATACATGTAGTGTTTCATGTCCCCTTTAATGCTGAACACCTGATGTGACATTTCCACACATTAATTCTGCTCAGTAACAATTTTTTTCAAGAGCACTTGGCTGCAGCCACTGGGGAGCGCCATATTGCGATCTCCACAGTAACCAGAAACACGTGACTTCAGTTAAATCGAATTTGATAGCGAAAACTAAATTGCGTTTTTTTTAGTTAAAAAGAAAAAGGCTGAATTTTTTGTTTCCTTTTTGGAAGATTTTGATTTAGTGAGTTAACACTCGCTAACTTTTATGACCCCGTCTTTATATCTTCTTTTTCTTTGTACAAAGGTTGAAATTTGTGTTTTCTGAATGTATACTATACTGCATTTTGTTTGTATGTTGATTTTGCTAATTAAAAAAAATATTATTATGCATTGTTGGGGCGGATCTAGAGAAAAATTTTGGGGGTGGCATGGAGATCAGATAGGGTGGCAAAGTCAAAGCCATTTCTTTACACAATACATGCCATATATAGTCAAAATACATCAATTTGCAGTAAATTGCATGTTTAATATAACGTAGTCTAACATTCTTTTTGGCATTAGCCAAAATAATTAAATATTTCAGTTACATTAAAAAATATTTTGGATTTTATGTACTGTATAACCTATACAACAAATAAGCGTATATCCCAATAAGTACAAAATCCAGAAACCTACACAACACCTACACAACACAAGATGGATTAAGTTGGACTTGTATTTTTAATTAAGTTTCACACTCTTTTTATGTTGGAAATACATTCAAAAGTGTATTACATCCTTACATTAACACCAAAAGGTCAGAAATCTGCACTTTACAAAAAAACACTGAACAAAATAATATGAAAAAAACATTTTTCACCATCAGGATTCACTAGTCAAGTACTTAAACTTTATTTTTCATTACATTAGGCCACGTTGAAGAATATTGTGTCTACAACAACTGAATGCGGCGATTTCCATGTTGGTGAGCAAACCGTCTGACAAATTTATCCAAATCCAATGCTTTTGTGCGTTTGGACTCAATACTGAGTATAGACAGATTGGACAGTCTTTCCTCTGTCATAGTTGACCGTAAATAGTTTTTAATTATCCTCAAAGCAGAAAAGGTCCTTTCACAAGATGCACTGCTGACAGGCAACACTACAGCTATTTTGCACAGCCGGAACAGTTCAAAAAACACATCATTATACGACTCCAAGAAACTCACAAATTGTAGGAGAGTGGTAGGAACTGTTTCATCACTCTTTGCAAGTCTTTCTAAGACTCGTCTAATCTGAGGTACTTCATGCTTCAGATCATTAGTATTGGAGTCATAAACACGGGCAAGAAGTAGTACATCCTCCTCTCTCAAAAATGTGCCACTTGATGGATTTAATGCCTGAACACCTTTCATAATATTACAGTTCAGCCTAGAAATGCGTCTTTCCATTTCTCCCATCATACAATCTATAACTGGGTAGAATACTTGGATTCTGAACATTTGTTTGCTGTCTGGGTCTGCATGCTGTCCAAGGGTAGAAGTAACAAGAGAATCATGAAGTTTTCTTGCTTTCTGTATTGATCGTTTTGGGATGTGTTGGGTTGAAATGCCACTTTTTTCACGTTTCTACAATATCAGTCCACAGGTCATCAAAAAAGGATTCAGTTCGGTAATAAACCATTGTCTCCTTAAGCGATTCAACTAGGTTTATAGCCTTAGACAGGTCAACAGTTTTGGACTGAAGCATTTCTGATAACATATTAGAATCACTCAATACTTTTCTGAAGAGTGCAAGGCATCCAACAAAATTCAGATCCATTTGAACCAGAATGTCCTTTGCTTCTACAGCTCTCTGTGCATTGTTCTCTGATGAGATCTCTTCTAGTACATGCAAAATTGCAGGCAACCTGTCCATGATACTGCGACATGCTATATGTCTAGAAGACCAACTTGTATCACTAAGGCGCTGCAGTTCTCTTGGTACCCCATGAAACATTTCCTGCTGCACTGTTAGCCATTTCTGATGGACGTAAGATCCAGATATGAATGTGTATAATCGTTCTAGCAAAGAAAAAAAAATTCCTACATCAGGCACACTTTGGACTGTATCTACTATGACAAGGTTTAAGCAGTGGGCACTACAGTGAATGTAGAAACCATACTTTGCCACCTCCTTTATCCTAGCTTGTACACTCATCACAGTTGCTCCATCATACCCTTGGCCAACAAGGTTCTGTCTGTAGTCCAGCCCATGTTTTTCTAAACAGCCAATAATCTTGCTGGTCAGCCCAGCAGCATCCAGTCTGTCTGCCTCTTGAAACCCCAAGAAACTCTCGTGTATTGCACCATTATAGTAGTATCTAACTATAAAAGAAATTTGCTCTGATTTACTGACATCTTTAGTCTCATCTACAATGACTGAAAATTGTGCACTGTCTTTAACTTCTTGCATGATCTCCTCAGCAACCATTTCAGCCAAACATGAAACAATTTCATTCTGGATGGTTTTACTGGTGTACAAAGCATTTTTGGCTTGTTGTTCCAGTCTCCTTTTAACCCCAGGGTCATGATTGCCTACCATGTTCAACATTTCCAGGAAAATGCCCCTTTTATTTGAGTCAGCAGACTCCCTGTGTCCACATTGAGCTATATTTTCTGTAGCAGTCAAGATTAGAATTTCTGCTATAGTCTTAATGTAAGTCTGGTTTTCAAGCACTTGTTTCTGGCGATGGTCATCATTGCAGTCATCAGAGTTTCATTTTTTTCACTCATTTTTTAATTCTCTGCCCAAGCAATCATTGCTGTTTTATGACTCTGAGACTTTGCATGAGAACAGAACCCACTGTCTTTAAACATTGCTTTCTTCCAATTACGATATCCAACAACTGAAGTAAACACACTTTTGGGAGCATCAGGAAGAGAGAAATGCCGGCAAGCAAAGCAGTAACAAGAGTCTCTACTCTGGGAATATTCCAACCAAGGGAGTATTTTGTACCATTCTGGGCGGAAGCTCCTCCTGCTGCATCCTTGATATGTCTTAGGAAAACTCACATGTGACTGTGTTGGGTTGTCACTTGTGGCTTTGGATATGTCTAAAAATCACATACAAAACACAAAATATTGCATGAGCTTCAACTGTGTTTTGAACAACCTATTTGCTCAAATAATCTGATACGCACAAATTAATTAATTAGATTTGTATTGCAACACAATGCTAATGCATATTTAATATGATTAAACCATTACTGTAATTTAGTTTTACATGTTAGTTATATATTTTATTTTTCTACATTTATGCAAATTCAGATAGACATCTTACCATGGGGATCGCTTTGAATAAACACAGAGAACTCAGGCTGTCTCTCCTTCCCTCTGCTGTCTGACCCCATCACCTCCTCTGCTTTGGACCATATGTCTATTTCTTCTTCCTCTGCTGCTGCTTGCCCTGGTTCAGCTTCTTGCCCTGGTTCATAGTGATGGGATTTCCGGCTCTTTTTAGAGAACCGACTCTTTCGGCTCGGCTCACTAAAAAGAGCCGGCTCTTTCGACTCCCAACCGGCTCTTCAGGTTGTTTTGTTGCTTTAATTAATTTATTATTAACAATGATATAAAATTATGCACAAAAGGAATTACTAATGTAAAAACAAGTGGTTTTATTTATATATGTTTATATATAAAAATATACAGTGGCCCCTAAAGACAAAACACGTACAAACTTCAAAACACATTTCTAGCGTTAACTGAACTTCAAAACAGAGCTACCTAGATCACTTAAATTACACAATTGAAACCATATGTGTATGGTTTGTGTATTTATACACAAGCACTCATATATATTCAAATAATTTAAAAAAAACTGTTCATTTACTTGTTACTACCGCACACCAAATCCGGTCGTTGGTACTTGCTGACTTGTGTAGCCACTAGGTAACAAAAGCTCAACACTGCGCCTAGCCTCCTGTAGCACTTCTGTTGTGTTTTGTACGTGTTTTGGAGTTTTTACGTGTTTTGTGCTTTGTCTCTAGGGGCCATCGTAAATATACTTTTATTTATTCCCTCCACATAAAATGTAATAAATAAATCATATAATACAAAAACCAACTATTCACAGTTCAACTTTTAACTATTTAAATTTTCAGCTTTTTCCTTTTAAACAAATTTAAAGTGAAACAACACAAAACACTGCAAACCACAACACAATTAAATATAAATATGAAAAAATATGAAAACAAAAAGAAGATGCATATTCTCTGTCATATGGGCCTGCATGAATAAACTTTCTGAATCCTTCATCATCCGCAACTGAAAATAGTTGTGGATGATTACTATACCTTTCTAATGTGACGTTGTTGTCCCTGGCTCTCTTTCTCTCTCTTTCCCTCCCGCTCTGTTCCTGTGCTACTGCGAGTGTAACTACCGCCCCTCCCCCCTCTTCCCAGCGCAAGCACAAGGCTCGCATGCGGAGTGAAGCAGAAAAAAAGTGCGAGAGAGAGGGTGAGAGAAAAAAAACCCAAAACCCACGGCTTGCGATAAGGAGCCGGCTCGCACCGTTCATATCAAAGATCCGGCTCTAAGAGCCATTTCGTTCGTGACCGACACATCACTACTGGTTCAGCTTCTTGCCCTGGCTCAGCTTCTAGCCCTTTGTCTCCCTGATCTCTCCTCTTTGTGTGGAAGAAACTAGTGATGTCACCCTTTCTCTTCATACCTCTCAGTAGTTTCTGAAATTATGCAAATTTAATATGAAGGCCCTTTCACAAAATCAGTGCGAATATTTAACCCTCTGGGGTCGCTGGACGCGCCGGCGCGTCAAAATCACATGACCAATTTAAGACGACATAGCTACAAGATGCAGCGAGTCAGAGTCTCCATTTCAACTTGGGTCGAAAGTGTGGACTTCAAACTATATACCAGTTTTTGAATTGTGTCGATAGGCCACGTAAAACCAGAGTTATGATAAGAAATACACGCGATGTTTTTTTCTGAACAAAACAGCGGTGTTTACAGCGGGAAGAACCGTAAAAACGGCATTTTCTACAGACAGCACTAGCAAACACTCTCCGCTTGCGAGTGAAAAAAGAAAAAGAAAAAACACCCCTTCCCTATTGGTGTTAGAGTTTATCATGTTAGCCAATCAAAAAATTGATATGGCAACATGTGACATTTGGTTGCTTAGGGAGAAGGGGAAGTTTTTAGGAGTGACACCCACGACGGAAAGCGGGCGAGCGAGAGAGAGCGAGTTTTCATATGTGAGACATTAGTGATGTTTAGCGTGTTTGGAGGCTGTAGTTAGTTTGTTGTGTAGTTATTGTTTTGTATTGTGTGTCAGTTATACTGCTGAATTTCATATTTTCTCCAAAAAAGCCGTCAAAGGCAGATTCCAGTGTAAACGCTGTTCCCACATGGAAAACTGGACTGATGCACCTCCTGCAGTCAGACCTGCAGGGTTTAGGCCTTTGGTGTTCTCCTCTGTCTTATACTGAACACAAACTACATTTTTTGGACTGGCACAAATAATTTGTGTGCCTTCTTATTTGATGCAGCACACCTGATTGTTCTGTAAATAGGTTTAAATTGTTATATAAAAAAACGCCTGAGGCCATGGCTGCATTTTTAGGTAAATAGTACCATATAACTTTGTTGTTTGCAAAACTTGTGCATAATTTTTAGACATGTACAATTTCTATTTGCATTTCAAGTTATGAAAATGATTCGTTAAACATGTTTGTGGGTTTTACAGTAAAAAATATAACTTTTTTCTACTCGGATTTTGAATTTTTTGTCTGAATTTAGATCAACTGTGCTAATATAGTATACCAAAATGAAAAAATAACTCAAATTTCAGATATTTGAGGTTGTCCTGAAAATAATGATACCAAACAAGGCAAGAAAAACATATTTTAAAGGTGAAATATAGAGGTAAGATCAAAAGTAGTCAAAAACGGCCAATTATACCCTGGACCCCAGAGGGTTAATGCATTAAAAATATTTTTCAGACACCGACCGTGTTATTTCACTGGATGAACTTGCGCATATATTGCAAACCGATTTTTCCAATGTTTCAGATCCGAATACACAAATCAGACCAATCAGATCAATGCATTTGGCAACAATTGCGCTCATAGCTCAAATTGCACACCTGTACTGAATATACAATGACACTTTTTTTTTACTTCAGACACACAGCTGAACACGAGTCAGGATCACTTGGCTCTTTCAGAAAACTCTGCCTCCTCATATGTGATTCCAACTCCGCTAACAAGAGTTGAAGCTGCTCCACCAACATCCTGAAATATGTAGGAAGCCGAGATACAGCTTCAACACCAGGATCAAACGATAATATTATCCCTGCTGCTGTCTTCTCTGAGAAATGGATGAACCATCGTTTAGGAAGATTAGCACCAGCTCATCATCGCTTCATGTCAACTTCATTTTTCTTTTTTTTTAGACAGTTTTATGAGGATAAATTATCCGCAAAAGCGCAACGCGTTCGATGTGTATGTGTATATATAGGTTATACATAACTTTTCATCGTACTGAGACTTACTGCCTTCTTTACGCAACGTGTTCGGTGTAATGGCCTTTACCCTTAATATTAAAACTAAAATGCACTGGATTACACAAATTAAAGTTTGTCTTACGATTAGCACACTTTTTTTAATGATAACCGCAGCTTTCATGGTATACAATAGCAAAAAACAACATTAAATAATAAACATTAAGTACAGGAAAACTATCAGTGAATGTACAGAAATATAAACCTTGTTTTTCATGATTTATTGGGCTAATAACACTTACCTTTATGACATTCCCAGAGTATACAAATCAACAGTCTGAGTTGAAATCTGAATGCTGCGCGTGGTGTTCATTCAAAATGTCCCCTGGCACCAATCAGAGTATAGCGTTGGTAGCTATTGACAACATGTTGGAGGAGCGGCTATGGGCTGAACCATTTTTTTTTAGGAGGCAAGGGGGATTGTGCAATCAATTCAGTTAGTTTTAAAATTCATACTCAGTACAAATTGAAGCTAACTTGATCGAAGCATTAATGCTATCTTATGTTAATAAGCAACACTGCCATATGCAAAAGTAGGGTGCCACCCCATGCCACCCTTCTAGATCCCCCCCTGCATCGTTATTTTTGTGCAAGGAGAGCAAAAAATATAAAACTCTCTCTCAGCTTGTTTATTGCCAAAAATCGCCACCTTTTGTGTTTGTTCACAAAATGCTATAAAATTTATATATAAAAACATTTTTCTACTTTTACCAATTTTACTCTTTAAATTAGCACCAGTGCTTGTCATCAAACCCAAAACTTTATCTAAATCCTTTTTTTTACCCTTTAAACGCCAGTTCAGTTATATATTACCAGTAACTTTCCAGATAAAAAGGTGACAAAGTTCTAATGTTTTCACCATATAATTGATTAAACTTCTTTTTTTTTTTTCATCTGAGCATTGGGGACAAGGCTGTCTTGAAATTGTTGAGGTCACTAGTTTGCACCCCATTTCTTCCAGGATCACTTTTCATTTGTAGGTTTTAGAGGACTCCTACTACTGTGAAGTGGTTTTCATGGGACAAACGCATTGTATTCCAAGACATCCGGGAGATTGTAGAAAAGAGCAGTGATGCCCTTCTTGCCATCTTTCCATAAAAATAAGTGATCTGGAAACTGCTGGGATTACTTACAGCAGTAGCACCTTCTGTACCTGCACAGTGGCGTGTCCAGCGGGGTGGCCTGGGGGGGCACAGGCCACCCCCCCCAACCAGACTGGCCACCCCAGGTGCCACCCCGAAGTTAAAACAATTAAATTCAATGAAATATCAAATGTACGATTATGTTTTCACAGTGAAGGTCAGATATTCGACTGTAAGTGAATGCAGCATCGGCTTCTGCACTATGAGCGTCATGTTAGCAAAGGTAGGAGAGCCAAGCCCGGTGGGCGGATGACTTATTTATTTCTTTTTTTTGTAACGGCATGAACAATGAGAGGTGGTGGATTGGCCAGATGCTGGCCGATGTGTAAAAATAACTCAGTTGTTTGGTGGTGGCTATGGCGGAGCTTCCACAGAGGCCAGCAGGTGGATGAGGGAAGGGGAGGCAGAAGGAGAGACCCGAGGCGGCCGCCGGTCCGAGTGTCAGGTGAACTGAACTTCAGGTAAGAAGTTATGACCTGCAGTCTATCTGGGTCAGATATAAACCAAGTTTAGGTGGAGTTTATTTTCGTTGTGCTGACTTTTTACAGTCAGTTACAATAACTTGTACTGTGTGCTAGCTAGCATGACAGAGTTTCTACACAGCTGGGTGGGTGCTGTGATGTTACTGATAGTGAACTTTATTTTATTCATAAGGTTAGTTAGTAGAGTTTCCAACGGCTCCATAAAAAATGGAATGGTCCCTCATTCAGAGAAAATATTACACGTTTCATATTGAGCTGGGAAGAGATGCTGTTTGTGCTGTACTTCAGCTAGAATGAAAAAAAGACACAAAGCTGGAGTTAATCTGTCCTTACGCTGCACAGCTGCCTTTTCTTCTCTCATTCTCTCCCCTCCCTCTCCTGTTCCTACTTCAATCATGAAACTGATCAATGATCAGCTGATCGGCTTTTCTCTCTTGTTTATTTATCGCCCACTTTGCGCCAGAAAAAGGAAACCAGCGGATGTCGCACTAAACAACAGCAGCACCTTTAAGCTTGATCAGCTGTTGTTAGAATTTATTTAATATTAATTTCTAGTATCAGCTGATGTTTGCTGGAGCCACAGCTGTAAAGCTGCTGGTCATGATGTCGGTTTGGATATGTGGTGAGAGGGAAACATGCAGATGAAACCAGGAGATGTCCTTACTCAGGGTTCGTACGCTTTTTTCAGGGTCAAATTCAAGCACTTTTTAAGCACTTTCAAGGTCCCTTTTTAAGCTTTTCCAGCACACAGTTGCAGAACTGACACACAAAACAAAACGACTACACTACACACTAACTACACAAGAAAACACACTAACTTGAGACTCCAAACATGATAAACATCACAAATCTCTCACGTATCAAAACTCTCTCTCTTTTTCGCTCACTCGCTCTCTCTCTCTTCTCAACAACCAAATACCACATGTTGCCGTATCATTTTTTGATAGGTTGACATGGTACATTTCTCCACCAATAGGGAAGGAGTGTTTTTTCTTTTTTCACTCACAAGCAAAGGGTGTTTGCTAGCGCTCTACATAAAAAACGCCGTTTTTACCGTTTCTTCCCGGAGTAAACGCCACTGTTTTATTCAGAACCCCCCCCCCCCCCCCCCCCCAAAAAAAAACCATCGGTTTTACGTGACCTATCAACACAATTTAAAAACTGGTATATAGCTTGAAGTCTGCACGTTCGACCCAAGTTGAAATGGAGACTGGGTCCGTCGACCCCAGAGGGTTAATCAGAAAGCCTTAAGTTAGCTAGTTATGCATCGGGCTAATGTTTAAAGCTTTCACTTGAGTAAATTAACTCATATTACTGCTAAGTAATGTTAGCTAAGTTCACAGCATATTCCGTAATAGCGCTGCCATACTGCATCACACTCAGTGCATTTCAATCATTTCTCCAGCGAGTTTGATAGCTAGCAAAATAATAACCATAATTTAAAAAAATAGCATGTGTAATGTACACGTACTGAAAAATTATTTACTAGCACTCACCTATCATGCGACTGGAGAACGCAAAATCCGCCATTGTTGTTTTCCATCAAACACTCATTAAAACAGCAACCTACAGGTATGTTAGCGCACTCATCCCCGACTGTCCGAGGGAGGGGCGGGGTCACATATTGAAACAGACGCAAGGCAGCCCAGGCGGGGAAATTTTGCTTTTGCGTCTCATTTTATTTCTCTATCTGATAAGAAAACAATTCAATCAGATAGCTATTTATTGTGAATGAAATACAGTTACATTTTCAAGCACTTTTAAGCACCACATCTGAAATTCAAGCACTTTTCAAACCTTGAAAAGACGACATTAGAATTCAAGCATTTTCAAGGATTTCAAGCACCCGTACGAACCCTGCTTACTGAATCATCAGAGCTGAACAGCTGATGGAGAAACAAGTTTACCTTTTAGGTGACATGAATGAGTTGAAGGGAAGTTGTGAACTGTTTCTGAGAGACAAATAACACCAGGATCCTTTTCTAAGTAGCTGACAGCTGGTAACTGTGCAGGGGCGGGTCTAGCAAAGTTATGCCAGGGGGCCAGGTAGGGCATTAACAGGGAAAGGGGGGCACAAAGAAATACTTTTCTTTTCTTATTCTCATTTAAAATATCTAGCTTTTATTAAATAATTATCTGAATCTTGTGAACAACGTTTTTATCTGACGTAAAATGTATAGAAACAAGACAGTGTACATCACTGTCACAACAGTGTTTGTTTTCATTCAAAGGCTTTATGGCTTTAATACCTGGTGGGCCGGTCTGTAGTCAAAATGCCCAATTTTTTGTCCCAGTCCAGCCCTGCAGATTAATACTGGCAGTGTTACCATGCCAGCTGACTGTATTTCATCATCAGCCAGTGTTGTTCTTTATACATCAATATTACCAAAGTTTACCATAAGGCAGCATAGAAAGTATTTACTTGCTTTCAGGTTTTATTCAAATGTTAGTCTTTTCATTTGTTTCCCCATTTTTTTCCTGTTTCAAAATCAAACACCAGTTTGTGAGAAGATCATCTTCTTTTTTTAATAGGCAGATAAAGTTTTGCATTGGCTAATTTGCCAATTGTATGTTAAAAATGTTCGTGTTTTAATATTCAAAAATGTTTTTGCCCAAAACATATGTGCCCTATATGTCAGTAAAAATACTATGCAAATATTGCTGTCCTTGAATGCTGAATAAACACTGACAAAGCACTGATTGTATCTCTTGTACTTTATCAACGCAGTATCTAAAAACTTTGCACTGTACTGATTAAAATCTCATTCTAATAAGAGTCAAAAGCGCATTCGGTTATTAGGTTTACAGGGTTATTGAATTATGGTTAACGGTTGGTAGAATTTTTTTTAACATTATCTGCCAATTACATCTGCCACGCTTCTCCAAATCTGTGCCCCTACCTGGCCCCCCCAACAAAAATTTTCTAGACACGCCACTGCACCTGCATAAACTCCAGGACAGATTTACTAACAGTGTTTGTCGCTGCATGTGCTGCAGCTGCAGCTTTGAATTTTTTTTAGAGTCAATATTTTGGCTATGGTATCTTGTTATGAAATGTACAAGAGTAAAGGGTTTTTAGCATGTGCTTCAAAGCTACATTTGACTGGGAAACTCAAAGCTCAATAGTACATCATCAGAAATTCACTGCAGCCTGTTGTTCAATCTATACCTCCGGTCCTTTTGTCACCCAGCTGAAAAGAAACACTCTGAAGTCACAAACACTTGTAATGCTTTTATTTAAACCTCTGCACAGAGGGAGATCAAGCAAACTACCAGCAAATCTGAGGGGCAGTTCCTCAGTCCTACACATATATACATTCAGCCTCACACTTCGGGAGAGGATCCCCATGAACTTCAAAACATGCTATGAAACCCTGGGGATCCCCTTATATGGCAACAACAGCAACGCATGGCCAGAGTGGTGATGTGTCGGTCGCGAACGAAATGGCTCTTAGAGCCGGATCTTTGACGTGAACGACGCGAGCCGGCTCCTTACGGTGTGTTCACACCGAACGCGATAGAGGTGGCCAGAGCGTCAGGTTTACATGTAAAGTCAATGGAAAAGCGCGATGACACGCGATTGCGTGTCCGGCGAAAATTCGGAAGCAGATTTGCGTTGCGAAAACGCCAAAACTCGTGAAACGCGCGTCAGTGTAGCGCGTCTGGCGCGTTGGACTCGCGAAAAAAATCACGCGCGTCAGTTTTTGTGTTGCATTTTGTGCATACGCGTGTTTCGCCTCTACCGCTCGAGTTGGAAAAATCTGAACTCCAGCGTCAAATCGCGCCGCGACAACCAATCAGGAGCCTGGTGACGTGGCTGTAACCTAGGTCAAAGGGGCAGATCCAGCCAAAGCCCTTCATTCTTCAATGGAGGGAAGGCTAATCAACGCCGTAGCAAACAACCTGAAGCTGTACGACACCAGCTGCTTTCTGTACCGAGACAGGAATATAAAGGACCGAGCTTGGAGGAAGATATGTGAAGAGATCGGGCAACCTGGTGAGTTCATTCATTTCTCTTTTGAAATTTTTCACTGACCCGAGGAAGCCGCACAAAAGCTAGCAAGCCACCGCTATTTTCCCACTGATGTACAAATACCATTCTGCTTTTATGCATGTTGTCATATAGGAATATATTTTGTTTATTAATAAACAGCACACAGTGGTCCCGCTCATCCGTCACTGCCTCGTTTTTTCGCTGATTTTTTTTTTTTTTTGCACAGTACAGCATTGCATTCTGCAGCCTGACTGACATCTCCTCCGTGTCGTGTCTCCTGCGCTTGTCAAATTTATCATGTTTTGTTTTGATAACCATCACGTCCAATAGATAAAACAGCACAAAAACACCCATAACTATGACCCTCATTCGGAAATAGACACCTGCACCGCGAGGGAAAAAGGCGCACGAAAGTGGCAGGCAGATGAAGACAAAACACGGCATAATACTTTTACGTTTTGCAATCTACAAAGGTTTGCACTTTGAGAATCACATTGTGAGAACTGTGACTAATGTTCATGTGTGTGGGGAAAAAAGTGTATAAAGTGCATGGCGAGGGGCTAGTTATTCTGACAACCCCTGCTGCAATAAATGAGGGACCACTGTATATACTTTCTCTATGATTATTGTATTCAACCTGTTAACATTTAATATTGTCTTGATAGAACCAACTGATTCTGCAGCAGAGCATCCCCTGTTGCTTCTCCTTGCTCCCCAGTCCCTGAGCTCCTGCTGCTGCACCCACAGGTATGCAATTGTAGCATCAGATGTACCGCACGCACTGATAGCTTTTTACTCGGTGGGATTCCCTTGTGATCACCTTTACTAAATATCTACAACTAATCTGATTATATCCTGTTTTTTTTGTGTGTTTTTTTCAATGTTGAAATGAAAATCTAGTAGCAGCCTTCTCATTTCTTTGTGTTTTGTGCTGTTTTACAGGCCCAGAGAGGAGGACAGCTCCGAGGCAGATGAGGGACTGGTCCCAGGACGGTCCATCGGCGGTGGAGCTGGCCATCCTGGTGTCGCCAGTCTCCAATGGAGCATTTCCTCCTCAGCCTTGTTCCTGCTCTGGAGAGCAGCTGGGTCCTTTTTATTCCTGTCTCTCTGTAAATACTTATATTCTATATATTTATGTTTAATGTTTTTCTGTTTGAGAATTTTAATATTATTTCAAATAAATTTTTATAATGACTGTCTCAGTTCTACTACACAGCAAATGTTGGCACACGACTTGACACATGTAGAATTGATTTCATATTATACTAATGACAGAATATACTAATACAGTGGGATGCAAAAGTTTGGGCAACCTTGTTAATAGCCATTATTTTCCCGTATAAATCGTTGGTTGTTACAATAAAAAATGTCAGTTAAATATATCATATAGGAGACACACACAGTGATATTTGAGAAGTGAAAAGAAGTTTACTGGATTTACAAAAAGTGTGCAATAATTGTTTAAACAAAATCAAGCAGGTGCATAAATTTGGGCACCACAAAAAAAGAAATGGAATAAATATTTAGTGTATATCAATGTGTGTGTCTCCTATGTGATATATGGGGGGCCTTTGTCTGGACGTGCTTCCCATCCAGAGCTCCACAGCAGAGAGGGAAGTTCCAGCGCTCCTGGAATCCCTCTGTGATGGACCGCCAGTCTCCAGGTGAAGGCACAGCCATGAAGTCGTCCACTAGACAGTCCCAGATGGCCGTCGCTACCTGGGGGGTGATCTGGCACACTGTGGACACACCGACTCTGAAACTGAACGCGATGGTCCTGAAGGAGTCCCCGGTGGCAAGGAACCTGGACAAAATTGTTCAAAATTAGTATTATGTGTACTGCAGTTACAAAATACATTATTCAAATTCCAAAATACTTTTGTGATGTCAGATTTAAATTACAAAACATAAATCTTACATAAAACATTTCGTAATTATAAGGATAATTACATAACATATATTAGATATAATATAAAACAGTCAGTTGTGTTTTGTTTTAACTTTCAAATATCATAATTTGATTGGTAGCAACTTTTACCACTACAGTGAGCCAATCACTCATAATTCCTAGACATGTCAGTCAGGTAGGAATGAAGTAAGACATTAATAGAAATAAAGAGTTGTATGTTGACATGTAGCCCTTTCCTTGCTTAAATCATTGTTAATATTTTTGAAAAATTAACCTGTGATAAGACATAGCATATCAAGATAGAATATGCTAGATAGAACCATATAACTAAAGATGAACCAAACTGTTCACAATTTTATCTAGCTCTCAGTTTTAAGAAAGGCTGCTGACCCCTGTTATAGAGTCTGACAGCTGCAGGGATTATATACAAATATTCAACTATACCAGAATTAAACCAGGTCTAAATAAAAAAAAAAAAGGAGTGAGTATCACTACAAAGATTAACCCACAGTGGGCCTCATACCACAGTTTGATATCAGCAAACACTGAGAGCATACACTGATATGACACCACAGCCATGCTATCATTGCTAACACTGATAATATAGCATACATTGAATTAAATCGAGACTTGATGAGAGCTGTCGAGTATCACTAGAAATATTATAAACAGTCGTCTCCATACCACAGTTTGCTATCAGTAAACACCGACGGCATTCACTGTTAGCATACCACAGCCATGTTAGCAGTGTATAAACGATAGTTTAGCATATATTAGCACAGGTATCAATAAAGGACTACCGTATTAAACACTTTTACTAACCTCAGGCAGATGGACAGGTGCTCTGCAGGTGGGATTGAGCGCCTGTAGTTGGTGTCTAGGCGGGCGATTCTGGGACCGATGCGGGACAGCAGGTCCTCAAACTGGGCGAGTGAAAGATGGTGATATCGCTGAAATCAGCCGTCATCCAGGCGCAGCTCCTCGAGCAAGTGGTGAAACTCACCAAACTGCTCACGCCTCTGGAGGACCTGATGGACCCAGGTACGGCGAGGACGTCCTTAACGCCACTGCTCTGCTCGCCACAGTAAATACAGGGAGTGCAGAATTATTAGGCAAGTTGTATTTTTGAGGAATAATCTTATTATTGAACAACAACCATGTTCTCAATGAACCCAAAAAACTCATTAATATCAAAGCTGAATGTTTTTGGAAGTAGTTTTTAGTTTTAGCTATTTTAGGGGGATATCTGTGTGTGCAGGTGACTATTACTGTGCATAATTATTAGGCAACTTAACAAAAGACAAATAGATACCCATTTCAATTATTTATTTTTACCAGTGAAACCAATATAACATCTCCACATTCACAAATATACATTTCTGACATTCAAAAACAAAACAAAAACAAATCAGCGACCAATATAGCCACCTTTCTTTGCAAGGACACTCAAAAGCCTGCCATCCATGGATTCTGTCAGTGTTTTGATCTGTTCACCATCAACATTGCGTGCAGCAGCAACCACAGCCTCCCAGACACTGTTCAGAGAGGTGTACTGTTTTCCCTCCTTGTAAATCTCACATTTGATGATGGACCACAGGTTCTCAATGGGGTTCAGATCAGGTGAACAAGGAGGCCATGTCATTAGTTTTTCTTCTTTTATACCCTTTCTTGCCAGCCACGCTGTGGAGTACTTGGACGCGTGTGATGGAGCATTGTCCTGCATGAAAATCATGTTTTTCTTGAAGGATGCAGACTTCTTCCTGTACCACTGCTTGAAGAAGGTGTCTTCCAGAAACTGGCAGTAGGACTGGGAGTTGAGCTTGACTCCATCCTCAACCCGAAAAGGCCCCACAAGCTCATCTTTGATGATACCAGCCCAAACCAGTACTCCACCTCCACCTTGCTGGCGTCTGAGTCGGACTGGAGCTCTCTGCCCTTTACCAATCCAGCCACGGGCCCATCCATCTGGCCCATCAAGACTCACTCTCATTTCATCAGTCCATAAAACCTTAGAAAAATCAGTCTTGAGATATTTCTTGGCCCAGTCTTGACGTTTCAGCTTGTGTGTCTTGTTCAGTGGTGGTCGTCTTTCAGCCTTTCTTACCTTGGCCATGTCTCTGAGTATTGCACACCTTGTGCTTTTGGGCACTCCAGTGATGTTGCAGCTCTGAAATATGGCCAAACTGGTGGCAAGTGGCATCTTGGCAGCTGCACGCTTGACTTTTCTCAGTTCATGGGCAGTTATTTTGCGCCTTGGTTTTTCCACACGCTTCTTGTGACCCTGTTGACTATTTTGAATGAAATGCTTGATTGTTCGATGATCACGCTTCAGAAGCTTTGCAATTTTAAGACTGCTGCATCCCTCTGCAAGATATCTCACTATTTTTGACTTTTCTGAGCCTGTCAAGTCCTTCTTTTGACCCATTTTGCCAAAGGAAAGGAAGTTGCCTAATAATTATGCACACCTGATATAGGGTGTTGATGTCATTAGACCACACCCCTTCTCATTACAGAGATGCACATCACCTAATATGCTTAATTGGTAGTAGACTTTCGAGCCTATACAGCTTGGAGTAAGACAACATGCATGAAGAGGATGATGTGGACAAAATACTCATTTGCCTAATAATTCTGCACTCCCTGTACAAACACCTATTCTCCGTGAAATTGAATAAATTATACCTATGAGAGTTCAGAGGTAAAAGTACATTGTGTCATTTTCTAACTACTTGTGGACCAGAAAATACAACTGTTGAATAAGTTGACTTTTATTATTTATATCTCCTAAGTGTTCTGGATTGTTTTATGTGTATACTCAGGATGTTACATCATAAAAACAACTTAGTTGCATAGTTTCAAATTGAGAATGGTCTCATTTGTGATTCGTAAAATGTTTTAATCTGTTTTTATCAATGGCTTGTTACATTTTTCATTCCATTCCAGCTTCCTGATTACTGCCTAGTTTTCTTGCTAAACATTTTCAATTAAAATGAAGAATACCAGATACATGTGTTACTCTTTATTTTCAGAAACAGTTTGTCCAAAACATTTTAGTTTTTCAAATCAGAAATTAATATAATTTAAGAATTTATCTGAATATATTTACAAAGTTACAATGACAAAAAATGTACAATTTACAAATATTTACAAATAGTTTTAAAATTAACTATAAACATTTGGACTGATAAATTACTCATGCTGATATGAATTCAAAGCTGCGATAAAATATGGGGCAAAAAAACTTCCCGGTAGAACGTTTCCAAAGCTTCAATGTTAACAGCCCAAGTTTGTTCTCTATCCACATGCAAGATGAAAAAGTCACATGGAGTCCAAACAATAAAGTGACAGCTTTTCGCCCCTGTGAGATAGAGGTTGCCCTGGATCTGATGCCAGTAGTTGTGATTCTTTTTTAATACCAGGGAACCACTTGCCTCATCCAGCTGTAGGAAAAAGTCCTTACTTTCTGCAGCCTCCAATACAGTTTTGGTTCTGGCTGACCATGGGCATTTCACCTCAATGATGCACTCATTAGAGACAGTCCCATCTGGAGAACCACCAAGCAGGCCACTGTTAGATAAAAACAGTCCCCTCTCCTTGATAGCTGCACCAGTACAGTCAGTGTACAGCTGCTTGGCCTTTGGCTCATGAAGGATCCCCCAATCACATGCCTTTGGGATGAAAATACAACTTAGTCATAAAGGAATTCTTACATGCACAGACCCTTTTTACTAATAACTTACTTTAGATCCTTCTGTCAGGTTGTACTGTCCAAGCAGAGTCTTAAATAAGGAAGGGGGGTATGAGCGCCGCTGGACTGCACTCAGGACCAAACCGAAGTTGCTGGCTGTGATTCTCTTCTTGCGATATGCTGACCTTTTATAAAGAAACACAAATTAAGGAGACACAGTTAACTAAAATTTCTTACTTAACACTTAACAGAATTAATTTCAAAGCACTTTCTTACCACAATGCATTCTTCGTTTGCCCAACTGTTGCTTCCTCGATCTGTTTCTTCTCTTCGTCAGACACAGCCAGTGATGCCAAGAGATAACGAGCCTTGTCTTCTGCTTGGGGAAATCCCAGGTTCCTCAGCACTCCATCAAATGTCTTGGCTGGTTTAGTCTAGATTTAAAGCAAAAGGATTTTAAAGGTTTTAATGGAACCAAGCAATTTTGACCACAGAATAGACCAAGTCAGGTACAGAGTATATAAAATACATTTAAAAAATAAAGTGGGGACAGTGGAGGCAAACAGTCTGATGTATGTAGTTTACAAGAGTTTACATACATGTACAATTTATACCACATGTTAAAGTAAATATCAAAGTACCTGGGAGCATTCAGGACTCAAAATCCACCCCATCCCAGTAAAACGCTGAAATTTCGATAGGGATGCCACTGCCCATTCCTTGTCCTCCTGGGTGACAGGTCTTTTGATTCCAGCTGAAAAATAAAATAAAAAAAATGCTTTTAGTAATCAAAATAAATAATAATTTTAGCATATAAAACACAATGCTTTTTAAAAAGTTAAGAAAATAATTATTATAATTATAATTAATTCAAAGAGCAAATTTTAAATAAATAACTGACCTTGTGTTGTTGATGGTGTCATCACAGACACTCTCTTGGCAGTAATTTCTTCTGCTTTGGATGATTTTACCCTCTTCCACACACATTCCACGTCAGTGCGAGATACATTCTTCTCCACCCAAATCAACAATGCCGCCATATGATGGCACTTATCATTGCCAATCGGGCACTCACAGGAGCTGAACCTGACTGACTGACCCTCAACATGCACCTACATTGAAAGAAAGTTCATGCTTACCCTAAACATTCTAACAAACACTTGCAGCGCTGCTCTGTGTACTGGTACTAGGTTAACTAGGCTAATATAACTGGTACTAGGCTAACGTTACTAACTCTCCAAAACCTCCATGTTATGTAGATTTCTATCTTCGTTTACTTCCACTGTTATAGCATTGCTGTACGTGTGTGCTTTATGAAATACATCAGAATACAGCAATCTCATGTTTTAGACTAAACACTACATAGAATGCATATTAAATGCATACAAATGCAAGAAAAATAAGCACTATTTATAGAAGGAAATTCATTTAAAACAGCAGGTAACAAATTCTTTTATGAGCCCTCAACTCCACCAAGATAATGAATGCAAGATTATTATTTCACCTATATATGACAATCACTATTCAAAATAAGAAATTTTACCATTGTCACCAGACACTGAAGGTGCTGGGTTCAACACCGTTTCTGTGGTTTCTCTGGGTTTATTGCACACCTGTGGGGCTAGGGACACAAAGAAAACAACAATATACACACACAGACAGGAACAAATGTAATCTGTGAACAATGACAGTGTTCTGGTCATGTGAAAATGCAAGTACTTACCTACGACAGCTTGACCCAGTGCCGACAATGAGATATTGATCTTTCCAAGTCGACCATGTCTTAGCTGCCTCTCCAGAAGTTTCTTGTTGGTGACAGTGTTATAATGATGAGTTATATTTCTCATCAGAAACACATGTGTGGATGGACTCATATTACTTAAAAAGTAATTGCTTTTCCTCATGTTTGCAAAGAACTGTTCAACAACTTGACTGTTCAGCCAGCCTTTCAGCTCTGGGACAAGTTGAACTCTGCGTAATAAGTCCTTGGGATCTTTTGTATTTCCCTCATGAAATCTGTCATACAGGACATAATGGTCAGATGATCCAGTGACAGGATGAGGATTTTCAGTTACACTATCCATCCTTTCATGTAGCCATGGAAGATTCACTTTCAGGCTTTCATCCTGTGCAGCCTTGACATTTTCCTCAGTGGGCTCAGCCAGTCGACCTTCATGTGGATGAAATGGCAGTCTATCAGGAACCCGCAAATTGGTGTGTGCCGCCAAACCCCTCGCAAAATCATAAACACAGATGTTTGGCATGTGATTCCAGGACAGGAGAAGGTCAGCAAAATCCCGGGGACTTTCAGCACGGAGATTAAATTTAACACTGTATACAATGCCATGTGGACATAGTATTACAGACCATCCTCCTGCAAGCAAGGTTTAAAAAGTTGTTTGTGATTGTAATTAAATATTTTAATGCTACTTCTAATAATCGCTAAGTGATGCTTACCAGAGGCAGCCCATATGCTTTGAAAGACCTTATCATGTGTCTGCCTGCTCTTCATCTTCTCCCTCAGTCTGGTGATGAGATCAAAGCGGGAGCCTTTGGAGTCGATGTTGCATGCTTTACACAATTTTGTCACCACTCCAACCTGACAGTAACTTTATGTCACATACTCTGAAAACTTCAAAGCAATGTTACCTTTTGTTTGGCGAGTTCATCCAACAGACGGTCTTCTGTGACACTGCTAAGCTTTGCTTCATGTGAAGAGCTTGTTCCTACTTTTTGAAACTCTGTGTTAAGCACAATGTCACTTGTTCGAGTTTCACTCCCGATCCATGGTGCCCAGTGCGTGTAACTTGGTGGAACTGAAAATGGATTCTTCACGCCGCCTACAGAAAATGGCATGTTTTTAATTACAATCTAAATTACTTTAAATCACTGAATGACTGTAAATAAGTTTTTGCCATCACTCACTTGGAAAAAACCCACGGCTTATCATTACCAGGTGAACAGAGTTCCAAAAACCTTCAATGTCATGTTCACCATTGAAGTCTTCTGGAGGGGCTTTGAGGTCACTCACTATAATAAATTGACTCATAAGAACATGCACATAATATACACAATGAACTATAAACACAAATGTACATTAAACTTACTTGCTAAGTTGAACACCCCTTTTCTGTTTAAGTCCATAACTACCACAGGGGGGTGAAACCCACAGTTTATGCAGGAGTACATGTAGTCTGTGTCAGTCAAAGCCTCAAAATGGCAATAAGCATGAAAAATGGTATCCCTAGAAGGAAAGTTCACTCTTCTTCACCCTCCAATGAGTCAATGACCCTTGAAGCGGATACACGGTTCTGTAATATAACAATAGGGTGAAGAAGACTGTGATTACACAGATATTTAAATTTGGGCACCAACATACCATATTCACACACAAACACATTTTTAAAGCAATCTTCAGATGAGTATATTTTATTTTCGCGATCCTCACCTGCAGATTTTCTCTCAGAAAAAGGCAGAGTTCAAGAGACAAAACAATGTGGTTGTCAAAGTTGTGTAGCCCATCTGTCCACTCCTGGTATCTGTAGACCATGTGGCACTGAGGACACAATCTATGGTGTGTTGAAACATCTGTTAAAGACAAATCACATTAATGTCAAAACATTAGTATAGGAACAATTATAACTAATTATTTCACACTGATATTTAATCGTATTCATTAAAACTTACTCTCAATCACTCCCATCATGCTGACAATCCTCGCTTTATTGGTAACTAGAACAGCCTCATCAAGTTTAGGGTGCTCTGGGCACACATGGCACAGAGTTTCACATGGAAAGAGCTGTTTCTGATGATCCATTTTCTGTGAGATGTTATTTTCTGGAAGAGATCCAGGGATTTTTCTCTCTTTAAATATATAGCGGATACTCCTTTGGACAGCAGCATTGTCCTCAAAGGAAGAACTCTCCTGAGTCATCTGTGATGGGGTGCCTGATGATAGTGGTACAGTTGATTGGAAGATGTCTCTCTGTGTCTGAAAGAGATGCCATTTAGCTATGTTTTTATGAGGGCATGATATTCGTGGCTTTGCACAAGTACCATGCCAGGTGTTCCTCAGAGCATTGTAAGTCACAAATATTCTGCCAAGATGGCAGAAACTGTGTATTTCAGGCTCAAATACAGACAAAGAGATCTGTGTTGAGGATCCACCAAAATCCACCCTCACACAAAGTGGAGCATGTGCCATCTGGGCAGCTTTCTGTCTCTTTGTGCATGCCGCAGCTTTGGCCTCTCCCAAAAATTTCAGGTCCACCGTTTCCATCACAATGTGCTCTTGAAGAAATACCTCTTTTATAGTTTCTCAGCAGTAATCTAGTGAGCGAAGGTGCTCACATAAACTGAAGCCTAGTCCGCTCCGCTGAGCCAGCAACTGGTATTGCTGACATTCCTCCAGCTAACATCTGACATTGTGAGATATCCCCCATGTTTTCCTCTGAACGTGAACTGGCACAGAAAACCCATGGCCAGTTCTCTGCACAGCAAATAACCCTCTAGTCTCATCTACACAAACACACTGCAGCTTAGTGGCCAGGCAAGCATTTATTGATTGGTTGGAGTGCCTCCTCATCATGTGAGCCTTGTAGTTTTTTGTACGAAGAGTAAGACCACAGTGAGGGCATGTCATTTTCATGGACTTTCCATAAGCCGCAGTTTTATTGAACACAGAGGGTAGAGCATATGAATGTTCCAACAAAGATTCAGAAAATGGTTCAGATACTGGAGACAAAACATTGTCTCCAAAAGCAGGGCTCCTCTTAGAGTGCTGCCGGAGAAATACGGGGCTCCTTGGATAAAATCATATTCTAATGCAAAATGCGTATTTTTTTTTTCTTGTCACCCACAGAAGCCCTTAGTTCAGTTCTCTTACTTTAACTAGGGCCAGGAAACAAGAGCAGCTTTTCTTCTGCTCAGATTTAAAAAATGTTCAGTAAGTTTTGTTTTGTTTTGTTGATTTGCCAAATTGTTGCTCAGTTGTTGAGAATCACTTGTTTTCTATTCTGTTACCAAACTGTCTGTCAGTTTCATATAGACATGAATTTGCTCTTGTTCAGTTGCCAAGTTGTTGCTCAGTTGCTTTGAGTCAAAGTTCATCTCAGTTGTCAGGTTGCTTTGCAGTTTTGAAAAAAAATAAATCTCCTCTGATAAGTTGTCAAACTGTCTTTTAGAATAATTTATTCTCAGTTTTCTGCTCAGACGTTTTCTCAGACGTCTGATTTTCTCCTCTTCTGCTCAGTTGTCTAAAGTCAAGACTGTCTCTCTGTCCTCTGTTGTCTTTATTCTGTTTTCTTCTGTCCAGATGTCAAACTCCTTTAATTTCTGAGACCTTCATCTCTGTTTACTGATCAAACTCCTCTCCAGTTTTCTTACGTTGCTCCTTTTAGTTTTTAACTTGCTGCTGTTTGCTGAGAAAAACTTTCTATGTTTATTTTGATTTTTCCAGAATAAATCTTCCTCTGTTTAGTTTTTCTGTTCATTTGTCCAGACTCACACTTCTTTTGCTCTAAGAAATAAGAACACAATGATCGGGACCATGTAAGCTACAACCTTATAATCACTTTCTGTCGCCGACCTCTCAGCTAAACCTGTGTGGAGTCATCCCATAACAACAATTAGTCGACTGGTCACGATTACGTCAACTATTAAAACTGTTGACGACTAATTTAATAGTCGACACGTCGTTTGAAGCTTTGTAAGATCCTGAAAGATGCAGGAATAAGTAGTAGGATTTAAGAGTGTAATAACGCACTAAAACAGAAGATGGCAGCACTGCATGTCCAAGGATGCCAGCTGCCGTTAAACGCCAAAGAAGAAGAAGAAGCCGTCTCCAGTATCGTAGCTGTGTCCAAATTCAAAGGTCGCATCCGCCGGAGGCCATATTTGTAGTTTCATTACATTACAGTGACTCGACGAAGACTGTCCAAATGCGAAGTCTCTTTCAAATGCGGCCGATAAAAGCGTCCTCTTTTTCCCCAGATTTGAAGGATAGGCCGGGTTTATCCTTCATGGCCCAACCTATCCCAGAATTCATTGTGTGACCCAGTCAATTCCAGTTTCCAACAATGGCGGCAGCTACTTAGTTTTAATATTACTCTTAATACTGTTTCTGTGTCACAAAATAAACCTTTTAGATATCTTTAGGTGAGAATGTAGCTGTGTAAACTTCAAATATCTGCTCGATTTATCAAGACATCACATATTTGCAAAAGTACTATGACATTTTAAGAGAAGTCTGTTACCCAGCAGCTCGATAGCTGACTGGGAGGTCAAGGCTTGCTAGAGCCGGGTGTTCTGGGAATTCATCCTGCCTGACAAACCATCCTACCCGTTGTTTCTGCGCATGCGCACAACATGAAATTAAGTGGCGAACCGTCCTACCTTTGTTAATAAGAGCTAGAAATATACTCTGATGGGCAAAGTTAAGTGGCAAACCATCATACCTACTTAAATTGGTGCTGGAATTACTCTGTGACAGCAGAAATGTGCATAAACTACTTACGGTAGTTGATTTTGCCAAAGTAGGACGGTTTGTCAGAACACCGGTGAGAACAGCAAACTCTTGGCGCACCTTTTTAAAACCTCCCGCAGTCTTTCGCTACTCAGGCTAAACATGATATATAAGTCATTTAGATAACTTAAAAATGTTATTGTTTGGCTTTTTTCAGTGTTTCATTTTTTCCTGATTAAATCGGTTTGGCTGAGATTAAAGTTCTAGTTTTCACACAGCTGAATAAACATCAAACAGAAAACTGATTATCAGAAGTGTGAGATGGTAGAATTTACTCCAGTGTCCTGTTATATTTTTGATAGCAAGGAGCAGATGGCTGAGTTTATTGAACTCCACCGAGACAATCTGCAAATTTCATTAAGTTTAATAAACTATCATCTTGTCTTTATTTTTAGTTACCACATACCTTAAACAGTTCAAGCTGTAAGCTAATGATAGTTATATAAGAGCAGATGCATGCTGGTGCAATAAGCTGTACGTTTTTTCGTCCAATGGATGCATGATCTGACTGGTCGACTAATCGCAAAAATAATCAGTGACTAGTCGACTATAAAAATAATCATTTGTGACAGCCCTAATAACAACTATGCATTCATAATTTTCCCCCTATACAGTATAATACTGAACAAGAGCAAACTGGTCTGTTTCCTGACATCATCTGATGTTTTTGTAAAATCTTTGGTTGTGTTGTTCTGTTTTTCTGCTGCCTGTGCTCTCTGTGAAATTATTAAAAGACAGTTTTGATAATGAGCTGGATTAGATCCTAGAAACGTGACTGCAACACTTTAAATATGGGTTATAACACTCCACTCTTTACTGTTTTATCTAATATGTGGGAAAAGAAGAATATGTTTTTTCATTCATTACAACATTTATTTACTGTTTGACTTTGTTGTTGTTTAAATTCTCTTGCCTAATAAATTATATAAATACAGTTTTTTTTTGTCAGTAAAACTGTAAGAAATAAAATCCTTGTTGTTTGAAAGAGCTGACATTTTTATTCTTTGTTGTTTGTTTTGTTTTTCACGCCTCTAAGCACACTTATAGGCAGCATCCTGCAGTAACCATAGCAATCTTTATTTCATATAAAAGCATGTTGTTTATGGGCATAATGTAACAAATCTTTTGCGGGCCCTATTAATGATCAACGGTAATTGAAGAGGAAGCTGAACCCTGGCTCTGGACATCTTCATGACAAGTGACAGCGCAGACATCTACTAATGAGAGAACATGTTTTATCATCATAAACACTGTGATATGAAGCATCGTTAAAGTGTCACTTCAGTAATGTTGACTCATGTTTTTAATAGATGACTTTAAAACACTAATTTCTGTGGTTTATTTTAAGCTTACAGAATATAACATGTGGTAAGACGATGAGTTTTACTTCTCACTGTCCGTGTTATGTGTATCTATTTATCATGTATGCTACTTTGCTCTGTGGACTGTAAAATGTTTCATTGTATTCATGAAATAAACCAGACTTTCACTGTCTGCATCTTTTACTGTTTTTTCTGCATTTGTTCACTCCAAGTTTGACAAACCCACAGACATCCAGAGTTAACTCGCTAACAATGTGGAGCAGTCTCAGTGTATTTAGCTGCTTTTTCCCTAAACACAACCAACTGAGAGAAACGCTTGTAGTCCTCACTTTGGTCATTTTGAACGTTGAAGGAGATTTGTTCCATAGACACCTTATACTAGTGTTTCCTGCATTTAATCCATCACTACTATGTTCTATTTAAATTCAGAGTCCTTTTATAGTTTGCAGTGAAATTTGTTAAACCGTTGCTTAATGTGACGGAAGTACACGTCACTCTTTACTAACACATTTGTAGATAAGTTTATTGCTGAACCACACAGCTAGCAGTCTCACACACGCTTTAAAACTCTTTTAAACTCTTTAAAAGTTACTGTACGGCTATCAATTGTTAACATGACGCTTGTTCTTATACATGTAATACATTTATTACCAACCTGAGAGTTTATCCGCTGGTCATTCGACATGACGAATGACTTCTGAAGTCTTAATTCAGCTCAAGACGTTGTAGATTCCCGTCAGTAACACTTTCGGTCCGCTAGTAAAACGTAGTTCTATTAATCTGCGCTCATTACTCTTGAACCGGAACCGGATGTAAGTCCCAAAAAACTGAATTGTAGAACTGAAACTGAATGGTGAGAGTGAAACTGAAATTATTCGAGAGCTGAATTTTTAAAGGATAAAATGCAGTTTCAAAGCAAATGAATTCATTTTCAATATATAAAATTCAATTTCAATTTAGTGATGATCATTTTCAAACCATAAATTCAATTTCAAATTAGACTAATTCAAATTCAGTTTTCAAAAGCATTTATTCAAGTTACAATTCAGATTCAATCTGAGCAATTCAAATTCAAATTTAACTTATTCAAATTCAGTTTCTGATGGCACAGATTTCTGCCCATAAAAATGCTCCTAACTAGTTAAATTAAAAGTAAAATACCCCTAAACTAGTTAAATTAAATCATCTATGTCTAAATAACAGAGCTCTGAGACCTATACGATCCTTTAAAAAGAGTTTAATTAAAACACATAATGGTCTCATTAAATAAAACGCTGTTAAACACTTGTGAACTCATATGACCCCTGAACTCACATGCACGAGCAAAGCCACCTACTACAGAGGGTCACGCACGCGTACGCGCACTCACATGGACGCGCAGGGGGAAAGGGGAAGTGGGGGGGGGGGGGGGGGCAAAAAAGCTACAGGTATATTACTACTCATATGGAAGATTTTGTGATGACCCACAGTTAAGTCTCTGTGTTCCAGTTATCACTTATCTGTAACTCAGTTTTCTTCATTTGTTACTATTGAGGCCTGAAATGATCAGCTTCAGTAAGCTTTAGTAAAGGTCACCTTTTTTGCTACTTTGATTCTTAGTCTGCATGTGACTCTGGAGAGAATTGCATCGTATTTGTTGGTAACATGTAACATTCACTTTGATGTGCCAATAGATAATACATTTATTTGCTGTCTTTGTTAATTTAATTTGTGAAACATACAGGTCTTTAGTTTCAGTTCAACCACACAGTGAGTCATTCACTCTGTTTGGGTATCAGCCAAACATAGAATTTAACCACAAGGTGAAAACATTCACAGATCTGAGGTCAAAGGAGCATTTTTTTTATTATAGTACTGCATGATGATGTTTCAGCTAAGAGTCAAATAAAATCTCTACATGTTTTTATGCAGCATGAAGGAAGAATTTCAACATAATTCCTCCGATAAAGAATCAAAATATAAAAAAATCATTAAAAAGACTTAGATATAAAAATACAGGCTGCTAAACAGAAAAGGGGTTTTGGTACATTCACTCCCAGTGACTCCCAGTGTGCAGGAAGAGGAATATTGCAGAATGATAATGATCCAGGGGATGTTGCGAAAACATGTCAGAGTGAAAAACAAGACCTGGTAAGATATGACTTAAAGCAATGGGAAACATGTCACAAATCTGCTGCGGTCAAAGCTACAGGAGCTGTTTGAGTTTGCTGTAAAAGGGAAGGAAGCACAGAGAGACCAATCAGAAGAAGAACCTGTAGAAAAACTCTGTCACACCTAAACAAAACACAACTTCTCCTTTTACTGCAAAGTAAAACAGTTTGAAATTATCTGAGGATCAGAGAGCAGCAGGCTGGATGTGACGATGGGGCACTCTTTGCTCTGCATGATGGGCTTTTTCTGTAAGTACACGTCTGACATTGTTTGAAAGACACCATTAATTAAAATGTTTCTGATCTCTGAGAATTAGTGAGTCACTGTTTAGAGCTTGTTTAGCAAACAGGAGAAATTTGGTGATTATTGTTCATCTGAAAATGAACAATAATCAATAATCAGAGTAAAATCTTTAAAAAAAACTTTACTCTGAGGTATAATAACTGATGAGGTTTTATTCATTATTTTAGTGCTCAGTACAGTCATCCGTGGAAACGCTGAAGGTAAGAAACACTGTTTTTATTCCAGTTCATATATGTAGCTGTTATCTCCTACAATGCTCTAAATCAGGGGTGTCAAACTTACGGTCCACGGGCCACATTCGGCCCTCGATACAATTATTTCCGGCCTGCGAGCCAGTTATTAATGGACACACGGTAGGTGGGAGCTGAATTTTCAGCCCTGCTAAGAATCCATGTTTTGATGGGCACACCATGTGGCCAATCTCATGCAAAGACAGGCTGGGATCATACCATTGTGTGAAGGAAAGAAAGAAGGGGGGCAGACGTTCTGAAAGACAGCAAGTGTAGTGGTACAGGCCAACGATTAAAGTGCAGGTAAACAGAAATGTTTCTGTTTTTCAGCATCTACTATAGAAATACAGTATAGATATAATATAGATGAGCTACCAGAAGTTTCTCTCTATTTTTACACATTTGTTTCTTACAATTTAAGTCAAAGGATGGTGCCGACAGATTTCTCTCTTTCTCACAGCAGCTTTTTCTTCATCATGTAGAAAAACAGTTAAATACTGTAAATCATTTCTTACACTGATGGTGTCAGGGTGGTGGCTCATTGGCTCCCTTTTCTGTTCCCGTGTTTCATTCCATGTCTCCTCTCTGTGTTGAGTCTGTTTTGTCACCCATGTTTGTCTCTCACCCCTCCGTGTGTCTTATCTCCATGTTTGTATCTCTCTGTCCTCTCTCTCTCTGCCCTCTCTCTCTCGCCCTCTACCTCGCCCCTCTGTGTCTTAGTCGTTTTACTGTGTCTCGTCTTCATCTTCATCCTCTCTTCCCCTGTTCCTGTCCTTGTGTCTCTTCTATTGCCTCTCTGTTTGTTTATCACTGTTGTTGTCAAGTCCGTGTGTCTCAGGTGTAGGTCTCAGTGTTTCCTGTTTTACTTTGACAGTGTCCCATCCTGTGTTCAGTTTTGCTTCCTGTATTGTGTCATTATGTTTATTCCCCTCAGCTGTGTTCTCTGTTTGTTTCCTCATCAACATCTTGTATATTTATGGAGAGAGTTGTCAGTCGTTTTTATATGGCGTTATTTTTGTGCCACTATTCTGAGCGCATGTAAAAAAAAAAAAATTGCAGGTACAAGTGTTGCATTTTGAGGAGAAATTTATTTTGAGTGAAGAAAAGCTGAATTTGAGTGAACAAAATTCATTGCTGCTTTGCAAAAAATGTATCTCAGTGTTTGCTATTTTCCACACACATACACAACAGCAGCCCGTCTCGCTCAGTTTTTGCACTTGCGCTTGCTCGCAATGTGTTGCTCGCGCTCTCAACATTTCTGCCTGTGTGCGCTCAACTCTTTCTGTACACCATTATATTTGTGCCACAAAACCAGCCAATCACAGACTTGGATGCAAAAAGAAAATCTGATTGGCTGTTTTCGTCTCAAATCAGCTCGAAATGACGAAACGCAATATCCCAGAATCCATTTCGTCCAAAACTGAAACGAGGCAGTGGCGGAGGAACACAGAGTGTTTAAAATGATCATATTAAGAGTGTGCCGCCTTCATACAGACTAATTTTCCTTTTATAGATGTTTATCTGAACAGATTACAGTACAGATTTACACGAAGATGATGATTTGTGTGAGTAGTGCAGTGTATCTCACTGATATTGGCATGTGTGCTGCTTACCTCAGTGTATGCTTTTGTATTAATTCTTGGAGTTCTCAAAATCCTTCTACAAAGCTACATGGATAAAAATGAAAGTAAATACCAGATACTCCGTCTTCCTCCCACAGTCTAAATAAGTGTGAGTGTGAATGTTTGTCTGTCTCTCTGTTTTAGCCCTGCAACAGACTGGTGACCTGTCCAGGGTGTACCCTGCCTCTCGCTCTATGATAGCTGGGATAGTCTATAGCCTCCTGCGACCCTGATAAGGATAAGCAGAAGAGAATGGACAAGAGTTTAAAGTGGGATTCAGGAGGTGCAGAACCCTAAAATTAGTTTTTAATGGCTCAGGCTAATTTCCATTGAGAGCTTCAGTAGATTTTCTTAGTGTATGAGCTGTGATCAGCTGACCTGCTGCTCTTTGCAGATTTATCCACCTGAATTCAGTCAGATGTAAGCAGATGTTTCATGAGTTGTCCTCGTCTCTACACTGACAGTACACTGTTTATACTGACTTTATATTAGACTGCCACTGTGCACCAGTCACACACTGATCTTTCCTTTAAATCCATCACAGTACAGCAAACTAACCTGTTTATCTACTAATCTGTAGAGGATTTTCATGCAGCCTTTAAATAAGACAGTGATTTTACCTCAGTTTGTTTTGCAGCATGCTTCACACTATGAAAAACATAATGTCAACATAAATACTCAAGTAAAGTACAGATTATTTGATCAGCTCCTCCTGAGCCCACTGTGACCCTCCAACCATCCACGACTCAGATATACAGCAGTGAGACAGTCACTCTTGATATTCAGGGAGGTGGACGTATGAATGGAGACGAGACACGTTAAAAGCACCTCCTCACTTATTTTAATTTGTATTGCACGTTTCTTCCAAAAACAGAACAAAATACTAACAAAAGTAGTGTAAAATAATAATAAATAATTGTCCTCATTTTAGGAGAGACTGGTCTGCTATGTTAGCCTTTCTCAAACTGCTCGTAGCAGCAGTTTTTTCACTTCGTTTATCTTTGAATCTCCAGCTCTGAATCCATCACTGGAGGTTTAACAGCATTGTTAGCAAACAACAGCTAACTGACAACTAATGGATTATATTTATAAATGTATAAAACATTTAAAAGGTATAAAAACAACTTTTTATTGTTGATTTTTAAGTCAAATTATCAGTCTGCTAATGATATGTTTTAATTTGACCAGCTCCTCCTAAGCCCACTGTGACCCTGCAGCCATCCTGGACTCAGATATACAGCGGTGAGACAGTCACTGTCAGATGTGAGATTCAGGGAGGTGAAGGAGCTCAGTGGACGTATGAATGGAGACCAGCCAAGTTAAACACACCTCCAACATCCAATGAATACAGAATCATCAGAGCTGCTGAGTCTGATGGTGGAGGATACAGCTGTCGGGGCAGAAGAAGCTCTTCCTGGACAGAGTGGAGTGACATCACCTTATTGAAAGTAACAGGCAAGTTGGACATATTTCACACGTTTTAATTTATACTGCACAATGTTTCATCCAAAGATACAACAAAATACTGTGTTTCAAATAGAGATGGCACGATACCACTTTTTTATGTCCGATACCGATACCGATATCATAAATTTGGATATCTGCCGATACCGATATTAATCTGATATAGTGTGTTTTTTAATCAATAAAACTGTTTTTTTAATATCTTGCTGCATTTTGTATAAGTTCATACTCAAGGTTAAATAAACAACAACACTAAAGCTATTCTGTTATACCTGTATGTAAAAAAATACACTGCACCCAAAATATTTCATAGTTCAGCAATACTGATCAATCTAATAAACTTAAACCTACTCCATCCTTCCTATTCTGGTATTTTAAAGAGTACTTAGCAGAAATATTAAGCAACCTAACTAATAAGGTTGCAAACTCCCAGCAAAAAAAAAAAAGGGAACCACCCCCCACCCTCCACCTCATGATGCTTAATCAACGTAATCAACTTTAATTTGATGCAGTGTGAAAAAAAAATGCACAGAAATAAATTATTTTTCAAGAATAATTAAATAGATTCAACATCTTTCTTCTACAGAATTGCAGACTGCACAGATGGTATCTTCCCAAAGGAAAAAGTAGTATAGCTTACTAGGGTATATTAGACTTAACAGTTACTATATACAGTAATGGACTTCTATACATTTTACATCAGATTTAAACTTTGGGTGTAAGATTCAGATAATTATTTATTAAAAGCTAGACATTTTAAATGAGAATAAGAAAGAAAAGTATGTCTTTGTGCCCCCCTTTTCCCTGTTAAGTCCCTATCGGCCCCCCTGGCTAAACTTTGCTAGATCCGCCCCTGCACAGTTACCAGCTGTCAGCTACGTAGAAAAGGATCCTGGTCTAGAAAGTAATATTAAATAAATTCTAACGACAGCTTATCAAGCTTAAACGTGCTGCTGTTGTTCAGCCGCTGGTTTCCTCTTTCTGGTGCAAAGTGGGCCGAAAACAAAGAAGAGAGACGGACTCGCGACAGAAAAGCCGATCAGCTGATCATTAAACAGTTTCATGAAGTAGCGGCAGGAGAGGGAGGGAGAGAGAAGAGGCAGTCGCTCCATATATCGGTTGTTAAGCTTAACGTAGGTACGCTTTACAAACATTCAGAGATGAACTTACACACTTGCTTTACTTCTCTCTGGGATCACTTCCTCGGAGATGAAATGCTGGTTTGCTAGCGAGGCTACAAATACACACAGCCGCTCTATCACGTGAGCGCACTGCTCCGACGTGCTACGGTTATGAGCCGAGTTACGCCGTGTCGCAAGTTTTGTGAGGTGTTTTTTTGATATTTAATGGATCGGATTACATTTTTTATTTCTCACCGATATCCGATCCAGCAATTTACGTCAGTATCGGACCGATACCGATACGTAATATCGGATCGGTCCATCTCTAGTTTCAAATATACTGTTTTTTAGATTCAGTACTCACTGTAAAACACTTGGAAGGAAAAAAGATTTCCACATGTGGATTTATTGCTGCGGTTCCATCAGTTCTTTTTTTTCAGCATTTTTACATTAATTTCTCTTCAAGTTTGACCTAAAAATACAATATAATTGTATCAGAGACTGGTCTGCTGTGTAAGCCTTTCTCATTACAGGTTTTACTTGGATTCATTCCACTGATTGATGTTAATGAATACATTTATAAATGAATGAAAAACTAATGGTTTATAGCACTCTGACATGTTTCCTCAGTACAACACGCCCAAACACACACACAAGGGGAGAGCTTTTAGATCCTGTGCTCACTCTTTATCTCTGTTGTTTACACACACACACACACACACACACACACACACACACACACACACACACACACTTCCCTCCATTCTGCTCTGACTCTCAGTCTCAGTCCGACTCCCCTCCTCCAGACCCCAGCAGGTACTAAAATAAATGTTTACATTCCTGATTATTAAAAAAAAGTCTAGTGCTAAATCCACTGGTTCAGAAAAGTTTGGACTTGGATTGTAAAATTACATGTGACCCTGGCTTAATGACTGTCTTTGTGAGGCTCAAACTGAATATCAGCCAATGTCCTTATATCACAAAAGAAATACAGTCATGCATGTTGGGTCTGTCTAGCACAGGCCCACCGCTGGAACGAGACAATTTAACTACACCGCAAAAGCATTGAACACCAAGTAGGCAAAGTTCGGTGGGCTACTCATGCATGAGGGAAGCCTGCCCAGAGCCAAGTGTCGTTCCACCCACTTGACCTCCGTCAGACTCTCAGCCAGGCTCCCCATAGCACTCCTTTTATTGTGGTTACATAAATATGCATAGGTTCATTAACATATAACATCTTACATAGGTATACATGTGAACAAAGAATACCGTGTGTGTGTGTGTGTGTGTGTGTGTGTGTGTGTGTGTATGTGTGTCTGGGGTCAAGATGTGACCCCATGAAGACTCCCCAAAGCCGTCCATCTAAACAAAAGGCACTTAGACTAAAACAGATATAGACACGTTTATCCTACCATAAAACAATAAGACAAGGTACGACCTCTCCCATGTTCCTGGAATGTGGGGGGTGAATACCAGAATGCTCTGGAATGCACACAAAGCCTTTTACAGCCTACTGAAGATCACACATCCTATCACTACACAATCGATTATACACCTCTACCAATCTACAACTGATTATAAAACTCTAAGCATATATGGGTAGATATTTCTAAGCATAAATGACAATCACAAATCCAACATTTCCCCCCTTTTTGATAGTTATGCTAGAAAAGTCCCCAGTTATGAATACCTCACGTCTGACAGTGTCAATGCAAACATTTTTATACTCAGCATATGTCAATCACTCTAAATTACTGTAAACGTACACAGTCTGACAAACATATTAGCAGTTATCCAAGTTCTCATTGATCTCATTCAATGGTAAACTGCATCCTACAAGTGAACAAATCAATTGTTAATGATCAAAATAAGAAATTAACATTTTCAAAAACATCCCAGCTTGGTGGCGCTCCTCTGCAAGACATGTAAATCGCATGTCCCTCTGCAGAGTGGTTTAAGTTCTGCAAGGCATCATAAATGTCTCTTCCAGTTGTTTCCATCACTGTCCATAGGACCAGAGTCCAAACGTATGTAGAATAGACATTCAAACATACCAGCTGAGTCTGTTGTTTGTCAACATGGGTCTCAGCTATCGTGAAAGCTGCAGGCCTGGTCAGCACTCCTGTTTTATGGCCTCTATGAACCCCCATCACCTAACTTCAGGCCTCCTTGTCCTGTGGAGACATTCATCTCTGCAGGAAAACCCTCTGTGGAAAGGATGCTGGATCCAGTTATCTTACTGCTGTTATGATCCCAGCAGTTTTCAGTGTGTCATCGTATGCACAGTACAGCGACACAGCATTAGGTGATGGTCATAGGAAACTGCTGTCATCACCACCATAGCTTCTGGTTCCTGTGCTTCTCACAGAACCATGATGTCATCCTTGGACTCCCCCTGCGCTGTCGATGGAGCTTGGCACGCTCCCCTCATCCTTCAGGTGCCCGTCTGTCGTCCACAATCTCCTCTGTTGGCCTCTGGAAAGCCCCCTTGGCACAGCTCTCATTCCAACGCAGCTTCGTGGTCCTTGCTCCGAAATCTGATCTCACGATGGGCCCCAAACAGCTCGACATTTGACCTCAACCACTGCCTGGACTGTCAGCTATGCCTGGAATGATTTTCGCTTCTCACTGGGCCGCTGAAGATTTCTCAGGAGATTCCTTTCAGCAATACTCTGACTGCTGCACCTGTATTTCCTTGCTAGGAGGAAAAACTTCTATCTGGAAAGCATGTCAATCATCATCAAACCACATTCTTTAGGTCAGTGAACTCCACTTATACGCCATCAAAGCCTCATCTGAACATGGATGCACCACTTTGCATAGGTTTACCTGTAAATGAACTGTTAATCACACAAATCACTGAAAAAATCATAGAAAACATAGTTTAGAAAACATAGTTTCATGTAATTCTGGACCCCTCCTCTTGACGCATGGACACTCCCATGAGTCAACTCATCAAACCTAGATTCCTGTCTGAAAGAAAAAGGTTAGCTAGATCATGTCCCAGGCAACACCAGGGCATCTCCTCTGGAGTAGCTCCGTAACCCTGCAATAAAAGATGTTAGTGTGTTTTGCATATTAAGTTTGCTTAAAACCTGGCTCTGTCTGGAGCCTGCATACACACCATCATGGCCTGGAAAACAAGATCTGGAAGTGAAATCAAACTTCACACTTATAAACAATTGTATCATAAGAGTAATAAAGCATTCAGCATCAGCAGAACAAGTATCATGTGCAGGTTTTCTCAAATCAGTAAACTACAATTATTGCCATAATTTGCCTCAGACATGGATCATCCCATGTACTCAGTTAGCATTAATGTAATCGGTGACTTCCCTTAAGCAAAGTCACTCCACTTAGCTATCACTAGGAGCTCAGTAGTGACCAGCTAATGAGCCCCATATTAAACTATCCCACAAACACTGCATCTCTTATTTGCTTTCTCATGTTACTTGTCCGTCTTTGCTGAATCCTCTGCATGCACTCTTAGAAAACAAATATTAGCAACACACATGGACAATCCTGGAGGTCAGGCACAGGTCGACAGGTTCCAGAGGTGCTATAAAAGACCATAAGTTTGGCCATCCATAGCTGTGGAAAGAAGTGACACTAGTTTCAACACAGGAAATGTCTCACATGTTATTCACATCATCAAAGTAACCTTCACATTTCCCTAACAACTCATAACCTGTGAACACAGTTTTCTTCACACATAAACCCAGAAATCCTGTAGTAGAAAACATCAACCAGCTATCCTGGTATAAATCACATGATCAGACTACATGAAGAACTGTAATGCTGTAGAAAAGAAAATGCAAATGTTAGCGCTGCGCAGGTGTATACACACTTTCTCACAGTTACCTCTGTGAGCACCACAAGGTAGAATAACACCCCTGATAGATGCACAGACACAAAAAGTGGCATTCAAAATGTAAATCGGTACAGCCAAAGCTCACGCAACCTCGGATGTTGCTGTCATCTTTCTGCTCCTGTAAAAAGACACACACATAGATTCATCTGCACCTTTGTCAGGTGGGGGTTAACTTCGCACAGTCGTGTTACATCAGTAAAGTCTTGTCAGCTTTTGTCAGCTTTTACCAGTCTGTCAGTTTTATTTTCTCTCACTCATTTTTCATTCATTCTTTCATTCATTCTTTCTTTGCTGATAGTGGAACCTATCGTCGCATTTAGTTTTCACTCTCAGCAAAATGACGTCATTTCAAAAAGAAAAAGAAGAACTTTAGATCGGATTACCTCGCTGAATCCTTTTTTGGGCAGGGACCTATTTTCTAATTGTCCCAAAAAGTGACTTCCTCATTGTAATTGTGGAGAAACTCACTTGCAACGGTTTTCTCGACATGTCGTATAGCGCTTCTGTTGTAATCGTGCAGATCTGCTCCAAACGAGATCATCAAACAAAACTTTCAGTGCACTGTGAAAGTATCAAAATAAAAGGTTTCGTTAAGTCATGACACATGCTCCTCATCTCAGGAGGGTAAATCATACCATTAGCATGATTAATCATACCATCATACTAATTGGCAGGCTCAACTTCACAACAAAAGAAAAATCATCAGCTAGATGAACTCCAAACCAACCATCAGCCGCACAACACACAACATAACCCTAATGTCTTATTAGCTATGAATTTAATCCCCAGGACTGTACTTTTTACTCATTTAGGCCACAGATTTTATTAAGTTTTCCTTTTTCCCCATCATCATAAAACATGTGACATGTCATCAGGTATTTCACAAAAGAAGTTTGTTCTTATGTATTCAGAGTTGTGTATCTGGGTGCAGGATTCACTCGCACATCACAACAGGAAACTCAGTGTTTTAGAGTCTCCACTCTAACAAACTCCAACACATCCCATTCACTCGTGCTAGAATTCAATCACCTTTCATTAATCTAAGAACGATCAACTAATTTGCATATCGGCTATTAACCCACTAAGATGACAGGACAACAGAAATGCATGTTCAAAATATTATCACCACCTGGGCGAACACTCCCTCTGCCCCCCCCCCCCCCGATATTAAGGATTGTACATTAACATAAAACTGTTGTCGGAACCATACTGAATTTCACCAGAGAAAAATGAGCACACACACATATGAAGAGAGAGTATGCATAGTATGCAAACGGCTACCAAACAGCCATCATAATTCGTCATACAATGAGAACAGGACAAATCAACAATTGACACTGACTAATCAACATTAAAATCTGTAACATAATGTATTGTTTGGAGTTTAGTCTGTTACTGTTACTATTTTTACCATTTCTTCTTGGGGCAACTGTAACCCACATTATTTCCTTAGGGATTAATAAAGTATTGTGATTCTGATTGTTTCAGGATGACCTGCCATTATCCAATGACACATCTGCTTACCTGTATCATTTGTTCGTTTCTTCTCCTCTTCTTTTCTCATTTTTCTAAACTGAGCACCTGATGGCTTTGAACTTTTCTTGTCCATCTTCCATTGGTTTTAATTTTGCACTCCAGTATGAACACCCATCCCCCAACCCGAGAATCACCACAACATAACCTAACAGACCTACACCTTAGTTCACAGATTCACTTTGTCTGTAGGGTTTATTTCTGGGATTTCACACAACCCAGGATTCAAATCATGAATACATAATGGGCTTGGATTTACAACATTATGATTGAAATGTGCTCTATTTGGAAGCAGCCCCCCCCCCTCCCTTTCGTCGGGTTATGTGTGAGACTTTAAATCATCAAACTGTAAACTATAAATTTTAAATTGTTATTGATCCCTTTACCCCGAGTCCTAAAGTGTATATTTATTTTCTTACTCTTCTTATATTTATTGTTTGTTTACTTGCACTGTTGTAACTGGAGCCTCATCGTCTCGTCTCTCTATATACTGGACTGTATGTAACGGAGATGACAATAAAGTTTACTTTGACTTCAGCAGCAAGCAGGTGCACAGAGGGCTCTCGCGCTCACTTTTCGCATACAGAATTTCGAAAAAACATCGGTGCAAATTATAAGTCTGTATCCTGATGTCTGGTGTTTTCGTGTTTGTTGGTTTTGTTTTTATTTTGTTTTATTTTGCGAGTTGGTTATTAGATGCTGCTCCAGCCAGCCAGAGAATCGTCTGCCGCCCCGCCCTCTCCTCCCTGTGCCGCAAGCAGCAGACGCACCTCGCAAACGGAGGGCGCCCTTACTCCCAGCAAATGGGCGATAGAAAAACGATCGGTGCCTATGCCATTCCCAATATGCGCTGGCTGATGTCGGGGCAGCATGAGTACGAGCAAATTTTTTTTTTTTTTTTTTTGCCGATGCCCGTGATGCCGCCCCCCACCACGATGCCGCCCCGGGCAACCGCCCGTGTCGCCCGTATCAAAAACCGCTACTGATTATCACAACAATAGAATTTCCCTCATACAGTAAATTACTTGTGCTGCATCAGTCAAGCAGAAAGCATCTCCCAATTTACTATATTTACAACTAAATTTTTTGTCTGATCACTGGTTGGTCAAACCAGAATCTTTTTTTGTTTTTTTCACAAAAATTAAACTGTTGTCCTGCAACCTAGAGAGTTAACTGTCAGCATTTGATAACAAGTGTCTGCTAAATTGACACTATTTAAACACTGATGAGAGATAACAAGCTGATTTTCATTGCATGTATATGTTTGTTATTAGGCAGGTTTAATCAATGTCTGTGGAGCTGCATCTCCAGCAGGGCATGTTCTTAAAGCTGCCTTTCCTACACACTTCTCTGCTATTATTTGATCCTTTCTCAACTAATGTGCTATGAGTCCACTGATCTTTGCATCACACGAGGTGACTTGGACAAGATGCTTAAGATGGTGTCTAATCTTCATGAGCTCTCTTGTGTTTGTGTTAGTAGGGTTAATGCATGTTCTGCTTGTGTGTGTGATTTTGTATATGTTTCTTTTTGCAGTGTTTCAGATTCCTTCACAATTTTCGACTTAGGCAGTCAGTTTTCTGTTTCCCAGGTTTGCTAACCCAAATTTTGATTTCCCACATTAAACAACAGTTTTCCTCTGTGTTCTCACCTCCTCTCACTCTGTTGTTCTCTCCCACTTCAACAGTCCAACAGCAGGCAGTTCTTCTTCAGCTTTGTCCTGTGTTCCACTGTCTCTTCTTGCCAGTTTCTCCAAAAGTGGCAAATGTCAAACTCCAACAGTCTCCTCAGTTCTCCTCAAACGTTCTTTTCACAAGCACAGTGAATTTGCAGCTTGCTGGAAACACAGTGTCATTCAGGATGATGGGTTTGTTTTTCTTCTCCGATGCTGTTTGTCCACACTGCTGCTGCTTGCTGGGACTCTTTGCTCAGGACTTTGCTGCTGTCTCTTTATCTGCCATGTTATTGCTCTTTGGAACTGCATTCCTTGTCTTCAGGGAGGAGTGAGAGCTCACTTGTGAGGTTGAGGGACACATGGAGCTGTAAATAAGTTAGCCAGAAACTTGGCCTGAAGGTTTCCAATGATGTTAAACTATAACTTTCTTCCGACTGCTGCATCTGGAAAATTGATTCAGGTCTGCTGTTCACCTGAAAGTGACAAAACTAAGACATTTTCATTATTATTATCACTGCTTAACCAACACACAGAACTCTCTGTTTTTTGAACTCTCCTTTCTTAAAAGCAGAAATTTAGATTGTAGTTGTTCTTGGCTGATAAACACAAAACCTTTTTTCTATTATTTTTCATCTACAATGTAAATTTTGTCTCTTTTTTTTCTTTACACTAGCTGGTGACCTGCAGAATCACCGTTCTCACAATTAGAGACAATTACGTTTACACAGCGCACACACACACTGTGACGTCAGGCACATTCACACTCACTTTTTTCATCTGCGTAAATAAACCATATGACTGATGATATGTGCCATGGTGATCCATAAGTATGATCACAAGTTTATTTAGTTAGTTTTCAACCCAACAAAACAAATAAACAAAAACATGATGCTGATGCTATGAACACTCTACACACATGAGTCAAGATGCAGGAAAACTGCTGTGCATCTGAAAGAACTCATGGATACGCTACATACTTGAGTTATCATAGTTTTGTTTCTCTCTCTTTGATGAGTTCTCAGCCAGCTCCCGATCTGATAATGTGTAGCTTGCTCATCAGCTCAGAAGAGACAGCAACGCAACCTCACACAGTGGTTGCGTGCTTTGCCCACAGTGGCAAAAACTTGCACTTTCATATTCAATTCAGCTTCTCCATCATGTAGTTTTCAGCTGTTTCATATAGGGTCAAGCATATTAGTTGTTTTCACAGGTGTGCTCTATAGCTCAACAATGGCTCATAATAAGACGACAGTCTTTCAAACAGGTCAAGTGCCTCTATGCATGTCATTAGTTTAAATATTTACCTATTTTACTTCATCTCATATGTCATTGTACTGAATTTGAGCAACCCTAAGCTTAATGCAGATTACTATTAACAACTGGTTAAATTAATGGTCTGGAGCACAGGCTGTTGTTGATCAGGGAAATCTAAAGAATAATCTAAACATACGTATATATCGGCAGTGTTGACGGGTAGTCATTTATTACAGTTGGGGTTACTCGGGTTTGCGACTAGGGCAATCTCTGGCAAAGTGACCTATGTCCCCACACCTGTGACACTTTTCATTCCTTTGCTTTTGTCCGGCCCTAGGTCTCCACCTATCTCTACTTCCTCCATTCTTGCCTCTATTCTGCCCCCTTCCAGCCTGCCCCTGGAAAAAGGTCTCGTCTGCTAAGAAGGCAGCGGCTGCAGAGCTTTGTGACTTCTTCTGTGTTTCCTTAATTGCTTCTTGTGCATGGCAGGTCCAGTTCATACATTCAGCGGACCCGTCAGAGTTATGATTAACATTTTGTTTTCTGATGAAATCAGCAATGGGTGAATGAAAGCCATTCACCAGAGCATAGCTTAACCGCTGCTGATGTGGGCTGGCCTTTTCTGCACGCTCTTCAAGCCCGCTATGTTTTCCGACAACTTTTGACATTCTCCAACGACTAGTTTACGCTCATTACAGTTATGAGCATATAAATACCTCGCACTGCCGGGAGTAAATTCTTGCATGAATGTGTCGTCTCCCTGTGAGGTAGTCTTACTTGCTCGGGAACCCATGATAACAACAACAACCGGCGTCACAGACTGTGCCTGACGCAGACTTACACAAACAACACAAAATAGGCCTATAACTTTCCCCAGCCTGCGTGAACCCGCACAGCTTAGGCCCGCGTCAAACCGCGCGACCGTGCTCGCGTGTACCCGCGCAGCTACAGCGCTCTCCTTTGTACAGTACTTACTTGGTGTTGCTCTTGCATTAATCTCGAATCCCGTCAATCATCATCCAGCGAGGAGAAAAAACAGACAGCTAATCCACCGGCCCGATGACAAATTCTCACGTCTCGGGACTTTAGTACAGGAACTTCTATATGTCCTGGCTGACGTCTTTCGGCGTGTCTCTTTTTTCCCCTCGGTGAATGTCAATTCTAGGGATCCGGCTCGAAGGACCAATTAATGTTGGGTCTGTCTAGCACAGGCCCACCGCTGGAACGAGACAATTTAACTACACCGCACACAAAGCCTATTACAGCCTACTGAAGATCACAGATCCTATCACTACACAATCGATTATACACCTCTACCAATCTACAACTGATTATAAAACTCTAAGCATATATGGGTAGATATTTCTAAGCATAAATGACAATCACAAATCCAACAATGCATTTATGTCTTTTAGTAATAATTAATACAACAAAACTTTTTTATTGCTGATTTTCAAGTCATATTGTCTACAGCATGCAAAATTATGATTACCATTAACAAGAGCAATAAAAACTGGGACAACTTTAATAATGATTTTATATTTAAGTTTGTTAATGATATATTTTTAACAGCTCCTCCTAAGCCCACTGTGACCCTGCAGCCATCCCGGACGCAGATATACAGCGGTGAGACAGTCACTGTCAGATGTGAGATTCAGGGAGGTGAAGGAGCTCAGTGGACGTATGAATGGAGACGAGGCCAGGTAAACACAGGTCAGTCATCCAATGAATACAGAATCAGCAGAGTTACTGAGTCTGATGGTGGAGGATACAGCTGCCGGGGTAGAAGAAGCTCTTCCTGGACAGAGTGGAGTGACATCACCACATTGAGAGTAACAGGTAAGTTGGACACATTTCACTTATTTTAATTCCCAAAATACAATAAAATACTTTAAACAGTACTGCAGGTTTTTTTTTTAAGTTTACTATCAAAAGTTGTGTAAAACAGTTTTTAACATCTTTATAAAAATATTCAGTCGTCACTCAGAATCAAACATGCGGAAAAGAAAAAAAAATGTGTTTGTAACATGAAAAAAATAAATGTACATGTCATTGTCCCAGCTTCCTCATGTCTGTGACTGCAAACGCAGAGTTTGCAGACCAAATCAAACACATCACATCACATGGGATTACACCTGTCCCACTGTTACACTGACTCCCAGCATGTTTTCAAACTGATTTCAGGATTTAATTATTTGCTTTTAAGGTGCTTCATGGCCTGGAGACTGAAATGCAGTCAGTCACTTCCTTTTAGTTCCTTTAAGTAATATTTTCATGAGACGAATTCTCCAGTTTTACTCGAAATGTTAATGTTCTTTGAACTGTGTTTCTGTTTTCTACATTTGCCATTTTTGTTTTTTTATTCTTCTGCTCCTATAAAGAGTTGTGAAATTTTGAGTTTGAAAAGTGAAATATAAAGTTGTCATTACTGTTACGTCCTGTCTTTGGGGACGAGTCTGTTCTTCTGTTTCTCTTTCTGACAGAAGATTATGCTCAAACATCGTATCTTAGTTAAAGTAAATTAGATTTAATACAACTCATAGAAAAAAATCAGTAACTTTTTATAATATAAATAAAAGATAACTGTACAAAGTAAATACTGGTACATTTTACTGAAAGTGTTGTGTTACAGTTTGAAAGCTATAAATAGTTTTATTGTGACTTTGTTTTGATGTTGAGTCTTCAAACTGTTTGTCTGTGAATCAGCTGTTTTGCAGTGACTCTACTCTTATGTTATAAACAGCAGAGTTTTTATGTTTCTCTTCTAACTGGATCATTCTTATGTGAACAGTTCCCATTAAGCCCACTGTGACCCTGCAGCCATCCTGGACTCAGATATACAGCGGTGAGACAGTCACTGTCAGATGTGAGATTCAGGGAGGTGAAGGAGCTTACGTGTGGTATGAATGGAGACGAAACAAGTTAAACACACTTCCAACATCCAGAGAATACAGAATCACAGTTACTGAGTCTGACAGTGGAGGATACAGCTGTCGTGGCAGAAGGACCTATTTGTTAACAGAGTGGAGTAATACCATCACACTGACTGTATCATGTAAGTTGGAGCTCTGTTTCATCAAAATCAGTGAACACACTTGCTTTTCTTGCAGCTTTGTAGCTGTTTCTTTTGTGCTGCTCAGTAAAATGTTTTGTTTTTACTCTGAAAATAAAAAATGTGAACAGCAGCTTTTTATTCCCAGTGAAGAGAACCAAACATATCAGAGTAACTTCTCTGCTGTGCAGCTCTAATACATGAAGTGCAGAACGAATGCTGAACCTGTTTCAGCTGCTCCACCACATCAACTAAGAACAACAGTTACATCCATTAATTGCTCTTCTGTATTTGTGTTATTTTTATTTTTATTACTCCCTGTTGCACCAACATATGATGCAGTTACTTCAGTTGTTTTTAGCATGTTGTCTATTGTTGAAATGATCTTAGAGGTTTCCGTTTTTAGATAAAGAGTCTGCTCTCATGACAAACACACACTGGATATTTTTCACTTAATGAACCTCGCCTCTGTCAGTGCGCCCCAGGGTGGCTGTGGGTACAGTGTAGCTTGCCATCACCAGTGTGTGAATGTGTGTGTGAATGGGTGGATGACTGGATGTGTAAAGCGCTTTGGGGTCCTTAGGGACTAGTAAAGCACCATACAAATACAGGCCATTTAATGAACTCTGAACTGCAGACGACAATATGTCCTCATTTTGTTTGATGCTGGTCTGTGCTGGTATGTTATTAATTTAGGCTAATGATATTTAATGAGTATATAAATTACTCATAATCATCTCACAGACAAAACATTATGTACAGCTACTTTCAGTGCCATTGATATTTATTTAGAGTTTTTTCTCTAATTGATCTTTCTGAGTTAGCTTCAGTAATTACTTCCTCCAAACCATCGATGTGTCTTTTAAAACCCATTCTGACACATCTGTGCACATCGACAGGAAATGTCAGCTTCCACAGCAAAAGAATATAAAACACACTTACAAGGACTCATCTTAGCTATCAGAGGCTTCAACAGCAGATTTAGTAAAGAACACAAGCACATAGCATGCTAACTACAATCAGATCGTATTAACCTGGGTTACTTTCTCATTATGGATGAATTAACTAAGTCATGCTTCAAATTAATGATAGTAAATGAACTATGCATTTATTAATTACTTTTAAATACTCAGAAGTAAATATTAAAAAAAAATGCTGTGCGGATCAAAACAGTATTTCAGAGTACTTTGTGTCACACACTTTGTTATAGCTTCACCAATAAAGTTTTGTGATATTTGATCATTCACATGTTTCCATCAAGTTCTTTAAATTGTTCTGATTCAGTCATTTTTACTTTTATGTTCTTGTTCTAAACTGAACTGCAGCGAAACCAAAGGCTGAACTGAGAGCTGATAGGACAGCTGATCCAGTAGGGGGGCAGTGTGACCCTGACCTGCTCTGTGAGCCCATCATCATCATCATCATCGTCATCATCATCATCTGGATGGAAATACTACTGGTACAGAGATGGGAAATCTTTTCAACCTGTGACAAATGGACAAATCAGTGTCTCAGAGGGAGGACTCTACAGCTGCAGAGGAGGAAGAGGAGAACCAGTTTACTACACAGAGAACAGTGAGTCAGTCAGGATTGACACAACTGGTGAGTTTAAATGTAACTTCCCACAAAGCACTACATCTGATGGTAACTAAACCTTTTTTGTCTTTCATGTGTTTTTATTGTACTTTCTTGAACAGTAACAGTCTCAAACAGGCCTGTTGTGACTCTGTATCCAAACTGGTCTGAGATATACAGAGGAGAGACGATCACTGTCAGATGTGAGATCCATGGAGGAGACACTGAGTGGGATTATGAGTGGGAAACAAACAGCATGATAAAACCTCCAAATCAAAATGAATTCAGGATTAGATCTGCTTCATCATCCAACAGTGGAAACTATCGCTGTAAGGGCAGAATGAAAAGTTCACAGCATAACACAACAGAGTGGAGTGATTCAGTCACACTGACGGTTTCTGACAGTAAGTCATATTTGCTTTAAGCTGTTTGAACACTTTGTAAAATGTGTTTCTGTTCATATAGACTGAGATTATTATTCTTTGTATAAACTGAGCTCACTGTTCAGAGACTGTACTACATGTTCACTGAGAGAAAATCTTTGTTGAACAGATAAACCCCGTCCTGTCCTCACTGTGTCTCCATCATGGCTGAGTCCTGGAGCCTCAGTAACTCTGAACTGTCAGGTTGAACATCCGTCTGCAGGATGGAGCTTCTACTGGTATAAAGCTGTTCCTGATCTATCAGAGAAATCCTCCAGTTATGAGCTGCTACCTGATGGCAGTGGGACTGCACAGGACTCCTACATCATTCATGGACAGACACACACAGCAGGATATGTGTGCAGAGCTGGAAGAGGAGACCCAGAGTATCACACTGATCACAGTCAACCGAAGTTTGTCTGGTCTGCAGGTCAGTTTGTTTCTCTCTAATAAATTATGTCATCACTTTAATTCACCATTATTTTTCTTGCAGCAACATACTGACATTGAAATCTGATGTCCAATGAATATTAATATTAAATTGCATTAAATTATTATATTTAAGTTTCCTCAAGAAGGATTAAATTGAATCTCATCCTTTCTCAAACACTTCTGTTGTTATTCAAATTCCTCCTTGTTTGTTTCTCACCGAGTTAAACAAGAATGAGTTTTGTCTCCGGCTCTTTTTAATCTTCATGTTGATGATTTGAAAGTCTGTAAATTTGGCAGGACTCCTGTGAAGTACAGAACATTCAAGTAGCTTTTAATGATGCTTTGAGATTATTACTGAGAGACCCAGATGGTTCAGTGAAATCCTTCTACCTGCAGGAGTTACAACATTTAAATCTGCATTAATAAATCTCATTCATAGATTTATTTGCAGTTATGGTGGGTTTAGCAAGAACAAATATATTCTCAGTGATATTTTGAATGCTAACATCTGTGAGCTTTGTCTCTTCACTGCATGTTGTTTCCAGATGTTCATTCAGCAGCGTCTCTCACAGTGAGTCCTGACAGAGTGCAACACTTCACCTCTGACTCTGTCTCACTGACCTGTGAGGGAAACTTCACTGAGTGGAGAGTGAGGAAGTTCTCTGAGGACGGCCGACTCTCTGACTGTAGGAGAATGACTGGATCCACATGTAACATCAACACATCAAAGTCAGATACTGGAGTGTACTGGTGTGAGTCTGGATCAGGAGAGTTCAGCAGTGCAGTCAACATCACTGTACAGAGTATGTTATTATACATTTACTTCTTGGATCTGAATGATTTAGACGTCGCATGAACATTTGTCCCAGCTTTGCTGTATGTGAAGTAATTCTATGTGGCAAAACAAACAAAAATGAGAATTTCAGACAATTTTATGCACCAAAGCATCAAAAAATATTCTTGTTTTTTGTTCTCTAAGTAAATTAGTATTTTATATTTTCTCCATCAGAATAAAACTCTAAAAAGCTCAACATCTCTGTCATCACATTAGATGAACTTTTGTCTCCATTCAGAGTAATTAAGGGAAACACATCATGGACCATCAGCCTTCTAAAAAATACAAGCACTGACTACACAAATGATCCACATGATGAACCCAGTGTAACTGAACATCTTAATCCCTAAATGTTGTCACTTGTTCAAACTTCTCTTCAGTCATTGAAACCAGGCTGAGATCTCCAATAGATCTTTGATCAAAGATCATAATAATTATGAGGACGATTATTTTTCTCTATAATTAACATGAAGGTGTGTTTCTTACACCACTGCACAATCCCTTCTGATTTCCACAATTTTTTAAATAAAATTAGAAAAGAATAGATAATAAGAATAGTTTGTATAACCTGTATGTGTGAACGAGTAGAACTGACTTTCACTTCCTGTTATGTTTTAATGAAAATAGCCAAACAACCATCTGATTATATAAGGATCCACCTTTATGTTATTTAACAGTGTATAAGTGTTTGTGGTATTAAACACTGATATTAGATCCATAAATAACAATCGTGCATAAGCGGAGGGGTTTTCTAAATGGTTTCAAATCAAGTGAGTTAAAGTAATCAAGCCATCATCAGTGCTTCTCCCAACATTATATTCAAATTGTATATTGATAGTGGTTACATGGACACACACACACACACACACACACACACACACACACACACATATGGCTATATACTTCTAAGCATATATAAATATATATATATTTCTAGGCATAAATGACAATCCAACAATACAAATCTAACATATCACTTCACAACCATAATGCAAATGATTGCATTACTATTGATGTTACTGCTGCAGGTCTGTGAAAGACCCAGATGGTCAAGTTCAGGAGGCCGACCCGGAGGCCGACAGTGCAGGAGGCCAAAACAGTGCAGTCCCAGAGGCCGACCGTGTGAAAGGCAGCGGCAGCGGGGCAGGTCCGGAGGCCGGCCACGCAGTAGACAGTGGCGCCGAAACAGTTCTGGGGGCCGACCGTGTGGACGGCAACGGCGGCGGCAAGAAAGCAGTTCTGGGGGCCGACCGTGCGCATGGCGGCGGCGGCGAGAGAGCAAGTCTGGAGGCCGGCCACGCGGAAGGCAGTGGTGGCGTTCAGGTGGTCGTCCACGCGGGAGGCGGGGGCGGCAACAGAAGTCCGGAGGCCGGCCACAGTGGTGATGATGCCCAACAACCAGCCTGACAAATGACCGATGATGTTGAGGCGGCAGTTTGGTACCTGAAGGTGGCGTAGCCCCTGCAGCACCAGGCGAGGCAGAAGCTGGACCAGACGAGGCAGAAGCTGAGCCAGACGAAGCCGAAGTGGATGTAGAGGCTGGACCAGGCGACGCTGAGGCAGAGGCTGGACCAGACGAAGCTGAAGAAGAAGAAGAGGAGGCTGCTGCAGGCAACGCTGAGGCAGAGGCTGGACCAGACGAAGCTGAAGAAGAGGAGGCTGCTGCAGGTGACGCTGAAGCAGATGAGGAGGCTGGACCAGGCGGGGCTGGGGCTGAAGCGGAGGCTGGACCAGGCGAGGGTGGAGCCGGAGCTGGACCAGGCGACGGCGAGGGTGGAGCCGAAGCTGGACCAGGCGAAGGCGAAGCCGATGCGGAGGCGGGACCAGGTCTGGATGAGGCCGAAGCAGAGGCTGGACCAGGCGATGGCGAAGCAAACGATGAGGCTGGACCAGGTGAGGCGGAAGAGGCTGCCGCTGGACCAAGCGATGCTGGAGCTGATGCTGAATCTGGACCAGGTGAAGCTGAAGGCTCGGAGGCTGGACCAGACGAGAATGGCGCTGCAGGTGACACCATGGAAGCCGGAGATGGTGGCGCTGCAGGCGATGGTGTGGGTGAAACAGCTGCTGCTGCATGCGACGCGGATGCAGTTGATGAGGAGGCTGCTGCCGGCGGCGCCGTGGATGAGGCTGCAGCTACAGGGGACGCCGTGGATGAGGCTGCAGCTGGCGAGGATGATGAAGCTGCAGGCGACGCCGTGGATGAGGCTGCAGCTGGCGAGGATGATGAGGCTGCAGCTGGCGAGGATGATGAGGCTGCAGCTGGCGAGGATGATGAGGCTGCAGCTGGCAGCTGGACGGGCTCCTCGGGCCCTCCAGCTGACGAGGCAGGAAGCTGGCTAGGTTCTCCTGAACCTCCAGCTGACGAGGCAGGAAGCTGGACGGGCTCCTCGGGCCCCCAGCTGACGAGTCAGGAAGCTGGACGGGCTCCTCGGGCCCCCAGCGAAAACAGTCTCAGAACCAGTGGGCACCGGGGCCCCTGGCACACACAGGACAGAACCAGCAGGTGCGGAGACCCCTGGCAGAGACAGAACAGGACCAGCAGGTGCGGGGGCCTGTGGCAGGGACAAAACAGAACCAGCAGGCACACGGGCCTCTGGCAAACACACAGCAGACTGCAGCTGCACAGAGCATTGATTCTGCTCAGGCAGTGACGGCCGGGTGCAGTCCTCAGCTGGCTTCTTGACCTCCAGGGGTCCAGAGTCTGCTGGGGGCTGAAACCCAGCCTCTGGGGAGGCCCTGGAGTGTATCTCAGTCTCAGAACTGGCCAGCTCTTGAGGAATGTTTACAGCCCTGTTGGGCATGTCTGTCTGCTTAACATGAGTGAGAAAAGAGGGCTGCTCAGCAGGAGACTGGATCGATAAAGGCTGAAGTGACGGCTGTGGTGTGAATGAAACTAGTGAAGGAGCAGATGATTGAGCTATAGGTAACGGAGTAGCTAACTGGGCAGCTGACTGAGCTGAGGGCAGCTGAATAGCTAGCTGGGCTCCTGAATGAGCTAACGGTTGAAATGGTGTTTGTAGTGAACGTAATGCAGGGGGTGGTTCTGGCTCCCCTGAGCCTCTAGGGCTCGGTTTAACCAGCTGAACGAGTTCAGACGAAACAGTTCTGCTTAGGCTTCTCGGCTCTAAGAGCACAGGGCGGAAACAGCCCGTTAAGTCTCCGTCTCCATTCTTGGATTGCGAACCCACAGCATTATTAATAGGTTCAGCAATACATGTCAAAACTGAATTCAAACTGTCCGGGGTTGGCTTGGTATCGACAAAAAAGTTCTTAGTTGGCTCCAACAGAGGGTGCACAATCAGAGTTTTGCCTGTACATTCTGATTCTTCAGCGGAACAAACATCAACGTAATCAGTCAGGGAGTCTTTTCGTTCTACAGGGCCGGGGTGAATGGCCATGGAACAAACCGCCTTCACCTCACTACTCTTAGCCGTGAGAGGAAAACAGTCCCCATTACTATTCGCAGGTGAAGCAATAGGGGTACAGTCAACGTCACTCACCATTGCCTGCAGTTCTGACGAATGATTGGGCTCCTGTTGTAGTGAGGAATGACGGCGGTGGCGCCGCTTCCTCCTGGCGGCAGGGGCTGAGGCGACAGGAGAAACTGGTGATGATGGAAAAAAGACGTCCTCGTCCTCATCCTGCGACCACATCGCCGCCAAGCAGGAGGCAGGTGAATTAAGCCCTGAGCGGCAAGTAGTGGAGCTCTGTGGCCGCGGTGCGGAAATGCCTCTTCCCCCCGTGACGATTGCTGCTGTGCGGCGGACGACTCCGCGGAGAGCTCCGTATGTTGTGGCAGCTGCCGATGTGACGGCTTCGGCGAAGAATACTGGGCGCGGGCAAAGGCTGCAAGCTCCCGAGCTTGTAACACCTCATGAGTTTCATGCAGCTGGTCCATCAAGGTCATGTATTCTCTGAGCTGATGCAAATGAGGATTCCCCTCCAGGATCGCCTTGATAGCGTTAATTCCAATCGCCATCACCTTAGCGTCCGTTGTGTGGGAAATCCGCTTAACCAGACATTGAATGCGGGAGATATCACACTCCCGGGACGAGCCCGCTGGGTCCAGGTTGTGGTCGCGTCGTTCTGTCATGTCTCGGCTGTATGCAGGCAGGCAGAGAGGAAGGACCCAAGATACAGGACTCACGGAAACGAAAGTGAATTCCGAACAAACAGCTTTATTGCAGGGGTTACCGAACAGAAAACTGTACTGAAAAACAACTAGACTGGCATGACGGTAAACAGAACACACAGGGAGTGAGGGCAGAAGACGTTAACGATGCGACACCGAGTAGGGGAAGACACAGACACTAAATACAAGAGGTGAACGGTCCGAAGAGGAAACAGCTAGGAGACACGGCTGACGCTGATTACACTGACGAGACAGAGAGAGCACAAAGCTGAACGCACTGACATAGGACACAGACCTACAAAATAAAACAGTGTTACGTTCCCCCCGAAGGGGTCTAGGCGTGCGAGTGAGGGGACCAGTAACAAATGGGTCCGGAAACAGAATGAAAAGGAAAACACACAGAGTTGTTCAATAATAATATAGTTTTATTACAAATAATATAGTTCTGTTACAAACAACATTAACTTAAAGAGCCGGCAACGCCGTTTTACCAATAATGTCAAAGAAGCAACAGAAACACTCGCAGCAACAAAAGACTACTAAACAAGAAGGAAGGCACTTCCCACACTTCCTACTTAACTCCTCACCACGAAGAAGAGACACTCTCAGGGCCCACAAACCCGTCTACTCACTATTTAGAAGGAGGCTGTCTGTCCAAAACCTAGCACAAAAACCATGTAGAGCCACCGGGGGAAAAACCACCCTACTCACAGCTCATCCCCAGCTTAAATAGCCTCAGAGGTGATTGCTGACTGGCAGTGTTGGGAAGGTTACTTTTAAAATGTATTCCACTACAGAATACTGAATACATGCCCCAAAATGTATTCTGTAACGTATTCCGTTACGTTACTCAATGAGAGTAACGTATTCTGAATACTTTGGAATACTTAATATATTATCATGCTGTTTACAACTACGTGAATGTACTATTGCTGTGATTTATTACTGTTACTGAAGGTCCGAAACGTAGTAAAGGGACCTCTGGCTAATACCTCGGGTTAGTGTCGGGCTGGTAGCCGAAAACTAGCTTTACTTTGTTGTCTGGGTCAACTTTGCTTGTGGGAGACAGAGAGAGGCGTTGAAAGGCTGCTCTATACGGAACTTATTGTTTCCGGAGGAAAACACGAACACAGTGTACAGTTGAGTCTTAATAGCTTACTTACAAATGGGCTCCTCAGGCACTCTTCTTGGCTGCAGTGGTTATTATTATATTTACATGCTTCCAGCTCCCGTTTTTGCTCCGTGACAGCTCGGACTTTTTCTTTCTCTCCCTCCCTCGCTCACAGACACATAACGTGTATGGCAGTCCATTCTCGCTGCAGCACGGACTACACTGCCCATCAGGCTACATGCTTTAGAGCTATGCCTGTAGCATTCTGTCTATTAGCTTAGCACAACAACAACAACAAAAAAGCGCTCTCTCACCCAGGAAACACGCAGAGAGAGAGCGCGTCACCCTGTAACCATGGCAACCGTAACGCTGCCACCTGGAACAACAGAACATAGCTGTCAAACAAACCCAAACAATCCTGACCCGCGACAATATGAAACAGGGAAGTACCGCCGTGTATTCCATTTATTTCAACAAAGTAACTGTATTCTGAATACCACCTTTTTAAACGGTAACTGTAACGGAATACAGTTACTCATATTTTGTATTCTGAATACGTAACGGCGGTACATGTATTCCGTTACTCCCCAACACTGCTGACTGGAGTCAGGTGGGAAACGAGGCTAATCAAGAGCAGCTGTGTCCTGGGGAGAGAGGAGAGTGAGAGAGACAGAGGGGGTAGGCGTGGCAAGAGGGGAGGAGGCGGGGAGAACAGGCAAACACCCCACCCACACACTCCCACAGCCTCACAGGATGTAACAAACAGGAAGCACACGACAGACAGAGACACAGACGCAGACTCATAAGCAGGCATCATGGACAGACAGAGGGACAGGCAGAGAAGACTAATCACAGGCAACCTAAACTAAACATGAGGGCACGATAACGAAACCTAAACCAGAAATCATCATCATCATCATCATCATCATATAGCTAAAGAAACAGAATATATTTATAATCAAAACAGTATCACCAGAGAAGAACTAATGCAAAACTAAACCAAAACATAAAAACACAAAATGCTGGGTCGAACCGACCCAGGACCGTGACACTAAGTGAGTCTCTGTTAGATCACATGATGAGCTTATAAAATCTGACCATCAGCCGTTCAACTTCATTTACTACATGCATTTCTTTCTTACCTGGATTCAAGTCGATCATCTGTTTCACAGAGTCGCTTCTGTGAAAATCTCCCTGAAGCTTACATATCAGCTTTTTCTAAAAGTGTGCACCAGTTGATGTGACTGAAACAATTGTGTGTGATTGTTTCACAGATGATGGTAATGGTCCTATCCTGGTGAGTCCTGTTCATCCTGTGACTGAGGGAGCTTCTGTTAGTCTGAGCTGCAGTTTGAGAAGACAAAATATACTTTCCAATGTGTTTTTCTATCACAATGACAAACTTATTCAAAATGATCCCCGAGGGGAGCTGAACATCTCTGCAGTGTCAAAGTCTGATGAAGGTTTCTACAAGTGTCAGTACTCAGGAAGAGAGTCAGCACAGAGCTGGATGTCAGTTAAAGGTGAGCAGGATCAAAACATTTGATGTGTTTTTGTAAAAATGATTTTCATGCTTGAGAAGGAACATTAGATTGTCTGTTTAATGCTTCAAGTCACCTGGATCTATTTTGTGAGAACTGAAATATGCAGTATAATAATAAGTATTATACTTTATTATTACTTAATTATTATTAGTCATTTCAGCAGCTGTGTCAGGAGCTGACAGCTCTTCATCTTCTGTGTGGTTGATGGTTGGACTGGTTTGTGGAGTCTCTCTCATTATTATTCTCCTGCTCTTGTTGTATCGCTGCAGACAGTCCAAGTGTAAGAGCCTCTTCTTTTCATGCTGTATTAGAGAGTTTATTTACTACATACACTTTAATTATTCACACATATACATGTATTCTGATCTCATGACACTAAATATCAGTGGAACAATTTATACATGACAAACATGTGTAATAACATTTGTCTCTTTCACAGATTCCTGCTTCACCAGGTTGGTAAAATACTTTTTATTATTATTTTAAACAAACATCAGTTACTTTTGAGTTTATTGTGTTTATTTCCTGTTTTAGGTCGATCCAGTCTGAGAGTCACAGTCCGGGCTCCTCCACAAATCATGGAGTCAACCAGGATGAAACTCATGTGTACGACTCTCCTCAACATGGTCAGCATTTAAACTGATCTTTATTATCTTTATTATTAATATTGACTTTTATTAAACCTCCATTAACACAAACATTTATCAGGTTCAGTTTGTGTTCACCAGTTTTTCAAAGAACATTTAAAGATCTTACAGTCCTGGTTTTGACTCACACAGTGTTTCTGTTTTTGCTCTGATCTTTAGTGTAACTGTAATAAAATGATTAATGTGAGCCTGGCTTGTTTTTTTCTTTAGGTACTGCTGACACCTATGAATCAGTCACACAAGTGACAAACAGAAATGGTACAGTATATGTGCTGGAAAGCACAGAGCAGTTTAAGTTGAAACTTTTTTTGATTTAATGAAACTAATTCCATGCTTTTACAATCCTGTAATTATGAACATTTCAGGTTCAGATGAATATGAAAATGTCACCTCCTCTATTATTGAGTTTAAAGATCTTAGAAGAAACAGTGAGTACATAAAACCTGTGCAGTTTAAAAATAAAACAAACATCCTTTAAAACATATTTTTTTCCTTTGTGGATGAATTTGATGATCTTCACAGGGGAACACGACACACCAGAGCAGAGTGCTGTTTACTACAATGAAGATGGGACCCACAGGTACAGTCACAACAGTCTCGTTTAGTGTTTCGTTTGTTAGATCTCCACCTCACAGAAACACATAATGTTCAGACACACTGGATACAAAGTCTGAGCTTCCTGGATGCTGTTATCACCTGCTGGCTGACTAACAGCTACTTTGAAACCAGTTTTACACAAAAGCTTTTTCTCCAGCTGCCAAGCTCAGCTCTGTATCACATGCTCTGAAGATTAGGCCACTTAAATGTGCAAAGAACAAAATGCATTTCATTTCATTTTCACATGTTTTGCACAAACAATTTTCACAATGCAGAACACATAACAAATGATACCATGTGTATATCAGAGACCACATGTTTAAATCAGTGAAAGTTAATCAGCATGATTTCCTCCTTCACACAGGTACAGAGGTGTATCTGAGGGCTGCAGTTTCTAAGCAAAGCCTATAAGGTACAGTTAGCTTTACACTTCACTTTACATCGAGGGCAGACGATGTTTTTATAATAAATGTTATTGTTTTCCAACAGGAAGCCACAGATGGGACAGGCACGAGGTGCAGCCAGTGACCCCATTAAACTGATGTTTTACTGTCCTTATTTTCCTCGAGTTATTGGTTCTGTTATTAGTTACCTAACACAACCTAATGTGAGTCTTTTGACTGAAACTAACCGACTGAGCTGGTGATGTCATGCTCTGTACTGACAGAATATGGCGATACCTGTGTTTTTACACCTTTAAGCAGTTATTTCTTAAATCCAGCTTCACAGTCAGAGTTACATCTGTGTCAGTTTTTGAGAGCTGGGCTCAATTATGTCAATTAGCCTTTATACATGTCGTGTTTCATATCCACTTTAATGCTGAACACCTTATGTGGCATTTTCACACAACAATACTTCTCCTCAGCATTGATTTTTCTTTTGCATGTTTGCCATCCTCCATCTTCCACTTTTACTGATTTGGTTCATGTAAACATTTCTGATGGTTTCATGTTCATCAAAATATTTTAATGTGCAGTTTCAAGTCTTAGAGATTACATTCACTTTACATTCACAGACTTGAAGTTGAAGTTGTTGCTGTTCTTGGGAGACGTTTCTCTTTTGTTCTGGTATCAAATTGCTTCGTGTTTGCTGAGTTTCAAGCTCTTTCTGTTCAGCTGTCAAACTGTTGCCCATGTTTCCAGAGCAGCTTTTCTTCTGCTCAGATTAAAAATTTACAGTCATTTCTGTTTTGTTGATTTGCCGAATTGTTGCTCAGTTGTTGAGAATCACTTGTTTTCTGTTCTGTTGCCAAACTGTCTGTCAGTTTCATATAGACATTAATTTGCTCTTGTTCAGTTGCCAAGTTGTTGCTCAGTTGCTTTGAATCGAAGTTCATCTCAGTTGACAGGTTGCATTGTAGTTTTGAAAAAACCCCCAAAAACTTTCCAAACTGTCTTTCAGAATAATTTATTCTCAGTTTTCTGCTCAGATGTCTGATTTTCTCCTCTTCTGTTCAGATTCAATCATCTACTTCTCAGTTGTCTAAAGTCAAGACTGTGTCAGGGTTCCTGGGTGGTTCACCCGGTGTTTTCAGTTCATGTTCAGTTTATGTTCCACATTCATGTTTCCCGCTTCACCGTGCCAGCCCTCTGTCCCAGTGTCATTAGCCCTACTTCCTGTTTCATTATGTTCAGCTGTGTTCTCACTCGTCCTTAATCATCATCATTAGCCAGTGTACCTAAGTCCTCAGTTTCTTCCTGGTCTTTGTCGTGTCATTGATGTTAATGTTGTCTACTCTGTACGTGTGTTCAGTTAAGCCAGTCATTTCAGTTCAGCCTGTCATCTTATGTTCAGCTCACCTGCTCGTCATAGTAAACACCAGCCTTCACCTACCTGTGAGTCCAGCGTTTGGGTCCTCCTTTCCTCGCATCCACACACGACACCCCAGACAGGATGACACGACCCTGCGTTGTGGACCCAGCGGACTCTGACCTCTTCGAGCAGTAGGCAGCGCTCTTTCACTAGACGGAGGTGCTTTTTTACCCCCTTGGAGCACTCAAAGCACTAATGGGCTTCATGTGCACATTAGTGCTCAACAAATTGTTTACAAATCTAAAGAGTAGAAAGTAGAAAGAACATGTGACAAAATGAACACGGCTACTTACAAACACAGTGACTGTCCTCAGACAGCACACACAACTGTCAAGTAATTCAGTTCAATTCAGTTTAACTGTCTGTTGCTATAATTTGGTGCTTTATAAATCAAAACTCCTTTTTTGCGTTTACGTGTGGACGAGGAATACAGAGTTCGTCATGCAACGTCAAAGGTATGTGCCTCTTTTCACATCACGCTGTGCGCCATGTTATTGTTTACATGAGATCAATTGCAGAATGGCAGATAGAGGCAAAATACTGTTAATCTGACTATCTTCAGGTTTTACAAGAAATGCCTCTCTGTGCAAAATGGGTTTAAAAACATAAACAGCTGTGTGATACTGTTTGTCCGTGATTTATTCACGGGGAACAAATCGTGGCAGGATCAGCCTGATATTATTTGTATCCCACTGTAATGTTACTGTATAAAGAGTTAACATCTCCAAAATGTCAGGAGTAGTTAGGCATTCCAAGAAGTGTTTGTGAACTAACAATCAAGAATGTGGGATACTGTTAGTCCGTGATTTGAAGAGCCCAGCACGTGCTCCTGATGCAGGGAACACCAATTATGCAGGGGAGACCTACCTTGGTACTTGTTCAGGTTAAGCCAAAGGGCAGATGTGCTTCACCATTTTTCTAGTCTTTTTCTTAGAAGGAAGTTGGTTTGGAAACATATTCAGCTATTCTTCATATCCTGCTTTGCGTTTCTGTGGGCGCCCCGTGCTAGCAGTGTCCAAGCATTGTTTTTCTTTGGGAAGGTCTGTGTTAATGAATCTATGCATATTCATGTAACCACAATAAAGAGCAGTGCTACGGGGGAGCTGACTGAGAGTGACTGGGGCTCCAGGAACAGCGCTCACCTCGGTCCTCTCCCTCGTGTACGAGATCACACAAAGAGTTCTGCCTGGTGGTTTTTACTAGCTGCAGTAAAATTACCTCGGCTGTTCCAGCAATAGGTTTGTGCCAACATAAAACCTAACAGTTAGTTACACAAATGAAATCTTTTCACAGCCTATTAGTATATTTGACTTAAGCTTGATAATCACAATAATCCTTTGATGTCATAAAATAAATAAAATCATACATTTCTACTAAAACTGTTTATGTTGTTCTCCACCTTTTCCTTAACCAGACCAGACCCTTGTACTGCAGGATTAACCTGAGTGTCCCAGTCGTGGACCATATTTTAAACCAGGAGGATCCCAGGCCTTATTTTTGCTGATGTATTATAAATATACTTGTTTTATTGTTATTGTCCATCCATCCATCCATCCATCCATTTTCTTCCGCTTATCCAGGGCCGGGTTGCGAGGGCAGCAGCCCAAGCAGAGAAGCCCAGATCTCCCTCTCCCCAGCCACCTCCTCCAGCTTCACAGGCCACCCGAGAGATATAATCTGTCAAGCCTGTACTGGGTCTGCCCCCGGGCCTCCTCCCAGTGGGACATGCCCAGAAAACCTCGCCCAGGGGGCATCCTTGTCAGATGCCTGAACCACCTCACCTAGCTCCGTTTGATGTGGAGGAGCAGCGGCTCTACTCTGAGCCCCTCGAATGGCCGAACTTATCACCCTATCTCTAAGGAAGAGGCCAGCCACCCTTCGGAGGAAGCCCACTTCTGCCGCTTGTATTTGCGATCTCATTCTTTCGGTCACTACCCACAGCTTGTGACCATAGGTGAGGGTAGGGGCGTAGATCGAACGGTAAATTGAGAGCTTCGCTTTTACACCCAGCTCTCTCTTCATCACAATAGACCGGTACATCGCTGCAACCACTCCACCGATCAGTCTGTCGATCTCCCATACCCTCCTCCCATCACTTGCAAACAAGACTCCGAGATACTTAAACTCCTCCACCTGGGGCAGGAACTCGTCCCCAACCCGGAGTGGGCACTCCACCCTTTTCCGGCTGAGGACCATGGCCTCAGATTTGGAGGTGCTGATTCTCATTCATTTGTTATTGTCATTTACTTTATTCTCATTAAATACATGTTCATTTAAAATTGGTCAAAGTTAGCTTTATGTTCATACGTGTTAAAAATACCTGTAAATATGAGTTCAGTGACAATTACTGTTTGTTTTAATCAATTTATTCATAACATAAAACTTTTAAACGAATGTAACTTACATAACAAATAAATGGTAAATGGCCTGTATTTGTATAGCGCTTTACTAGTCCCTAAAGACTCCAAAGCGCTTTACACATTCAGTCATCCACCCATTCACACACACATTCACACACTGGTGATGGCAAGCTACATTGTAGCCACAGCCACCCTGGGGCGCACTGACGGAGGCGAAGCTGCTGGACACTGGCGCCACCGGGCCCTCTGACCAATTGCCCTCTGAGCAATACAGCTGGGTTTAAGTTGACCTTTTCTAAGAGTCTGCATTTTGGCTCATTCCTTCCCTCTTCACACCGCCAATAGAATAGCCCTTTATTCTCATTGTACATGTACAATGAAATTATGGATACTGTATATTCTGCCACATTTTATTTTTAATCTATTGAAAGGCCTCATCTGCACCATGCAGGAAAGAGGAAATGCAGCGTGTTTCAGACAGAAGTCTTTTGTGTAGCTGATGTCTTGTTTACGTCAGCATATATAAGGAAGGAGCTTTTTAATCAGATGTGCGTTCTTGACCTTTTTGGCTTTAATAAGGAGTTTGTTTTACTAAATTAACATGCAGACCATGACAGGAAAGACCATTTTTTAAAGAGACGTGGCTGATGGAAAATATTGTGTTAACATTTTTGTAACCACAAGTTCACACATGCAAGTCTATCTGCACGATCTCTGCACTTAAACAAACATCACTGACCTCATGTATGTGTGTGTGTGCACGTGTGTGTGTGTGTGTGTGTGTGTGTGTGTCAGATAAAACATACGTGATCATGAGGGTGCAAAACCACAACAGAGAAAACAGGGAAAGATCCAGGAGACCCAAAAACAACCATGTGTCCACACCAGCAGAAGCAACAAGGAACCAAAAAGAAAGAGCGCCTAAAAACCAACTGGCAGCTGATCCTGTCAGAGGTTGGCCACCCCAGTAAGAGCTGAGGACAGAGCTCCAGGGCTCTGGGCACATATATGCACAAAGACACACACCTGCATCAACCCACCGTTCTAAAACCCTTCACCCTGTGTCAGTATTTCTGTGAAGTATAAATGAACGTTTGCACACAGCTGCAGGCTCATCTGCACTTAAAAAACCTCAGTGATCTCATGTTTTTCTCCATCAGCCCACAGAATGAATCTCAATGTCTCCTAAAACACTTTGGCTCTGTGCTATGTGATTATGTCTTATTCTTGCTATCAAACCTCAGGATGTGTAAAGAGGAACTGGAAGCTGAAGCAATATGAGGTTTGTTGCAATGCTTTGTGTATTTACTCAATATGCATTCAAGTTTAAAGGAACATGGCAACATGAGTAAAAATATAAAAAGAAATGTTTTTAAGGAATAATTATTAAAATGCCAGTAGATACACAACAAAAACCTAACATCTCTCCTCTGTTTTTGACCTTCTGCAAATGATTTTTTTTGTTTTTAATAAATGATTACAATCCACAGTAAAACTGAAAATAATGAAAATAATAAGTGTTGATAATGTTCAATCGTATGGACACATAGCTAAACAGTTTGACTGAACTTCTGTTGAATCATACAGTATGTTATTCTGTTGTAAGTTGAAACTTTTGTGACCTTGATAGAGACCATATGGAAGATTTTGTGATGACCCACAGGCAAGTCTCTGTGTTCCAGTGATCAGTTATCTGTAACTCAGTTTTCTTCATTTGTTGCTATTGAGGCCTGAAATGATCAGCTTCAGTAAGCTTTAGTAAACGTCACCTTTTTTGCTACTTTGATTCTTAGTCTGCATGTGACTCTGGAGAGAATTGCATCGTATTTGTTGGTAACATGTAACATTCACTTTGATGTGCCAATAGATACATTTATTTGTTGTCTTTGTTAATTTAATTTGTGAAACATACAGGTCTTTAGTTTCAGTTCAACCACACAGTGAGTCATTTACTCTGTTTGGGTATCAGCCAAACATAGAATTTAACCACAAGGTGAAAATATTCACAGATCTGAGGTCAAAGGAGCATTTTTTTTAATTATAGTGATATAATAAAAAGTATAGCTGATGTTTCAGCTAAGAGTCAGATAAAATCTCTACATGTTTTTATGCAGCATGAAGGAAGAATTTCAACATAATTCCTCCGATAAAGAATCAAAATATAAAAAAAATCATTAAAAAGACTTAGATATAAAAATACAGGCTGCAAAACAGAAAAGGGGATTTGGTACATTCACTCGCAGTGACTCCCAGTGTGCAGGAAGAGGAATATTGCAGAATGATAATGATCCAGGGGATGTTGCAAAAACATGTCAGAGTGAAAAACAAGACCTGGTAAGATATGACTTAAAGCAATGGGAAACATGTCACAAATCTGCTGCGGTCAAAGCTACAGGAGCTGTTTGAGTTTGCTGTAAAAGGGAAGGAAGCACAGAGAGACCAATCAGAAGAAGAACCTGTAGAAAAACTCTGTCACACCTAAACAAAACACAACTTCTCCTTTTACTGCAAAGTAAAACTGTTTGAAATAATCTGTGGATCAGAGAGCAGCAGGCTGGATGTGACGATGGGGCACTCTTTGCTCTGCATGATGGGCTTTTTCTGTAAGTACACGTCTGACATTGTTTGAAAGACACCATTAATGAAAATGTTTCTGATTTCTGAGAATTAGTGAGTCACTGTTTAGAGCTTGTTTAGCAAACAGGAGAAATTTGGTGATTATTGTTCATCTGAAAATGAACAATAATCAATAATCAGAGTGAAGTCTTTAAAAAAAACTTTACTCTGAGGTAAAATATCTGATGAGTTTTTATTCATTATTTTAGTGCTCAGTACAGTCATCCGTGGAAACGCTAAAGGTAAGAAACACTGTTTTTACTCCAGTTCATATATGTAGCTGTTATCTCCTACAATGCTCTAAATCAGGGGTGTCAAACTTACGGTCCACGGGCCACATTCGGCCCTCGATACAATTATTTCCAGCCTGCGAGCCAGTTATTAATGGACCCTCGGTATGTGGTTCAATAAAGGTTCAAGTATAACACACAGTGAAATGCAACCTGACACGCTCCTCGACATGTGCAAAAAAAGGGGAGGGGGTAGAGGAAGAACATTATATATTATATATATAGTATATATGTGGGAGCTTAATCTTCAGCCCTGCTAAGAATCCATGTTTTGATGGGCACACCATGTGGCCAATCGCATTCAAAGTCAGGCTGGGATCATACCATTATGTGAAAGAAAGAAAGAAGGGGGGCAGACGTTCTGAAGACAGCAAGTGTAGTGGTACATTCCAAACCCTTTCAACAACTTCCAAACAGGTAAAACAGCAAACGATTACACATTTTTTTACACATTTGTTTCTTACAATTTAAGTCAAAGGGTGGTGCCAACAGATTTCTCTCTTTCTCACAGCAGCTTTTTCTTCATCATGTAGAAAAACAGTTAAATACTGTAAATCATTTCTTACACTGATGGTGTCAGGGTGGTGGCTCATTGGCTCCCTTTTCTGTTCCCGTGTTTCACTCCATGTCTCCTCTCTGTGTTGAGTCTGTTTTGTCACCCATGTTTGTCTCTCACCCCTCCATGTGTCTTATCTCCATGTTTGTATCTCTCTGCCCTCTCTCTCTCGCCCTCTACCTCGCCCCTTTGTGTCTTAGTCGTTTTACTGTGTCTCGTCTTCATCTTCATCCTCTCTTCCCCTGTTCCTGTCCTTGTGTCTCTTCTATTGCCTCCCTGTTTGTTTATCACTGTTGTTGTCAAGTCCGTGTGTCTCAGGTGTAGGTCTCAGTGTTTCCTGTTTTACTTTGACAGTGTCCCATCCTGTGTTCAGTTTTGCTTCCTGTATTGTGTCATTATGTTTATTCCCCTCAGCTGTGTTCTCTGTGTGTTTCCTCATCACCATCTTGTATATTTATGGAGAGAGTTGTCAGTCGTTTTTATATGGCGTTATTTTTGTGCCACTATTCTGAGCGCACGTAAAAACATTGCAGGTACAAGTGTTGCATTTTGAGGAGAAATTTATTTTGAGTGAAGAAAAGCTGAATTTGAGTGAACAAAATTCATTGCTGCTTTGCAAAAAATGTATCTCAGTGTTTGCTATTTTCCACACACATACACAACAGCAGCCCGTCTCGCTCAGTTTTTGCACTTGCGCTTGCTTGCAATGTGTTGCTCGCGCTCTCAACATTTCTGCCTGTGCGCGCTCAACTCTTTCTGTACACCGTTATATTTGTGCCACAAAACCAGCCAATCACAGACTTGGATGCAAAAAGAAAATCTGATTGGCTGTTTTGGTCTCAAATCAGCTCGAAATGATGAAACGCAATATCCCAGAATCCATTTCGTCCAAAACTCAAACGAGGCAGTGGCGGAGGAACACAGAGTGTTTAAAATGATCATATTAAGAGTGTGCTGCCTTCATACAAACTAATTTTCCTTTTATAGATGTTTATCTGAACAGATTACAGTATAGATTTACAAGAAGATGATGATTTGTGTGAGTAGTGCAGTAGTATCTCACTGATATTGGCATGTGTGCTGCTTAGTGTAAAAACCACTTTTTATTGTTGATTTTTAAGTCAAATTATCAGTCTGCTAATGATATGTTTTTATTTGACCAGCTCTTCCTGAGCCCACTGTGACCCTGCAGCCATCCTGGACTCAGATATACAGCGGTGAGACAGTCACTGTCAGATGTGAGATTCAGGGAGGTGAAGGAGCTCAGTGGACGTATGGATGGAGACCAGACAAGTTAAACACACCTCCAACATCCAATGAATACAGAATCAACAGCACTACTGAGTCTGACAGTGGAGGATACAGCTGCTGGGGCAGACGGGACTATTCTATTCCCAAAATACAATAAAATACTTTAAACAGTACTGCAGGTTTTTTTTTTAGTTTAGTATCAAAAGTCATGTAAAACAGTTTTTAACATCTTTATAAAAAATATTCAGTCGTCACTCAGAATCAAACATGCGGAAAAGAAAAAAAAATGTGTTTGTAACATGAAAAAAATAAACGTACATGTCATTGTCCCAGCTGCCTCATGTCTGTGGCTGCAAACGCCGAGTTTGCAGACCAAATCAAACACATCACATCACATGGGATTACACCTGTCCCACTGTTACACTGGCTCCCAGCATATTTTCAAACTGATTTCAGGATTTAATTATTTGCTTTTAAGGTGCTTCATGGCCTGGAGTCTGAAATGCAGTCAGTCACTTCCTTTTAGTTCCTTTAAGTAATATTTTCATGAGACAAATTCTCCAGTTTTACTCGACATGTTAATGTTCTTTGAACTGTGTTTCTGTTTTCTACATTTGTCATTTTTGTTTATTTAATCTTCTGCTCCTATAAAGAGTTGTGAAATTTTGAGTTGTCAGTAATGACAAATATAAAGTTGTCATTACTGTCACGTCCTGTCTTTGGGGACTAGTCTGTTCTTTGGTTTCTCTGACAGCAGGATTACTTGGAGAGATGGAAATAGAGAAATAGAAGAACTTCAGTTTTGTTGTGTCTACTTTAAGATGTGAGATTAATGATCGGCCTTGACAGAGTAACCTCTTCAAGAGCCTATCTAATCCTGGGATTTAAAAAGTCTCTCCTCATCCTGTTTCTAGATTTAATCTAAAGTGTTTTCTTATTAAACTCATCAACGTTCTGGTTATCCACACTGATTTGTTTATACACCTCAAAGATCGTATCTTTGTGAAAGTAAATCAGACTTAAGATAACTCATTAAAATAAATCTTTTATTATTTTGTAAATAATACATTTATTTATAAAGAATATAAATAAAAGATAACTGTACAAAGTAAATACTGGTACATTTTACTGAAAATGTTGTGTTACCGTTTGAAAGCTATAAATAGTTTTATTGTAACTTTGTTTTGATGTTGAGTCTTCAAACTGTCTGTGAATCAGCTGTTTTGCAGTGACTCTACTCTTATGTTATAAACAGCAGAGTTTTTATGTTTCTCTTCTAACTGGATCATTCTTATGTGAACAGTTCCCATTAAGCCCACTGTGACCCTGCAGCCATCCTGGACTCAGATATACAGCGGTGAGACAGTTACTGTCAGATGTGAGATTCAGGGAGGTGAAGGAGCTCAGTGGACGTATGAATGGAGACGAGGCCAAGTTAAACAGACCTCCAACATCCAATGAATACAGAATCACAGTTACTGAGTCTGACAGTGGAGGATACAGCTGCCGGGGCACAAAGACCTATTTGTTAACAGAGTGGAGTGATACCATCACACTGACTGTATCATGTAAGTTGGAGATCTGTTTTATCAACATTAGTAAGAATCTGTTTTTCTTGCAGCTTTGTAGCTGTTTCATTTGTGCTGCTCAGTAAAATATTTTTCTTTTATTCTGATAACCAAAAAATGTGAAAAGCAGTTTTTTATTCACATTTAAGAGAACAAAATATATCAGAGTAACTTCTCTGCTGTGCAGCTCTAATACATGAAGAGCAGAACAAATGCTGAACCTGTTTCAGCTGCTCCACCACATCCACTAAGAACAACAGTTACATCCAATATTTTCTCTTCTGTATTTGTGTTATTTTTATTTTTATTACTCCCTGTTGAACCAACATATGATGCAGTTACTTCAGTTGTTTTTAGCATGTTGTCTATTGTTGAAATTATCTTAGAGGTTTCCGTTTTTAGATAAAGAGTCTGCTCTCATGACAAACACACAGTGGATCTTTTTCACTTAATGAACCTCGCCTCTGTCAGTGCGCCCCAGGGTGGTGTGGGTACAGTGTAGCTTGCCATCACCAGTGTGTGAATGTGTGTGTGAATGGGTGGATGACTGGATGTGTAAAGCGCTTTGGGGTCCTTAGGGACTAGTAAAGCGCTATACAAATACAGGCCATTTAATGAACTCTGAACTGCAGACGACAATATGTCCTCATTTTGTTGGACGCTGGTCTGTGCTGGTATGTTAATAATTTAGAGTAATGATATTTAATGAGTATATAAATTACTCATAATCACCTCACAGACATAACATTATGTACAGCTACTTTCAGTGCCATTGATATTTATTTAGAGTTTTTTCTCTAATTGATCTTTCTGAGTTAGCTTCAGTAATTACTTCCTCCAAACCATCGATGTGTCTTTTAAATCCCATTCTGACACATCTGTGCACATCGACAGGAAATGTCAGCTTCCACAGCAAAAGAATATAAAACACACTTACAAGGTCTCATCTTAGCTATCAGAGGCTTCAACATCAGATTGAGTAAAGAACACAAGGACATAGCATGCTAAGTACAATCAGATCATATTAACCTGGGTTACTTTCTCATTATGGATGAATTAACTAAGTCATGCTTCAAATTAATGAGAGTAAATGAACTATGCATTTATTAATTAATTTTAAATGCTCAGAAGTAAATATTAAAAAAAAAATGCTGTGCGGATCAAAACAGTATTTCAGAGTATTTTGTGTCACACACTTTGTTATAGCTTCACCAATAAAGTTTTGTGATATTTGATCATTCACATGTTTCCATCCAGTTCTTTAAATTGTTCTGATTCAGTCATTTTTACTTTTATGTTCTTGTTCTAAATGTTCTTTATGTTCTTGTTCTATTTTATTCCATTGTCTATAGTATTTTATTTTATTTTATTGTATTTTATTGCATTCCAGTGTTTTCTAATTTCTGCTACATAACTTTGCACTTTTGCTGTAACAAAACAAATTTCCCACCTGTGGGACTAATAAAGGCCATCTTATCTTAAACTGAACTGCAGCGAAACCAAAGGCTGAACTGAGAGCTGATAGGACAGCTGTTCCAGTAGGGGGCAGTGTGACCCTGACCTGCTCTGTGAAACCATCATCACCATCATCATCATCATCATCTGAATGGAAATACTACTGGTACAGATATGACAGCAATTATAAACTTGTGACCTCACCAGATGCAGTGTTTCTATCAAATGAACAAATCAGTGTCTCAGAGGGAGGACTCTACAGCTGCAGAGGAGGAAGAGGAGAACCAGTTTACTACACAGAGGACAGTGAGTCAGTCAGGATTGACACAACTGGTGAGTTTAAATGTAACTTCCTACAAATCACTACATCTGATGGTAACTGAACCTTTTTTGTCATTCATGTGTTTTTATTGTACTTTCTTGAACATTAACAGTGTCAAACAGGCCTGTTGTGACTCTGTATCCAAACTGGTCTGAGATATACAGAGGAGAGACGATCACTGTCAGATGTGAGATCCATGGAGGAGACACTGAGTGGGATTATGAGTGGGAAACAAACAGCATGATAAAACCTCCAAATCAAACTGAATACAGGATTAGATCTGCTTCATCATCCAACAGTGGAAACTATCGCTGTAAGGGCAGAATGAAAAGTTCACAGTATAACACAACAGAGTGGAGTGATTCAGTCACACTGACAGTTTCTGACAGTAAGTCATATTTGCTTTAAGCTGTTTGAACACTTTGTAAAATGTGTTTCTGTTCATATAGACTGAGATTATTATTCTTTGTATAAACTGAGCTCACTGTTCAGAGACTGTACTACATGTTCACTGAGAGAAAATCTTTGTTGAACAGATAAACCCCGTCCTGTCCTCACTGTGTCTCCATCATGGCTGAGTCCTGGAGCCTCAGTAACTCTGAACTGTGAGGTTGAACATCCGTCTGCAGGATGGAGCTTCTACTGGTATAAAGCTGTTCCTGATCTATCAGAGAAATCCTCCAGTTATGAGCTGCTACCTGATGGCAGTGGGACTGCACAGGACTCCTACATCATTCATGGACAGACACACACAGCAGGATATGTGTGCAGAGCTGGAAGAGGAGACCCAGAGTATCACACTGATCACAGTCAACCAAAGTTTGTCTGGTCTGCAGGTCAGTTTGTTTCTCTCTAATAAGTTGTGTCATCACTTTAAGTCACCATTATTTTTCTTGCAGCAACATACTGACATTGAAATCTGATGTCCAATTACAATTAAATTGCATTAAATTATTATATTTAAGTTTCCTCAAGGTGGATTAAATTGAATCTCATCCTTTCTCAGACACTTCTGTTGTTATTCAAAATCCTTCTTTTGTGTTTCTCACAGAGTTAAACAAGGATGAATTTTGTCTCCAGCTCTTTTTAATCTCCATGTTGATGATGCAAAAGTCTGTAAATCTGGCAGGACTCCTGTCAAGCACATTATGTACACAGATGATCTCGTGGTCTTTAGTCCTCATGTTGTTGTGCTTTTGCTGTGGAGAATGATATCAGACATGATGCCTGTAAAAGTGCCGTCGTGATTTGTAGAAGCAAAGAGAACAAACATTTAAGATCTGCTGATGTTAAACTGTTTGTAATAAGGTCACAAATGTCAGACATCTTATTACATGACAGATGATGAAGATATTTGCTTGTGCAACAACAAACATGCACACTGTGGACAAACTGTAGGAAAGCAGGTTTACAGAAACTTCTAATGTAGCTTCTAATGATGCTGTGAGATTATTACTGAGAGACCCAGATGGTTCAGTGAAATGTTTCCAGCTGCAGGAGTTACAACATTTAAATCTGTATTAATAAATCTCATTCATAGATTTATTTGCAGTTATGGTGGGTTTAGCAAGAACTAGTTTTTTCCACTGTGATATTTTGAATGCTAACATCTGTGAGCTTTGTCTCTTCACTGCATGTTGTTTCCAGATGTTCATTCAGCAGCGTCTCTCACAGTGAGTCCTGACAGAGTGCAACACTTCACCTCTGACTCTGTCTCACTGACCTGTGAGGGAAACTTCACTGAGTGGAGAGTGAGGAAGTCCTCTGAGGACGGCCGACTCTCTGTCTGTAGGAGAATGACTGGATCCACATGTAACATCGATTACATATTAATGTCACATACTGCAGTGTACTGGTGTGAGTCTGGATCAGGAGAGTTCAGCAGTGCAGTCAACATCACTGTACAGAGTATGTTATTATACATTTACTTCTTGGATCTGAATGATTTAGACGTCACATGAACATTAACATTTATTTATTTATGTTTTTTTTGAAAGAAAACACTCAAATGTCAACATCTCTGTAGGCAAAGTGTTATTAGTAATGATCATCATGTAAAAAGATGCAGTTGTATGAAAAATTATGCTGTGTTTGAGTTCAGAGCCATTCAGGGACTTCAGTGCAGCAAACCTTCTTTATTTTACTTGCACTGTGCACAGCTCCACACCTCACTACTACGGTAAAAATAGTATTAATAGTGATTACATATCTGTAATTTGTTCTTGTTATTATGTATCATAACCTTTTACATTTTAATGAAAAGAAAACAGAAGTGTTTGGACTTAGTGGTCCCTGTGAGTCCTCCTCTGCTCATTTGGGATCCCTGGAAGTTTATTTTAAACTTGTTATTACTGACTTTGTTTTTAAGTTGGAGAGGGATTTTAAATTGGACAGTCAAATTAGAGCAGTGCTGAAGTCCAGTTTTTTATCATTTAAAGCAAAATCTTTTCTTTCTGGGCAGCGATTTGAAACAGTGATCAATGCTTTTATTTCTTCACATCTGGACTACTGTAACTCACTTTATGTGGGGGTCATTCATTCTTTGCTCTCACGTCTGCAGCTGGTTCAAAATACTGCTGCACGACTGTTAACACGAGCTCATTAAAGAGAGCATATAACCCCTGTGCTCTGTTCTTTGGCTTTTGACCTCAGTGATTTCTCTTGTAATTCAGTTAGTTATTAACAAACTAATTAATTGTTTTACCTTTTTCTTTTATTTGGCTTTTATTTATATCTTACGTAATTTTATTATTTAGTTCCAATAAATAAAGATGATGATGATGATGATCAGCTTTTTCTAAAAGTGTGCACCGGCTGGTCTGACTGAAACAATTGTGTGTGATTGTTTCACAGATGATGGTAATGGTCCTATCCTGGTGAGTCCTGTTCATCCTGTGACTGAGGGAGCTTCTGTTAGTCTGAGCTGCAGTTTAAAGACACAAAAAATACTTTCCAATGTGTTTTTCTATCACAATGACAAACTTATTCAAAATGATACCCGAGGGGAGCTGAAGATCTCTGCAGTGTCAAAGTCTGATGAAGGTTTCTACAAGTGTCAGTACTCAGGAAGAGAGTCAGCACAGAGCTGGATGTCAGTTAAAGGTGAGCAGGATCAAAACATTTGATGTGTTTTTGTAAATGAGTTTCATGACTGAGAAATAACATCATATTATCTCTTTTAATGTTTGAAGCCACCTGAGTCTATTTTGTGAGAACTGTCATAACATTATGTTTTGTAATGTCAAATAAACATTAATATAATATTAATATTGTATTATATTGTTTACATAATAAACAATATAATATTCACTACAAACTTCTAATTGTACGAATAAAACAATTGAATACATAGAAACTATGATACGGTTCCCTTAAAAGTAAATAATCACAGAGTGAGCTGCCTTGGCAGAGGTTTGAGTTCTCAGAATGCTTCTTTTATACTTTGTTAATAATTAATTATTGTTTGTTGTTACAGTAACTGTGTCAGGAGCTGACAGCTCTTCATCTCCTGTGTGGTTGATGGTTGGACTGGTTTGTGGAGTCTCTCTCATTATTATTCTCCTGCTCTTGTTGTATCGCTGCAGACAGTCCAAGTGTAAGAGCCTCTTCTTTTCATGCTGTATTAGAGAGTTTATTTACTACATACACTTTAATTATTCACACATATACATGTATTCTGATCTCATGACACTAAATATCAGTGGAACAATTTATACATGACAAACATGTGTAATAACATTTGTCTCTTTCACAGATTCCTGCTTCACCAGGTTGGTAAAATACTTTTTATTATTATTTTAAACAAACATCAGTTACTTTTGACTTTATTGTGTTTATTTCATGTTTTAGGTCGATCCAGTCTGAGAGTCACAGTCCGGGCTCCTCCACAAATCATGGAGTCAACCAGGATGAAACTCATGTGTACGGCTCTCTTCAACATGGTCAGTATTTAAACTGATCTTTATTATCTTTATTATTAATATTGACTTTTATTAAACCTCCATTAACACAAACATTTCTCAGGTTCAGTTTGTGTTCAGCAGTTTTTCAAAGAACATTTAAAGATCTTACAGTCCTGGTTTTGACTCACACAGTGTTTCTGTTTTTGCTCTGATCTTTAGTGTAACTGTAATAAAATGATTAATGTGAGCCTGGCTTGCTTTTTTCTTTAGGTACTGCTGACGTCTATGAATCAGTCACACAAGTGACAAACAGAAATGGTACAGTATATGTGCTGGAAAGCACAGAGCAGTTAGAGATGAAACTTGTTTTTGATTTAATGAAACTAATTCGATGTGACATGTTTTTACAATCCTGTAAATAAAAATATGAACATTTCACTATTAGATACTTTATTAGAGAGTTTATTTACCACATTCACTTTAATTATTTAAACATACATTCTGATCTGATGACACAAAATATCAGTGAAACATTTAAACCTTATAATTTAAATGAAAGAAACTGAACAGTCTGATGAAGAAGACCAGCTCTGTTCTGGGACGTCCTCGTGACCCAGTGGAGGTAGTCAGTGACAGGATGGTGGCTCAGCTGTCATCCCTGTTAGATAACACCTCCCACCCCATGCAGGTCACTCTGACAGCACTGAGCAGCTCCTGCAGTGACAGGCTGCTGCACCCACAGTGTGAAGCCGAGATTTAGGAGATCTTTCCTTCCAGCTGCTGTCAGACTCCACAACATACATCATCATATCGAAACACACATGCACACACTGGCGTCTGTACATATCTCAATGTGCAATACTCTATACCTGCTGCTACTAACATCCATCGACTACACGATGAAATGCTGCTTTCTGCAGCTGCTGCTGGTACAACAGAATTGAAATTCTCTACTTTGTGTAGTGTACATTTTTATTCTTACTTTGTGATATATTATATTATTTAGTTTAGTCAGTTACTGTTCTTACTGTCTTTGAGCCACTGTGACCACTTAGTTTCCTCTGAGATTAATAAAGTATTCTTATCTTATCTTATCTCACAGATTCCTGCTTCACCAGGTTGGTAAAATACTTTTAATTATAATTTTAAACAAACATCAGTTACTTTTGAATTTATTGTTATCAGGTCTGCTGTGGCAGATGAGTGGAGGTTGAGAATTAGGACCCAAGATGCAGGCAGCTGAGATGCAAGTGAGTTTTATTCATAAAGTGGTGAAACAAAGAGAAACAGTGAAGGCAAGGATGGAAACTAAGCAAACCTAAACTGGAAAAAACTAACAAAAACAAACCTGAAACCTTGAATGGCGATGCAGGGAGACACGGGGACGACACAGAATGATGCAGGGAAAGAACACAGACGAACCAGCAACAAGCACACGAGGACACACACTATAAATACACACAGAGGGAAACGTGGAATAGCAAACAGGAGGAAGACACAGCTGAACCAAACTGACCTGACGAGACAGGGGAAAACGTAAACTGAACACACTAACAGAAGACACGGACCTTCACAATAAAACAGGAAATGCACAGAGACACGGTACAGACACTAAACAGAGGGAACACAGAACCAAACTCTAGGAACTAAAAAGTCTGAACCCCAGTACACAATCAGAACAAACACAAGATCATAATAATGAAAAACACAAACTGCTGGGTCAAAAGACCGAGGACCATGACAATTGTGTTTATTTTGTTTTAGGTCGATCCAGTCTGAGAGTCACAGTCCGGGCTCCTCCACAAATCATGGAGTCAACCAGGATGAAACTCATGTGTACGGCTCTCTTCAACATGGTCAGCATTTAAACTGATCTTTATTATCATTATTAATATTGACTTTTAAAATTGCCCACAGGTGTGAATGCGGGAGTGAAAGTGAGTGCAAATGGTTGTCTGTCTCTGTGTGTGAGCCCTGCGACAGACTGGCGACCTGTCCAGGGTGTAGCCTGCCTCTCGTCCTATGACAGCTGGGATAGGCTCCAGCGCCCCCTTGACCCTGAAAATGGATGGATGAATGTTGACTTTTATTAAACCTCCATTAACACAAACATTTATCAGGTTCAGTTTGTGTTCAGCAGTTTTTCAAAGAACATTTAAAGATCTTACAGTCCTGGTTTTGACTCACACAGTGTTTTTGTTTTTGCTCTGATCTTTAGTGTAACTGTAATAAAATGATTAACGTGAGCCTGGCTTGTTTTTTTCTTTAGGTACTGCTGACGTCTATGAATCAGTCACACACGTGAAAAACAGAAATGGTACAGTATATGTGCTGAAAAGCACAGAGCAATTACAGATGAAACTTGTTTTTGATTTAATGAATCTAATTTCATGTGATATGTTTTTACAATCCTGTAACTAAAAATCTGAACATTTCAGGATCAGATGAATATGATGACGTCACCTCCTCTCTTATTGAGTTTCAAGATCTTAGAACTAAGAGTGAGTACACCAAAGTTAATTTTATAAGAAATAAACCTGGTTTAGAAAGGGTTTTTTTTTAATAGTATGAAATTAATTTTGGGGGGATTTATTAATGTAAGTTGGGTCTGGCAGCACTTTTCTCATGTTAGAAAACACAGACATTTATTCAAATTTATTATTTTACTCTTTTCATCTTTTTAAATCTCTGTATTCAGTGAGATGGCAAAACAGTTAAACACCAAACAAATGAAAAATAAAAACATATATTCATCATTATTTGCAAGCTACATGTTTACTGTACAAGCCAAAGTAATCTATTACAGGCACAATTAGCATAACAACACATTACAGTGATCTCAGAGTGCCACTGTACTAAGAATCATATATTAGTCTGGACCAAAGGCAAGTGGATAATAAAGCTCTATTTTACTCTAATTACTTCCTTCAATATTATACATGTGAACTTATCACTTGGACATTTCTGATTAAACTGAACAAAGCCTGAGCTTACATTGCGTTAAAAAAGTATTCATACCTGTTGAACTTCTACACATTTTGACACCTTTTTTAAATTGAGATTTTCTGTGTGACCAATACAACGTAGCACATAATTATGAAGTGGTATGAAAATGATTCACGATTTACACATAAAAATCTGAAAACTGTGGCGTGCATTTGTTTTCAGCCACCTGTACTCTGATATCCCTAAATAAAATCCAGTGCATTCATTTACCTTCAGAAGTCACCTATTGAGATGATAGAGTTCAAATGTGTGTAATTATAAATTCACCTGCTCTGTGAAGGCCTCAGTAGTTTGTTAGAGAACATTAGTGAACAGCTAACAGCTCAAACAGCATCATGAAGATCAAGGAACTCAGCAGACAGGTCAGGGATAAAGTTGTAGATAAGTTTAAAGCAGGGTTAGGTAATAAAAAAATATCCCAAGCTTTGAACATCTCAAGGAGCATTGTTCAATCCATCATCCAAAAATGGAAAAAGCATGCTACAATTGTAAGACATGGCCGTCCATCTAAACTGACAGACTGAGTAAGGAGAGCACTGGTCAGAGAAGCTTCCAAGAGGTCCATGGTCACTCTGGAGGAGCTGCAGAAATCCACAGCTCAGGTGGGAGAGTCTGTCCACAGGACAACTTTCAGTGTTGTACTCCACAAATCTGACCTATATGGAAGAGTGGCAAGAAGAAAACCATTTTTGACAGAAAGACAAAAAAAAGTCCTGTTTGCAGTTTGCCAGGAGCCATGTAGGGGAGAGAGCAAAGAGGTGGAAGAAGGTGCTCTGGTCAGACGAGACCAAAGTTAGATTTTTCGCCTTCAAAAAACTACATATGGCAGAAAAGTAACACCGCACATCATCCTGAACACACCATCCCCACTTTGAAATATGGTGGTGGCAGCCTTATGCTGTGGGGATGCTTTTCTTCAGCAGGGACAGAAAAGATGGGTGGAGCTAAGTACAGGCAACCCTGGACAAAAAACAGTTGGAGGCTGCAAAGGACTTGAGACTGGGAAAGAGATTCACCTTCCAGCAAGACAATGACCTAAACATGCAGCGAGAGCTACAATGGATTGGTTTAGATCAGGGGTGGGCAACTCCAGGCTTTAAGGGCCGGTGTCTTTTAGGTTTTTGATGTATCCTTGATCCAACACAGCAACACACTGATTTAAATGGCTAAATTACTTTATCAACGTGTCTTGAAGTTCTCCAGAGGCCTGCTAATGAGCTAATCATTTGACCCAGGGTAATATCTAAAACCTGCAGGACACCGGCCCTTGAGGCCTGGACTTGCCTACCCCTGGTGTAGATCAAAAATTATTCTTGTGTTAGAATGGCCCAGCCAATGTCCAGACCTAAATCCCATTGAGCATCTGTGGCAAGACTTGAAGATTGCTGTTCACAGATGCTCTCCATCCAGTCTGGCTGAGCTTGTGCCGCTTTGCAACAAATAATTGGCAAACATTTCAGTCTCTAGATGTGCAAAGCTGGTAAAGACAAACCCCCGAAAGACTTGCAGCTGTAAGTGCAGCGAAAGATGGCTCTACAAAGTATTGACACAGGAGGGTTGAAAACAAATCCATGCCACACTTTTTAGATTTTTATTTGTTTAAAATTTTGAAAACCATGTATCATTTTCATACCACTTCACAGTTATGCACTATTTGTGTTGGTCTATCACAGGACATCCCAGTAAAAAAACATTTAAGTTTGTGGTTGTAAGGTGACAAAATGTGTAAAAGTTCAAAGGGTATGAATACTTTTTCAAGTCACTGTCAGTTTCATTTAGTCGAGTAACAGCATCACCGTACAAAACACACCATTGTTTCAAGTATCCCAGGTGAGCTGTTAATGATTTTTCACTGATACAGAAGACGATAGAGAAGTGTTTCAGCTTCACATGTTTTGCAAAAAAAAATCTTTACAACACAGAACAAATTACAAATGATAAGTTATGTGTCTGAGGCCAGATATTTACATGAAAGTAAAACCAGATGATTTCCTCGTCCACACAGATACAGAGTGTGTCTGCACCTTCTAAACAAAGCCTGAAAGGTACAGTTAATGTTTCACACCTTCTGTAAAGACTCAAACACACAAAACAGAACTTCACTTTGCATCAAGGGGAAACAATACTTTTATAATAAACTTTATTGTTCTCCAACACAGGTGGGACAGGCATGAGGGGCAGCCAGTGACCCCTCACACACGTCCTTATGCTGATATCCAGGCAGGTTCTCAGTGTTTGTAGCTGCTGATTTATGCAGCAAACATTTCCACAGTCCTCTGCAGCAGATTATAGAAACACTTCTTTTCTCAGCTCACGACAGAAGATCTACAGCTGGGACACTGTTAAGTGGTTCTATGTGAAAAATAGTTCAATATTAACTCAAACATGTTCTTGTATATAAAACAGGTTCATATGACAAATGCATGAAACAATATTTTTCCTTTAAAGTGGACATGAAACATTACATGTATAAACAATAATTTACATCTTAGAGCCCTGCTCTCAAAAACTGACTGATGTAACTGTCTGTGAAACTGGATTTAATAAATAAGAACTTAAAGTTCATGAAACATTTAAAACAGACTCCTCGTTCATAAAGTGCTTCACAGACCTGAACATTACAGCTAACAGCTGGATTTTCCTGTGTCAGTGCAGCTCGCCAAACAACGCAGAACCACTTACTGCTAAAGAGACAGACGGTGAAAGCAGACAGTATATCCTCAGTTTTAACATAAAACTCATTGTTGCAGCTGAGAGCAGCACAACAGTGACCCCATTAAACTGATGTTTAGTTTTAGTGTCCTTATTATTACTGAGTTATTGGTCCTGCTATTAGTTAGTTAACATAAACTGATGTGAGTCTTGTGACTGAAACTAACCAACCAACCCAGTGATGTGATGCTCTGTACTGACAGAAGATGGCGCTGAACATGTTTTTATAACTTTAAGCAGTTATTTCTTAAATCCAGCTTCACAGATAGAGTTATAGCTGTGTCAGTTTTTGAGAGCTGGGCTCCGTGATGTTTATTAGCATTTATACATGTAGTGTTTCATGTCCCCTTTAATGCTGAACACCTGATGTGACATTTCCACACATTGATTCTGCTCAGTAACTAATTTTTTCAAGAGCACCTGGTTGCAGCCACTGGGGAGCGCCATATTGCGACCTCCACAGTAACCGGAAACACGTAACTTCAGTTAAATCGAATTTGATAGCGAAAACTAAATTGCATTTTTTTTAGTTAAAAAGAAAAAGGCTGCATTTTTTGTTTCCTTTTTGGAAGATTTTGATTTAGTGAGTTAACACTCTGTTAACTTTTATGACTTTTATGATCCCCTTATATGGCAACAACAGCAACTCATGGCCAGAGTGGTGTGTGTGTGTGCGCGGTGCCAGCCTGTGCCGATACTGGGGTGTGTGTATGTAAGCACGTGCAGAGTGGATGTTGGGCACTTGATCAGTAGTGCAAAAAACCATTCATGAAACTAATATCTTAGTGCAGTGGTTCCCAAACGCTTTTTGATAGGCCCCCCTTTGTTTTACAAGAAAAATGTTCCTTTGGCTTGGAAGGAAGTTGGTTTGGAAACATATTTAGCGATGCTTTATCTTCTGCTTTGCGTTTGTGTGGGAGCCCCGTCAAAAACCTGTCCATTATGTGTCCCAGCGTTCTGTTTTGTTTCTTTGTTTCTTTTCATACCGCGCCCCCCCTAGAGTATGGAACGCCAGGACTGCCATAATGAATTACTTAAATACACCATTAAATAATTAATTAAATGTGGCAATAATTAATTAAAATGGGAATTAATTAATTAAATACATAGTTATGACACATGTAATTAATTAATTATTGACACATTTAATTAATTATTTATGTATTTCACATTTTAATTAATTATTGACACATTTAATTAATTAATTATTGACACATTTAATTAATTATTTATGTATTTCACATTTTAATTAATTATTGACACATTTAATTAATTATTTCATGATATATTTATTTATTTCATTTTGGCAGTCCTGGCGCCTGGCTCTCATCATGAATTAATTTTATCTGTCAGCCTCACCCATCAAACTCAGGGGGCGGGGTTAACGCTGCCCATGCAGCTTCTCTAACATTTGATTGGTTGCCATGCAATGTAAGTCAAAACAGGTCGATCCTAGATAATCGATTGCTTCTGTAGACTTGAGGCAGCCAGGTATCCCAGAATGCGTTTCAAATCACAGGCAGCAATGGTGGTGGTGTAGTTTTAAAATACCCCGTTTTTCTGTCACCAGCTACACTTTTAACAGTGTTTTAGCTGCGAATGTCGCGCTGTAATCTTCACATGTCTGGTCAGGTTATCAACATAGAACATGTTTGCAAAAGTGCTCAGATGTTTTCAGAGATTTCAGTAGCTCTGCTAACAGTCAGCATGCAGAGTGCACCGAGGGGGTTACATCAACTGGTTTGTTTACATATTCCACTCTCCGTGTTCCACATGTTGCATTCGCAGATTCGCATTTTCACCGAACGATCGTCTCTTTCCGCCTGGTCTTGTGTCTCTGTGCTTCTGTAACATAAAGAACGAGCTGACATGTTTCTCAGGACACCAGCGATCAGCTCAGCAGGCCCTCAGTTTACCTGCATGCGTCCTCCTCACCTGTCAGCTGTTTAACACCTGCTGCTAATTCAAGAAACACGCCCACATTACCTGGTGATAGTCACAGTTTAACTGGGCAGCCGGTGCTTGATATAACGCAATGTCAGCGCATTTTTCTGCACAACATAAGTAAATATAGTATTTTTCCCGAGCGCAGAGCTGCTGGAGCTTGTTTCCTTACAGAGGACTTTATAGGCGAAGCCACTTTATCGGCAGCTGATGTCCAATTACCTGCACACAGCTTTGAAACCTCACCTGAGTTTTAGCTCTCAGTGGTTAAACGCTGGACTTAATTCACTCAGGTTTTGTCTGTCGGGTCACGTTTACTTCGCTGTTTTATTTACAACTGAGCAAATCGGTTTGGCTCAAATTAAAGTTATGTTTCATAACTGCAGAGTTTTACAGACGTTTAATGGTTCACTGGCACATGTGTTAGACTGAACTATTCGCTTTTCTTTATCTGGTGTGTTTCGGATTTAACAGTGAATTTTGAGATTAAACTGACTTTTAAAATGTTTTTATACAAAGAGGAAAGAGAAGGCGCATTTCCACCGAGAGGAGCAGAGTTTGCAACAGCATGTTCAAGATGAAGACTGCAACCTGGACAGAAATATTATATCATCTGTTTTTAATAGTTATTTAACTGTATTCTAAGCACCAGCTATGTTAGAATTTTTAGAGTTTACTTAACTAAAAATAAATGAGCTTAACATATAATTTGTGTGATTTCTCTCTCTCTCTCTCTCTCTCTCTCTCTCTCTCTCTTTTTTTTTTTTTTTTTTTTTTTTTTGCTTTTTCGGTCATGTTATGTTTAACTGTAAAAGGTTTGTTACAAACTGTGAAACACATCGTGCAGACTTCTGGATGTTAGAAGAAAACTAATACTGCTCATGAATGAGACTAAAGGCAGGAAGGTGTCCTTTAAAACTAAACATGTTAATAGGACCTCCCTATTTATATCGTAGTTTATGATATAGCACGTGTATTTCAGTAATAGCCTACTGATTTCAGCAGCTCACATGGGCGTTATCTGTGATACTCCTTAACTATAATTTATCCAAGTTAACGTCAGTTAACCATTCAGACAGTTCTTTTGCAATGAAAAACATAAACACTCATGCTGCGTAATGTTTACATTATAGCTGCTTATGCAGTAACCATGGTAACCACGGACTCTGAGCGGCTGGATCGACGGAGGTCAGACACCAATTTTACATGTATGATCTTAAAACAGGACACAGCCAATATCCGTGCTGGCCTCATATCAAATGTGACCGCAGACTGAGTCTATGTTTGATGTTTGCTTTATATCTAATCTTCCTCTCAAACATTTAAACAGCAGCGAGTCTGCAGCTGAGGGAATACAAACTCAAATTGTCGGAACAGGTTCGATCGTGGATTCATTTGGTAATTTATTAAATGTATAACTGTTAGTCTAATCTGCTGCTGAGTCTCTTACACTGATGAAAATGCAGATAACACAGATCACGAACACCTGTTCAACCAATCACTTTCATTCCACTTTGATCTGCGACAAACTGACGGTTCATCTCTGTTACAGTGTTGCGTTAGACTGCTATAATTTTGTGTTCTTTATGCTGTAGATTTTCACGTCTCTGGAATAGTTGGCAGTATTAAGGATGCTTTTCTGTAAAATCATATTGATATGACCCGTGACATATTCGTAGATGACAGTTAGATAGTCAGCTGGGAAACTCTGTGTTAACTCAGAGATCTGAAGATATCGTGGAGAGATGCTGATCTTGCTCCGTGGTGTACAGGTCACCCTCATGATTAATATTCACAATAAAAATATTAGCCGAACATCATGAAGTCTGTATGTGTTTCATAGTGTAGAACAACCTTTGTACAGTTAAAGCCAGCAGTTACTACATGACGGAAACACCAACGTTTTCTCTTTTATACGTTTATACACAGGTCACGCTGATTACTGAACAGAAACCCAAAGATCAGCTGTTAATCGAATTTATTTGCTCTCTCTCCTCCTTAAACATGTTTTTAATGTTAGTTATAATTCAGAATTGGCGACTGAAACACGTAGGACACATACGAACATCAGGAAATAACACCCCGATAAATATAACCTCAGTAAAAGAAGTCAGTGTCAGCGGGGGTTATTACAGCTGTGTACCGGGGCCTGCGCTTTGTCGGCGGTAACAACAGCTCGATTGCTTGCGAGGCGAGCGGGTCTATCCCACGCTTTGCCGTGAGACTGGGCAGACATCTCCGAAATCATCGAAGCACTTTTGCAAAGAGGCTGTATCTTGACAAACCGATCAGACATATGAAGATTAAACCACTACATTCTCGGCTAAAAAAATATTAAAACGGTATTTGGTGACACACAAACAGGGTTTTTCAAAGTTCAGTTCTGCCGGTTGTTGTGGGCTAAAAACAATGGCCACCAGGCCAAAGCAATGGTTTTGAGTCGATCAGCGTTAACCCCGCCCCCTGAGTTTGATGGGTGAGGCTGACAGATAAAATTAATTCATGATGAGAGCCAGGCGCCAGGACTGCCAAAATGAAATAAATAAATATATCATGAAATAATTAATTAAATGTGTCAATAATTAATTAAAATGTGAAATACATAAATAATTAATTAAATGTGTCAATAATTAATTAATTAAATGTGTCAATAATTAATTAAAATGTGAAATACATAAATAATTAATTAAATGTGTCAATAATTAATTAATTACATGTGTCATAACTATGTATTTAATTAATTAATTCCCATTTTAATTAATTATTGCCACATTTAATTAATTATTTAATGGTGTATTTAAGTAATTCATTATGGCAGTCCTGGCGTTCCATACCTAGGGGGCGGGCCCCACACTTTGGGAATCTCTGTCTTAGTGAAACAATGTCTGCTCATGACTTAAATATGCTTTCACTCTGTTCTGAGCTTACCTCTTCACCCTCAGCTGTGGTTTCATGTTTCGCCACATTCCACGGGGCCTCATCTCTCAAGGTCTTCTCTTTTCTTTCTCTCACACTGTGCAATATTTGATGTGTCATAATTGATTCCAGTCTATCTTGCAAATACATATTTGCACTGCAGTGTCATGCACAAACTATTAGATCCTTAAGATCAAACCTGTGTCATTCTTTTGGTCCATTGCAGTGCGGTAAGCCATCAAACGCCCCTATTCGAAAATCAGAATATTACATGAAATTGCTTGTTTGGCCAAAAAAAGGTAAATGATGTAATTTGTTTAAAAAAATTAAAAACTACAATTTACATGTGTGGAGTTTAGAATGAAAGCAGTTTTACCTAAATTGTATGATTTAGTATTGTCAATAACAAGGAATTACAAAATGTAGTTATAATGGATTGCAATTGGCCAAAAGTTGCCATGATATAGCCAAGAGGACCAATAGCATGTTTAGTGTATATATTTTTGATGTATTTAAGAAGCTGAAGTTGAAAATTATAAAAGCAGAAAAAAATTTTGCCCCTTGGGAAGTTTCACTCCATTTGTATTAACACAGCAAAAATGGTCGGAAAAAAAAAGAAGTGGCCACAAATGGCCAGCATGGAGCCCAGAGAGTTAATGTTTAAAACGTAGAAAAATATTATTGATTACAAGGTAATTCTTTACTGTTAATATCAACTGTAAGCTTTTTATTTTGAAGTATAAAAAAATGCTGTTACATTTACACTATAATCCTTTGTTATAAGTATGGACATGGAATCAAGTTAACAACATTTTGAAATAAGTTTAATTGAAATTTTGTACAATGCAAAAACAAAACAAAATACAACAACAACACATTAAAAAAATAAACAAACTGCTAGTGCCTTCATCTGTCCATTACATGTCAAACATAGCACTGACCCTTAGTCCCTGCTCATCAGCACATGCTTTCAAAAAGAGCTCCATGTCCTCTGCAAACTGAAAAACAAAGAGGAACAAGTCTTCCAGTGTCTTCTTCCTCTGACATGTCTCTTAAGACCCTCTGCTGGTCCCCTTTATTTAAGGACAGATATTTTGGCATTGTTATGTGTCCACGGAAAAGTGCCTTATTTTGGACAACCCACTGCACAGCAGGACGCAGATCTTCAACAACTGCTGGCTCCGGTGTCAGGCAAATGGGGATAAAATCAGTTATTTTAACAGTTATTCAAATGTCACTAACCACGTAATTACACTATTTAAAGTGAATACTAACCTGACTGACTTCTTGGAGCTTGCGCTTTTTCAGTCTGAAAATGGGCACGTGTTGTCCTTCAAGCACAGCTTTGGCTTCCTCTCTCCAGTGTGCAAATAGCTTGTCAGAGCTTAACAGAAGATTTTGATATTGTTAAGGTGTTTAAACCTTGACACAACATAGAACAGAAGTCAAAATATAAATACCTCCTGAGATCAAAGTTCTCCATCAACAGCAAGCACAACCACTTACGCAAGTAGAGCATGTCTGACTGTAAAATATCAATATGAAACATATTTAACAACTTTCAAAAGATTCAAGACTCCATTGCTGTGAAAGTAAATAAGATACTTACAATAGTCAAATGGTGCATCCAGTGCCACGTACAAAGCAGACTATTTGGAAGAAAAAATAAAAATGTCATTGTTTAGAAGCTTCAATTAGCTTTTGTATGAATCTCAAGGAAGAGAAGAGAAAAATTACCATTAGCATGAAGATCCCACAGTCAACTCCATAGTCTTGGCTCGGAAAACCTTGTATTACGTTGAAAATAAAGGCTTGTTAATAAAATCCCTTAAAAGAAGACTAGCATAATTCATGTTATTCACCATACACTTAAACTAGCACATACCTTCTGTTTTTGACCACTGCCTGGGAATGATCTTCACTGCAAGATTCCTTTTTTTCAAGACAGTTACATTCACAAGTTAACAGACCTCATCATGATGGGTGTGAAATGTTTATTGCTAATAGCACCAGCTGTAACTACAGGCCTTGGGAACACGACCTCGACACAATTAACAAAATGAAAAAGTACAGTCACAATAAAGCAGTTTCAGCTTTAATTTCAGGTTGGCATAATTTATAAACTAAATTTAATGTTGTTTATGTTAAACTAGAACATTTTGAAGAGCCTATTTATGTCTGAAACTCTCATCTAAAGACAGCATCACTGACTTGATCAGAATGTGAAGATGAGAAAAAGAATAAAATGGTGATGCATCATGCTGATATAGTTTATAAAAAAGCATGTGAGTGTATGTGTGAACACTCAAGATCAGCAGAACATGATCTGGGATGCACTTAACCTGGAACACTGAACAGGTTCCTGAAAACTCTGGAACAAATCAAAAATGTGACCTCAAAAGTGAAATATATTGTTGGCCACCAAATCCTGCCTTTGTGTATAATGGGTCAAGAAAGAGGATTTCTCTTTTAGGTGGCTTCAGTACCTAAAAGACAGTTAGCCATGACTTCAAACCTGAAAACAATGTCATTGCAAGTGATCATAAAGAAAGACTTTTGAAACTGCGTCATAAAAGTTTGAATAGATCTCAGACTTACACACAACTGGAAATGACCAGGTGTCCGGAGATGGAGAACTACGATGTCCATCCTCTGAGCATCAGTCTGAAACTGAATTTTATTTTTAAGTATTCAGTATATGAACTCTCACTAAAGTTCTATAAAAATTCATTCTGATTACTTGTTTGTTTTTTTAAAGGATGGTATACTTACAGGAAAGGACTGCAATGGATCACAGCCACAGGGTGCAAGCCAAGTCCGGATGACATACAGATTTTCTATGTAAATGCTTATCCCCTAGAAAATGTGAAACAGCACATTAAAAACAAGTCTTTAAATTAAAGCTCGGCAATACTCGTACACAATATACAACACCTTTGACTCAACAATTTTAGTGATAAGCTCAAAACATCCATTTCCAATCTGAAACAAAAAACCCCCGGATGGACACTTTATTATTTCATGGTCAGAGGAGCTTGTAAAGAAAAGCGTCTGGACTTCTTTGAGTTGCTTGAAGACGTTTCACCTCTCATCCGAGAAGCTTCTTCAGTTCTAAGGTCAAATGGTGGAGAGTCCCAGATTTAAACCCAGTGGGAGTATCCCCCCAAAGAGGGACAAAAGGACAATCTTTCAAGGATGCCAATGTTCACATTCTGGACAGAGAGGACAGATGGTTTGAAAGAGGAGTGAAAGAGGCCATCTATGTCCACTGTGAGCGACCATCTTTGAACAGAGGCGGTGGTTTACGACACCAACTGTCTGCCATCTATAATCCAGTTTTGAGTTCCCTCCCCAGACGCCTTAACGCCCACTCACATCCTGGGCCATCTGACCTCAGGAATTCGCATGATAAGGTGGGGCCAGGTTTCACAATGAGCTCACCCGAAACCCTGGCTGATTGGGACCCACACCCATTTTCACACCTTGGCTCAGGCGATTAGAGGATCACCAGGGGGTCCTTTTGTCCCTCTTTGGGGGGATACTCCCACTAGGTTTAAATCTGGGACTCCCCACCATTTGACCTTAGAACTGAAGAAGCTTCTCCAATGAGAGGTGAAACGTCTTCAAGCAACTTAAAGGAGTCCAGACGCTTTTCTTTGCAAGCTCCTTTGACTACGATGACCTGGATGACTGAGAACCTTCACAGATTTATTATTTCATATTCATAGAAAAAATAAAAAATACAGTTGATTCTATTTGTTTGTTTAAACCCAGTGTCAAAAAATCAGCCCGCGTGAGACATCCAGAAGACGTTTCAACAATCAGCTCATCTTTGGGTCTGCTGATGTCCAGAACATAGTTGAGCTAAAAAAAAACCCAGAGAGGTGTCAGACTGTGGATGACAAAATCAGATAAGCACTAAAAGTAGCACTTTGTGACATGTGAAAACTTTAACATGCAAGCTGTTGTTGGCCAGGGTGCGGTACAAAACACCAGGATGAACGGCTGGCCAAAATATTCTCAGGCTTTGTCAGAGCTTCGCACAGGTCAGGAAAAGTTGCATCTGTTGACCTTCTATTGCCTTTCTTGTTGTCAACTCTTACCTGAGGTTCTGTAGGGATTTCAACAGGTTTTAGACAAAACACTACATAGAATGCATATTAAATGCATACAAATGCAAGAAAAATAAGCACTATTTATAGAAGGAAATTCATTTAAAACAGCAGGTAACAAATTCTTTTATGAGCCCTCAACTCCACCAAGATAATGAATGCAAGATTATTATTTCACCTATATATGACAATCACTATTCAAAATAAGAAATTTTACCATTGTCACCAGACATTGAAGGTGCTGGGTTCAACACCGTTTCTGTGGTTTCTCTGGGTTTATTGCACACCTGTGGGGCTAGGGACACAAAGAAAACAACAATATACACACACAGACAGGAACAAATGTAATCTGTGAACAATGACAGTGTTCTGGTCGTGTGAAAATGCATGTACTTACCTACGACAGCTTGACCCAGTGCCGACAATGAGATATTGATCTTTCCAGGTCGACCATGTCTTAGCTGCCTCTCCAGAAGTTTCTTGTTGGTGACAGTGTTATAATGATGAGTTATATTTCTCATCAGAAACAGATGTGTGGATGGACTCATATTACTTAAAAAGTAATTGCTTTTCCTCATGCTTGCAAAGAACCTTTCAACAACTTGACTGTTCAGCCAGCCTTTCAGCTCTGGGACAAGTTGAACTCTGCGTAATAAGTCCTTGGGATCTTTTGTATTTCCCTCATGAAATCTGTCATACAGGACATAATGGTCAGATGATCCAGTGACAGGATGAGGATTTTCATTTACACTGTCCATCCTTTCATGTAGCCATGGAAGATTCACTTTCAGGCTTTCATCCTGTGCAGCCTTGACATTTTCCTCAGTGGGCTCAGCCAGTCGACCTTCATGTGGATGAAATGGCAGTCTATCAGGAACCCGCAAATTGGTGTGTGCCGCCAAACCCCTCGCAAAATCATAAACACAGATGTTTGGCATGTGATTCCAGGACAGGAGAAGGTCAGCAAAATCCCGGGGACTTTCAGCACGGAGATTAAATTTAACACTGTATACAATGACATGTGGACATAGTATTACAAACCATCCTCCTGCAAGCAAAGATTTAAAAAGTTGTGTGTGATTGTAATTAAATATTTTAATGCTACTTCTTATAATCACCAAGTGATGCTTACCAGAGGCAGCCCATATGCTTTGAAAGACCTTATCATATGTCTGCCTGCTCTTCATCTTCTCCCTCAGTCTGGTGATGAGATCAAAGCGGGAGCCTTTGGAGTGGATGCTGCAGGCTTTGCACAATTTTGTCACCACTCCAACCTGACAGTAATTAGGGAAAACTGTAAATGGAACAACCCCAGAACTTTATGTCACATATTCTAAAAACTTCAAAGCAATGTTACCTTTTCGGGGCGATCGTGGCTCAAGAGTTGGCAGTTCGTCTTGTAATCAGAAGGTTGCCGGTTCGAGCCCCAGCTCGGACAGTCTCGGTTGTTGTGTCCTTGGGCAAGACACTTCACCTGTTTCCTACTGGTGGTGGTCAAAGGGCCCGGTGGCGCCAGTGTCCGGCAGCCTCGCCTTTGTCAGTGTGCCCCAGGGTGGCTGTGGCTACAGTGTAGCTTGCCATCACCAGTGTGTGGATGTGTGGGTGGATGACTGAACGTGTAAACCGCTTTGGGGTCCTTAGGGACTAGTAAAGCGCTATACAAATATAGGCCGTTTACCATTTTGTTTGGCGAGTTCATCCAACAGACGGTCTTCTGTGACACTGCTAAGCTTTCCTTCATGTGAAGAGCTTGTTCTTACTTTTTGAAACTCTGTGTTAAGCACAATGTCACCTCTTCAAGTTTCACTCCCGATCCATGGTGCCCCGTCCGTGTAACTTGGTGGAACTAAAAATGGATTCTTCACGCCGCCTACAGAAGATGGCATGCTTTTATTTACAATCTAAATTACTTTAAAACACTGAATGACTGTAAATAAGTTTTTGCCATAACTCACTTGGAAAAAACCCACGGCTCATCATTACCAGGTGAATAGAGTTCCAAAAACCTTCAATGTCATGTTCACCATTGAAGTCTTCTGGAGGGGCTTTGAGGTCACTCACTATAATAAATTGACTCATAAGAACATGCACATAATATACACAATGAACTATAAACACAAATGTACATTAAACTTACCTGCTAAGTTGAACACCCCTTTTCTGTTTAAGTCCATAACTACCACAGGGGGGTGAAACCCACAGTTTATGCAGGAGTACATGTAGTCTGTGTCAGTCAAAGCCTCAAAATGGCAATAAGCATGAAAAATGGTATCCCTAGAAGGAAACTTCACCCTTCTTAAGCCCTCCAATGAGTCAATGACCCTTGAAGCGGATACATGGTTCTGTAATATGACAATAGGGTGAAGAAGACTGTGATTACACAGATATTTAAATTTGGGCACCAACATACCATATTCACACACAAACACATTTTTAAAGCAGTCTTCAGATGAGTATATTTTATTTTTGCGATCCTCACCTGCAGATTTTCTCTCAGAAAAAAGCAGAGTTCAAGAGACAAAACAATGTGGTTGTCAAAGTTATGAAGCCCATCCGTCCACTCCTGGTATCTGTACACCATGTGGCACTGAGGACACAATCTATGGTGTGTTGAAACATCTGTTAAAGACAAATCACATTAATGTCAAAACATTAGTATAGGAACAATTATAAGTAATTATTCCACACTGAGATTTAATCTTATTCATTACAACTTACTCTCAATCACTCCCATCATGCTGACAATCCTCGCTTTATTGGTAATTACAACAGCCTCATCAAGTTTAGGGTGCTCTGGGCACACCTGGCACAGAGTTTCAAATGGAAAGAGCCGTTTCTGATGATCCATTTTCTGTGAGATGTTATTTTCTGGAAGAGATCCAGGAATTTTTTTCTCTTTAAATATATAGCAGATACTCCTTTTGACAGCAGCATTGTCCTCAAAGGAAGAACTCTCCTGAGTCATCTGTGATGGGGTGCCTGATGATAGTGGTACAGTTGATTGGAAGATGTCTCTCTGTGTCTGAAAGAGATGCCATTTAGCTATGTTTTTATGAGGGCATGATATTCGTGGCTTTGCACAAGTACCATGCCAGGTGTTCCTCAGAGCATTGTAAGTCACAAATATTCTGCCAAGATGGCAGAAACTGTGTATTTCAGGCTCAAATACAGACAAACAGATCTGTGTTGAGGATCCACCCAAATCCACCCTCACACAAAGTGGAGCATGTGCTATCTGGGCAGCTTTCTGTCTCTTTGTGCATGCCGCAGCTTTGGCCTCTCCAAAAAATTTCAGGTCCACCGTTTCCATCACGATGTGCTCTTGAAGAAATACCTCTTTTATAGTTTCTCGGCAGTAATCTAGTGAACGAAGGTGCTCACATAAACTGAAGCCTAGTCCGCTCCGCTGAGCCAGCAACTGGTATTGCAGACATTCCTCCAGCTAACATCTGACATTGTGAGATATCCCCCATGTTTTCCTCTGAACGTGAACTGGCACAGAAAACCCATGGCCAGTTCTCTGCACAGCAAATAACCCTCTAGTCTCATCTACACAAACACACTGCAGCTTAGTGGCCAGGCAAGCATTTATTGATTGGTTGGAGTGCCTCCTCATCATGTGAGCCTTGTAGTTTTTTGTATGAAGAGTAAGACCACAGTGAGGGCATGTCATTTTCATGGACTTTCCATAAGCCGCAGTTTTATTGAACACAGAGGGTAGAGCATATGAATGTTCCAACAAAGATTCAGAAAATGGTTCAGATACTGGAGACAAAACATTGTCTCCAAAAGCAGGGCTCCTCTTAGAGTGCTGCTGGAGAAATACGGGGCTCCTTGGATAAAATCATATTCTAATGCAAAATGTGTATTTTTTTTTCTTGTCACCCACAGAAGCCCTTAGTCCAGTTCTCTTACTTAAACTAGGGCCAGGAAACAAGAGCAGCTTTTCTTCTGCTCAGATTTAAAAAATGTTCAATAAGTTTTGTTTTGTTTTGTTGATTTGCCAAATTGTTTCCCAGTTGTTGAGAATCACTTGTTTTCTATTCTGTTACCAAACTGTCTGTCAGTTTCATATAGACATGAATTTGCTCTTGTTCAGTTGCCAAGTTGTTGCTCAGTTGCTTTGAGTCAAAGTTCATCTCAGTTGTCAGGTTGCTTTGCAGTTTTGAAAAAAAAAAATCTCCTCTGATAAGTTGTCAAACTGTCTTTTAGAATAATTTATTCTCAGTTTTCTGCTCAGACGTTTTCTCAGACGTCTGATTTTCTGCTCAGTTGTCTAAAGTCAAGACTGTCTCTCTGTCCTCTGTTGTCTATATTCTGTTTTCTTCTGTCCAGATGTCAAACTCCTTTAATTTCTGAGACCTTCATCTCTGTTTACTGATCAAACTCCTCTCCAGTTTTCTTACGTTGCTCCTTTTAGTTTTTAACTTGCTGCTGTTTGCTGAGAAAAACTTTCTATGTTTATTTTGATTTTTCCAGAATAAATCTTCCTCTGTTTAGTTTTTCTGTTCATTTGTCCAGACTCACACTTCTTTTGCTCTAAGAAATAAGAACACAATGATCGGGACCGTGTAAGCTACAACCTTATAATCACTTTCTGTCACCGACCTCTCAGCTAAACCTGTGTGGAGTCATCCCATAACCAGTGTTGGTCAAGTTACTTGAAAAAAGTAATCAGTTACTAATTACTGATTACTTCCCCCAAAAAGTAATCCCGTTACTTTACTGATTACTTATTTTCAAAAGTAATTAATTACTTAGTTACTTTTTAAAAACAGGATTTACAACCCGAATAGGTGATAAAGCGATAGATCTTTCAGCCCAATTCTACTTTTTCTGCATAATCCATCATACAAAATGTAATCAAATGGAAACGTCTCTTTTTAAAACTTTTAACTTTAAATCTTTTAACTTTATGCATCAAGCAAAAACTTAATTATATGCAACATTCTCTGACTGGAAGAAATTTGTTTAACATTTAAACCTATTTTCTGCACATTCCAGCACATAAAATAAAATATTTTTTTGTGTTTACACTCACTCTTTCAAATAGATGCAAGTAAAACACAGCAGAAAATAAATAAAATCAAAGACTCAGCGGTCCTGTTGCTCTATTTTCACCTGTAAAGCAGGACTGGGGTAGGCGGAGGTTTACCCTGGTGCAGGTGTGCCGCGGCGGTCAGTGGAAGAATCCGCGAGTTTCTCTGTGAATTTCACATTACGTCATAGTACACTCGGTGCTTGCTTGGAAGTTTAGGGGTTTCATCGCTGTAAAAAGAAGTTTTCTTCCCACGCACAACGGACACTAATGTTTTTGTCACTTTTTATGGAATCAAACTCAAAATAAGGTCAGTACTTCCACGCTTTAAACGCTGCATGCTACACTCTGTTCCGCACTCGATATATTATGATCTGCACACAGCTGTTGTCACGAACGTCGCACTCGCTTACGTCACTGTCATGAGACGTTCTCGCAAAAAATCACGGTTTTAGTAACGCAGTAACGCAGCGTTCCTACGTGAAAGTAACGGTAATCTAATTACCGTTTTTGCAATAGTAATCCCTTACATTACTCGTTACTTGAAAAAAGTAATCAGATTACATCTCTGCCCATAACAACAATTAGTCGACTGGTCACGATTACGTCAACTATCAAAACTGTTGACGACTAATTTAATAATCGACACGTCATTTGAAGCTTTGTAAGATCCTGAAAGATGCAGGAATAAGTAGTTGGATTTAAGAGTGTAATAACACACTAAAACAGAAGATGGCAGCACTGCATGTACAAGGATGCGAGCTGCCGTTAAACGCCAAAGAAGAAGAAGAAGCCGTCTCCAGTATCGTAGCTGTGTCCAAATTAAAGGGTCGCATCCGCCGGATATGGAACTCCAAAGTGTTCAAAATTAAATAAATAAATAGGTCATGATGAAATAAATAACTATGTGAATAAATAAGACACAGATATGTAATGTGAGAATGATATTGTGAAAGAATGGAACACATTTTGAAAAAAATGCTCATTATTGTGAAATATATTGCATTCTGCTATATAAATTTATCTATTATTGTGAAATATTATTTCATGGTCATTATTTTTCACAATAACAGAGATTATTGCTGAGCTATTTTATTTATTTCCAGCCGTTTTTATTCCAAAATGTCCTTTTTTCAAAGTCAGTCTTTATTTCAAAATCCCGTTTTTCCCGATGGCCTATTTATTTCATAATGCGACTTTTCAGCAGAATGACTTTGTCTGTCAATCAATGTAAGTGGGTTGGACCTTTGCACCTATTGGCTTATCGTTTACCATCGACTAGTTTTCCTGGATACCTCTCCGCGGACGGCTGCTACAGCTAGCAACAGCGTGCTAGGTCAAAAGTCACTGAGGATGGCGGACTGGTGTGAACTTCAGTTAATTCTGCTCATTTAAGCAGATCAGATAGAGAGGGATCATTTACCAGTAGATACTGTTTGAGTCGTTTAGATGATGTTTCTGAAATGCTTGGGATGATAATTGCTCTTCAAGATGTTAGCATCGATGACAACATTGTTGAAGGTTTAAGATCAATTCAGCACCGTGTTCGTTTGGAATACGCTGAGGAAGAACAGTCTTCAAATGTTGGTCGTCCACGTCTTGAAATCTCGGCTGCAGCACTCAGGACTTTAGTGCTGTCCGGGATAACCATCGGGGTAATTGCCGATATGTTTTCTGTCTCCCCGAGCACAATTAGGAGGAAAATGACGGAGGAAGGTCTAAGGTAAGTTTATGCTGTAATTGAACACCTGTGTGATTCTGTACACAGCACTGTTTAGATGTTGACCTTAATTATGACGTTTGACAATGAAATATTATCGCTTACTTTTTTTTTGTTACTGTCTAAGTGGGGCAGCTACGGCTAAAGCTATCGGCGCCATCTCGGCGTTGAGACACGTTTAGCCGGTGTTCTGACAAAACGTCCTACCTTGTCAAAACATCCTACCGTAGCGCTACCGTAGCGTAAATTTATGGTCTTGTCTATCAATCCGTGCTACCTTATCAGAATATGCTACCTTACGTGGTTAATGGCTCCATCGTACATATCTATAGGTAGGACGTTCAGATGGCCAAATCACACTTAAAAACTTGGATTTATTTCGCTAGGACGTTCAGAACATGTTTCCTGCTTGGATTTATTTAGGTAGGACGTTCAGATGGCCAAATCACACTATTAAAACATGCTTCCTGCTTGGATTTATTTAGGTAGGACGTTCAGATGGCCAAATCACACTATTAAAACATGCTTCCTGCTTGGATTTATTTAGGTAGGACGTTCAGATGGCCAAATCACACTATCAAAACATGCTTCCTGCTTGGATTTATTTAGGTAGGACGTTCAGATGGCCAAATCACACTATCAAAACATGCTTCCTGCTTGGATTTATTTAGGTAGGACGTTCAGATGGCCAAATCACACTATTAAAACATGCTTGCTGCTTGGATTTATTTAGGTAGGACGTTCAGATGGCCAAATCACACTATCAAAACATGCTTCCTGCTTGGATTTATTTAGGTATCAAAACGTGCCTCCAGCACACAATCATCTAATGTTGACAAAGAATACAAAGAGACATGGAGGGGAAAAGACAGCTGTTTTTATTTGAAGTTGTTATGTATTTTCCTTACATTTTTTGCATTTATCTTCTTGGTTGCTCTCTTTATATTTTGCACATGCAAAATGTGCCCATCTTTGGCAAGATTCACACTGCACCTGGAAAGGAAAAATAAATAGCTCATATTATGTTTGGTGAATACTATTAGTCAACATTTTAAACATGATTAGCAAGTAATGATACTAAGACTTATGTGTTTCTTTTGTTTTGTTTTACCATTTCAATCATGCTGCGGTCAGCATCAGCATCTAACATAGAGCAAACAATGCAGTAGTCCTCAGCGTTCCCTGAAACACATTCATGGTTAGGTTTTAATCAAACATTATTTATTGATTAATTAAAAAAAAATAATAGTACATTTTTTCCACAAATACTTCATGGCAAATTAGTCCCCTGAATTTTTTTTAATTAGACTTTAAGAAGGGTCTTATCTGAAAATGTTTGAAAAGCACTATTTAAATTGGAAGTACACACTCTAACGTGATAAGGACTTTACTGGACTTACCTCAATGTTCAAGTAGGGTGCAAGCTATCTGCATTCGCTCCAGCACAACTGCTTCTGTAGTGGTTAACACCTCACTGACCTCTCCAAAAGCAAGGTACTGTTCTGCAAACTGTGAGATTTCTCATTATTATTATAATGTAAAGTCCTAATTGTAGCTAACAATAAATGGAATCATTTGAATAAGGGTTACCTTTAACAGCAAAACTCCGCAACTGCTGGAATCCTGTTGCTTGTTGTGTTGCATAGTGTGTAACTGCCACTCCATGGTGTCTTCTCTCATCCTCAGAAAATTCCTAGTTGAACAAAAATGTTTGTAATGAAACAAGAAATGTTTTATGTTTAATACCTGAACATAAAACATACAAGAATAATACCTCAGTATCATACATACCTCCGGTTGCGCAGAATTTTCCTGTCATAAACACCTTCAGTGCCCATGGGGTCTATGAGTAGTATTTTCTGTGCAGAAATGTTGACAATCTAAAGAAAAAGTTAATAAATTAAAAATTACAATAGTTTTTGCCACTGAAAACCTATTTAAGAATAACACTTTGAGCAAGAAACTGCTTCCCAACAAATTATGCAAATTAATAACTACATAAACACATACCACAAGAATCCAGTGTGTACCAAAGTTCACAGGGCACAGCCACATGTCTTCAACTGGGAACTTCATCTGTGGGATTGGAAGTGCAGAGTAATTTCGATTTACTTAGGTACCTTGCGTCTCAGGGTGTTTTCAAATATAGTCTTGTTTAAAGGAACCGAACTCTGTCCTCAGAAATAGAAATGACTCAACTTTTTGGACCACTTCTGAACTTTCAACTTACCTTGGTGAGGCATCTGAACTGCCCAGAAAACAACGAGCTTGCAACTACTGAACAGAGCAGGTGTACAGCATTCTGTATAAGTATACAAAAATGTTACAGAACAGTAAATACATTTTTTTGTATTTCAAAATAACTGGGCAAAGGACATTTCTTACTTACCTTTCGTCTCTCAATAACACGGTGCAGGTATGCATCAATGACCTGTTTTGAAAAGTTAGAGTTTATACACCAGCAGCAACAATTTTTGAAGTAACTGCTTGAGTGCTGTACACAAAAACTTGGAAAGAAATATAATTGCTGATAAAGGTTCTTTCTGCATATACTGGAACTGGGTATTATGATGTCACAGATGTCACAACATCTGTGTTGTGGTTGATAACAATCTTTTCTATGGAAGTGAATGGGTGAAACCCTATCAGAGTTTTGCTATATAAACCCCCCCACCTACCCGCACAGTTTAAACTATTAATGGTGTCTGCACTGCAAATGCTTCAGAAGGAGAGCACTTCAAAATCAGAGTCAATAATGATAAGTTATCTTACCTCATCAGAAAGCCACCGTGACCCCTGCAGTGTTCGAAAAGAGGAATCAAATAACTTGTATGGTCCAACAACTGACTCCAAGCGCCCAGTATCCTTTGCAGCCCATAGCCTCTTTACTGAAAGAAAAATAGGATAAGTTAGCTCAGGCATGCATGAGATTTTTAGTGGAAACGCTGGGTAAAGGCCAACGGGCCACAACAGGAAAAAAGTCAACACAATAAACATGCATTTTCACGCAGAGAAATAGGAAAGGTACAGCGGGCGGGCAAAAGAGAAAATTACTGACAGGCAGATCCATTTCCAGACTTCCACAAGCTCAGTGCATGTTGCATGTTTCTTTACATCCAATATGAGTTGAAGACTGCAAAATGCAAACAAAGTCATGCAACGGTCAATCAAGTTGCAACGCCAAACTGGCAACAAATGACCAACGGGTCAAAAAGAGTTGTTCACTATGCCACCTTCACTTTCTAAGCTTTGTTTCCGGGAGGGAAGTTCTTGTTCACGCGTTTCTGGTCCTGGAACAGAAATAAACTCCTTGTGGGAGCAACAACTTTTGTCAGCCGTTTTGGGTGCATAATGAATAATAGAGGGTCTGGTATCCTCTGGACTTTGCTGGCACTGAGGGTCAGCAGGAGGATGGCAGGGGGGCATCTTCAGGTCTGTGCTGCTGTTCACTGTCTGACTGTGAGTTGGGTATTTTTCATTGTCACTGATATTTACATGGTGGCTTCTTCTGTACGGCTTGATATGGTCAATGCTGTAGTGATTTTTTAAAGTGGCTCCTTCCGTGTTTTTTAATCTCACACATTTGCCAGCGATGTCTTGAATGGTGTAGGGTCCTGAAAAATCCGGATCAAACCTTGCTCCCTTCCTTCCACGTTTCCTCATGTTCAAGAGAAGAACTTCATCTCCAACGTTGTACACAAGGTTTCTGTACTTCTTCTGGACTCGTCTGGTATAGGCTTCCTTTTGTAAGTCTTGGGACTTTGCCATATTTTCCTCGACAGTTTTTTTAACTTGCTCTTATGCGTCTCTTGTAGAAGATACAAAGTCACCGTAACTCGACTCCTCAGGGAGAATGATGGAGGACAACTAAAATTTTCACATTTTAAATTACAATTAAAATCATAAAGACAAATAATGCATGTGAAACATGAACTGAAAATTCTAGCTATAATAACTCATGTTTAAAAGTAAATATACTATTATAAAGCTTTGAGCACAGAAAGCCACAAAGATTGACTCATATCATTTTTTGTATAGTCACTTTTTCCTCTTGACACACTTCCATAGGTGAACACATTATACTTAAAGGTCTCCTCAACATTTATTACTTTACATAAAGAAACAAACATAAAGAAGAACTAGTCACTTACTTTATCTTTTAAATGTATCTTGCATATAGAAGTTAAGCAGAGAAGATTAAAGCTGCAGCCAATATCAATATGCACAATTTCCAATTAAGATTACATTTAATTTATGCATTATCATAGTTGTTGCATAAATAAAATTCCTTAATAACACTTACTGGGACTTCGACAGGAACTTCAGAAGGATCCGTAGCTTCTCTCCCATACATTAAACGGAATGGTGTGTGTTTGGTTGTGGTGTGGACCTTGGACCTCAAAGAAAACAGTGTAGCATCCAGATACACATCCCAGTCATTCTGTTGACTGTTGACTAATTTTCTCAGGGCTCTACATGTGGACATAAAAAAACCCACAATAGTGACAGTGTCTTAAAAGCAAATGAAATGTTACATACAAATAAAACATACCTTTTTATGTTGTCATTTGTCTTTTCGTCGAGGCCATTTGTCTGAGGGTGATACGCTGCTGTGACACTTCTATCTATTTTCATTAAGCTGCAAAGTCTTGAGTTGAGCTTCAAAGAAAAAAGAAAATTGTTTTTTAAAAACAATCACACAAAACCTTTGGCCTGGCAGCTACTTGGCACACTGTGGCCAAGTATTTACCTAAAGAGGTATGGAAAAGTAAACTTAACACTTACCTCGTTAACAAATTCCCTTCCTTGGTCGGATAAAATTCGTTTTGGGAGCCATGTCTATATATGAGTGAGCACAACTGATGAGCTATCTCAGCAGCACTTTTGCTTTTTAATGGAAAAGCCTCAACCCATTTTGAAAAATAGTCTGTTGCAGTCATAATGTACTGGAAGCCACTAGACGTTTTTGGAAGAGGTCCAGTTAGATCTATTCCGATTAGCTCCCAGACATGTGACACCTGTCAGTGATAAAAGAATCACATTAATATATAATGTACATGATAACATTACTATTTTCTACACTGCAGTGGTTGCACAGCAGCCAATGGTTTTCCCATTTTTTGACACTGGTCACAAGCCAGGACCTTAAACATATTGAATGATCTTTATATTATCCAACAATCGCAATTAATTAAACAACAAAATTGCTAATGTTCTATAAAAATACTTGATCAAGTGGCGATACAGTGTTAATTACTGTACATCAATCTGGTACGGGTCTTCAGGATAACTATGCATTCTATTGGTGCACTATTAACATACTATATATAAATGACAACTTGAAAAATACATACCCAATTAACAATGTCAACCGACATTCCATACCAGTAAAATCTGGAACACATTGCAGTTCGAATCTTGAGTACACCAGTGTGTCCACCGATGGGACTTGAATGAAACTCTTGAAATAGTCCCATGGCTTCTTCTTTTGTTTTTATCACTCTCCTGTTTCCAAACAAGAGCACTCCGCCTATATTTAAAAAATGTAAAATAATTATAACATGTATTTAACCAATAATTACATTTAGTTATTTACATTACAATACTGACCCTTCAGCCTGAATTTTGCGGCGTATCTCCTAAGGGTTTGCCTCTGGGACTTATCGTATTCAGATGGGTAGGACCCAACAGACAGAAACATGAGCAGTTCCTCGTATTTGTTCTCCATAACTAAGGAGAAAATCGGACAATTTCAACATGGTTTCGGAATCCATACAGTAAATAAAACGACTACACAACGTTATCACGCAATTAACAAGTATGTGGTGCAAAAGCACTTTCTTCGACATAACAACGGAGCGTTTATCCAACATAACAATGGCGAGTGGTGTCCAGTAACTGCAGGAGGACTAAAATAAATTTTAAAAGCACCAAATAAACACTTGGAATATGACTTCGATTGAGCAGCTTAAGGTAAACAATTATCATCTGTAATAAAGAAGTAAAACTTTTAATACAAACCTTTTTTCGAAGCAACGAGATCGGCACAAAAGCAACGAGATCGGCACGAGATCGGGGTAGGATGAAATAATAGGCGTGTACTATTTAAACCGGAAATATGGCCGTTTTGAATTGTGCGCATGCGCAGTAACAACAAGTAGGACAGCTTGATAGGTAGGACGTTTTGTCAGAACACCGGCGCAGTGTTAGCTGTTAGAGTGTTAACTCAGAGACTGGGGCAGTGGAACCTGTAGGAACCTTTTATACGGAGAGTAGACCCACCAGCTTTCCACAGTCTACTTACTTATCACATCTTGTTAGACAACAGGGTCATTAGTGCTTTAAATAGTACATAGTTGAAGGTTTCATTGCTGTTTGCAGTTGATTGTTCTCTGAGAACACATTACAAAGTTGATGTTAAATAGCGAGTTTATTGAAATGGTTTTGTCTATTTCAGCAGCGTTATAAATATCATACTTTCTCTGGTGTCTTCAGTAAAAGCTAAAACAAGAATACATTTACATCCTTGGTTCTTTCAGTATTAATTGGAAAACTTTGTTGAGATTTGCTGTTATATGAAAAAAATGTTTTATGTGCAGAAAATCTGATAGGAATTCTTCTATTGGAGATGTGGATTTGGATTCAAAAGTGCTGGACATTCAGCGTCATCACCCAAATGCTGACTGCAGAATGATGATGGGACATCTACGATCCAGAGGCATACACATTCAAAGTAAGCTGATATTGTTAAAATATCCAAACACCAGTTTCCGGCCTGAAAAGCATGTGTCAGTGTGGCCATGATGTGATATTTTAATGTATCGATCAAAAATGACTAGCATGTTCTCATCACTGTTATGCAGTTATGTTCCTGTTTGAACCAGTCCGTACACGATTCTCTCTCCTCAGTAAATCTGTACAGCACCTGGATACTTGCCTGACACAATGATGGTCTGTCCCATATGCATTACAGTGTTTACAATACAGTCTTTTTGTAGTTGTTAGTACTAAGACATGATCTGTTTGTTAATCAGGATTTCGACTGATGGATTCAATGAGACGAGTCAATCCAGAAGGGGTCAAGATGCGACGGTTATCTATTAAGACTGCAAGGCGTTTTCAGTACAGTGTACCAGCAGCAAATCACCTTTGGCATATAGATGGAAATCAGCATTGAGCACCTGTGGAGGGATGTATATGAAAACATCTTCACCCAGCTGGAGATTCAAGGACTGCTCAACCCCGGTGAAAAAATTCACTTGTTTGCTCTGCACAGATGCTTTTTGCATCACATTCAACATCATCTTCAGTCATTCCAGGAAGCATGGAATCAGCACGGACTCAGAAAAGCAAACAACCATTCACCCCTGCACCTCTGGTTGCTGCACAGAAAGGAGCGACAAGATTTGTCACAGGTACATGACTATTTGATCCGTATTTGTTCTTGTATGTAAAACTCTGCTATCTGTAGTGGAGATGAGTTTATTTCTACTGTGCAAGTTGGTGTACCAAAATGTTTTTTCCTGTAAGTGGAAATGTCTCCCAAGCCATTCTCTCCTTTTATCCCATCTGTTAGGTATAGATGGCAATACTTTAAACAAAGTTAAATTTGTTATACCTGAAGGGAACCAATCCTGACCTAGAATGGGTGAATGAATAATTAGTTGGTAGCCAATGCCTAAGCAACTCACATAGGCCCTGGCAGACTCAAAAGTCAAAGTCAAAGTCAAAGTCAACTTTATTTGTCAATTCTGCCATATGTACAGGACATACAGAGAATAGAAATTCCGTTACTCTCAAACCCTAGAAGAAGTAGCAATGAACATTTAAATATAAGAGAGAGATTAAAAATGCAAGTAAAATAATTAAAAAGTAAAATTTGAATAAATACAGTACAAGCTATACAATATACAATATACAATATACAATATACAATATTCAGGTAACGGTAACGGTAGATGACATTCAGTGTAGACCAGGCAGGGTAGTGCAAATAGGCAAATAGTGCAAATGGAGATTTGGTAATGTACGGTAGGAGGTAGTGTAACAGAACAAAGTCTTATGAGGTAATGGCAGTCCAATGCTCCACAGGTGGCTAATAACTGGTGCAGGCCAGTGAGTGAGTCAGAGAGTGTGTGTGTGTGTGTGTGTGTGTGTGACAGAGTTCAGTGAGACCGTGGAGGAGAGAGGGGAGAGGGGGCAGAATCGGGAGGGAGTTAAGCTTCCTGACAGCCTGATGGATGAAGCTGTCCTTCAGTCTGCTGGTCCTGGCTTGGAGACTCCTCAGTCGCCTCCCTGACGGCAGCAGCTTGAAGAAGCTTTGCATTGGGTGCGTGGGATCAGCCGCTATGCAAAGGGCTTTTTTAGTGAGACGGGTGCTGTAAATGTCCTGGAGGGAGGGGAGGGAGACACCAATGATCCTCTCTGCAGCTCTCACTATGCGTTGGAGGGTTCTGTGACAGGACGCATTGCAGGCTCCAAACCACACAGTGATGCAGCTCGACAGGATGCTCTCTATGGTGCCTCTGTAGAAAGTGTACATGATGGGGGCTGGTGCTCCTGCTCTTCTTAGTTTGCGGAGAAAGAAGAGACGCTGCTGTGATTTCTTGGCCAATAAGTCCATCTAGGAACAGCTGCAGGAAACACCTCTTCAGTTTAGATTTAACACATGTGCATGGTCTTTCAGGTTGAGGATGAGGATTATGGTGTGGACTGGACAGGACCACATAATCACCGCCCATCAAATGAGATCACCATTCCTGAGATTCAGCTCCCACGTGCACTGAATGAACGAGACCCTGCTGTGCTACCAAACAACAACGTTTCACTCAGTCAAGCTTTGGATGCTTACTGTGAAACTGTTCAGTCACTCAAACTTATGTTTGATACCACACCTTAACTCTTCAAAGTAAGCAGGTGCAATATGTTCACACCCTATTTCTTGCATAACCATACTTCAAAATCACTTGTAGAAAGACACTATCACATTTAATCAGTTTCTATGTCAGGAGGATTTTTTTTTAAATTTCTACATCTATGGCTTTGTAGCTAATATTGACTCAAAACAGCATAACCAATTTCATTTTCAACAAAACAGAGTGGCTATAAAACACGATTTGTTTTACACAGCTGTCACTTTAATGATATTCATTTCTTGGTTGGATGTACAGTACATGTCAACTCTGAGCAGATTTAATACAATGAACACAGTACAGTAGTGTAACATCTTAATTCAAATAATTTTTTCTACAAAATTTTTTTGTACCAGTAGCGAGTATAAACAAAACATACTGTGTAATTTATAATGTACAGTGAACAACTGATTTTGTTTTCTGAACTCTTTGTCAGTTTATATTAAAAAAAGCCATAAATGCTCACCTGTACTGTGCATTTTTCACTGTCAAGTGTATTAAAAGGAACTAGAACTCACTAGATTGTCCGTTTCTTTGAACACTGAATACAGTAATGTGATGCAAGAAAGAAGAAATGGTCTAATCTTACCATGTGGTTATGGAATCAATCCTAAACCAGACCAAAACCTGAGTCAGTAGAGTTGAGACACACCTGAATGTCCATTAGAAATGACTCATAGGTACAGTAGTGTGCAGGAAGACGTAGTACGTCAAAACAGGTGGAAGACTTTGGAAGCCTGCTGTTGACCACTTCCACAGTCATTTCTCTCGGCAAGACTTCCCATCCTGTCCAAAACTTGATGAGGGCTTTTCGTTGTGCACAAGATGCTGCAACAGAAGATTGTTTTAAACTATAATGACATCCTATATTCATTATTTTGAATCTTTTATGGAGAAATACCATAGAAGATGACCACTTGCATACAGGGCACCAGACATTTTTGCCCCACTCAAATTGCTGTTGTAGCTGTTATAGATATTTTTATGTTAACAAAGCTAAAAGTAGTCTACATACAATTATAGTGCAACTGATAATGCCACCACTCTGTTTTTTTATGTATTGCATGGAGGCAGTATGGAGCAAATAACAAAACAAAATTATACTATAGTGTACTTTGTTAATGACCCAAGATCACTGGACTGTATGTAATTTATCAAAGTATAATCAGAGAAAACCAATGGCAAAATATCTATCGCAGCAGACTTACCATTTTCAGTGAAGGACCGAAGGTAACCTGCCACTCTGCATTTATCCTCGAGAGCATTCCTCTTCTTCATCTTCTGTGGCAGGCCACAGTCATTTTATAGCTTTACTTATCTTGTAGTCTTAAGAGCGTCTGCAACATTAGGTGTATTTTTATTAAATGTAACCCAGCTGTTCAACTAACCCAAGCATACAAAATAGTATATTGGTGTTTTGTGTCAACAATTAATGTGCATCCTTCATAAATTAACCAAATACCTTTACTATTCAGATGTTAAAAGATGTGACCTGACCTTACCTCACAACAGGGAGCAGTCTCTGATTCCCTTGGTAAGAAAAGAGGAATGATGTCTGATCTTTCTGTCAGAAGCGGCCATACCATGGTCTCCTTAAGCCCTTTCCTCAGCTGCTTGACTTGACGACTTGTTCGTGTTATGACCTACAATGGTGAGACCAAACAAAAACTGAAGTTGGCTTCCGTAAAGTGACACACACTTTAAATGTTAAATATTTAAAGAACATCCACTGTACTAGTAAAAGCATTTTCAAATTATACCCACTTACAAAATCACTACGTTGAACTAAAATTGCTTTCTTTTCTTTCACATAGATTACTTGTCTTCCATATTAGCAGAGAAGATAAGCCACTTTAAAACAGTCATGAATAACTATTACCTACAACAATGTAAATAGTAATACAGACATTAACCCAGAAGACAATTATTTTCTCTTACCTAATTTATGGAATTCTTTACTATGATAAAAACAGTATTAAAAAAATCTGTGACTGAACTGATTAAAAAGCTAATTTTTGGCAGACAGACAGACTAACTGAGCAGTAATAACACATCGTTACTTACCCTGAACAGCGTTTTCGTGGAGTGGAGCTAGCTGTGATAGCGTTAGCATTTGCTAACGTTAACACTGTGCGGTTGTGATGAGAACTTGGACCAGGGACCGCATCATCTCCAGTACGCTGCTGCAATACTCTCTCAAACTGAGGTGAAGACGTACAATCTAAGCGGTTAGCAAGTTCTCTGAGTAACTCAGAATGGACTTGTCTCCTGCAGTCATGCCCTTCACAAGCATTGATACACCTGTAACGTTATTCGCGCCCAGTGTTTTGCATTTGTCGGTGCCTTAACGTTATTTTGAGCTGCATACTGCCGCTGGCTGCATAGGAGACGCATTGCACCATTAAACCTAAATCGACACTTCATGTGCTATTACTTATGTCTGAGTAAAGGAGCAACCAATCACACAACTGGCTCCGCCCTGTCTCTCTTGATTGACAGACAAAGTCATTCTGCTGAAAAGTCGCATTATGAAATAAATAGGCCATCAGGAAAAACGGGATTTTGAAATAAAGACTGACTTTGAAAAAAAAGGACATTTTGGAATAAAAACGGCTGGAAATAAATAAAATGGCTCAGCAATAATCTCTGTTATTGTGAAAAATAATGACCATGAAATAATATTTCACAATAATAGATAAATTTATATAGCAGAATGCAATATATTTCACAATAATGAGCATTTTTTTCAAAATGTGTTCCATTATTTCACAATATCATTCTCACATTACATATCTGTGTCTTATTTATTCACATAGTTATTTATTTCATCATGACCTATTTATTTATTTAATTTTGAACACTTTGGAGTTCCATAGCCGGAGGCCATATTTGTAGTTTCATTACATTACAGTGACTCGACGAAGGCTGTCCAAATGCGAAGTCTCTTTCAAATGCGGCCGATAAAAGCGTCCTCTTTTTTCCCCAGATTTGAAGGATAGGCCGGGTTTATCCTTCATGGCCCAACCTATCCCAGAATTCATTGTGTGACCCAGTCAATTCCAGTTTCCAACAATGGCGGCAGCTACTTAGTTTTAATATTACTCTTAATACTGTTTCTGTGTCACAAAATAAACCTTTTAGATATCTTTAGGTGAGAATGTAGCTGTGTAAACTTCAAATATCTGCTCGATTTATCAAGACATCACATATTTGCAAAAGTACTATGACATTTTAAGAGAAGTCTGTTACCCATCAGCTCGATAGCTGACTGGGAGGTCGAGGCTTGCTAGAGCCGGGTGTTCTGGGAATTCATCCTGCCTGACAAACCATCCTACCCATTGTTTCTGCGCATGCGCACAACATGAAATTAAGTGGCGAACCGTCCTACCTTTGTTAATAAGAGCTAGAAATATACTCTGATGGGCAAAGTTAAGTGGCAAACCATCATACCTACTGAAATTGGTGCTGGAATTACTCTGTGACAGCAGAAATGTGCATAAACTACTTACGGTAGTTGATTTTGCCAAAGTAGGACGGTTTGTCAGAACACCGGTGAGAACAGCAAACTCTCGGCGCACCTTTTTAAAACCTCCCGCAGTCTTTCGCTACTCAGGTTAAACATGATATATAAGTCACTTAGATAACTTAAAAATGTTATTGTTTGGCTTTTTTCAGTGTTTCATTTTTTCCTGATTAAATCAGTTTGGCTGAGATTAAAGTTCTAGTTTCCACACAGCTGAATAAACATCAAACAGAAAACTGATTATCAGAAGTGTGAGATGGTAGAATTTACTCCAGTGTCCTGTTATATTTTAGATAGCAAGGAGCAGACGGCTGAGTTTATTAAACTCCACCATCCGCAAATTTCATTAAAAGTTTAATAAACTATCATCTTGTCTTTATTTTTAGTTACCACATACCTTAAACAGTTCAAGCTGTAAGCTAATGATAGTTATATAAGAGCAGATGCATGCTGGTGCAATAAGCTGTACGTTTTTTCGTCCAATGGATGCATGATCTGATTAGTCGACTAATCCCAAAAATAATCAGTGACTAGTCGACTATAAAAATAATCATTTGTGACAGCCCTAATAACAACTATGCATTCATAATTTTCCCCCTATACAGTATAATACTGAACAAGAGCAAACTGGTCTGTTTCCTGACATCATCTGATGTTTTTGTAAAATCTTTGGTTGTGTTGTTCTGTTTTTCTGCTGCCTGTGCTCTCTGTGAAATTATTAAGAGACAGTTTTGTTAATGAGCTGGATTAGATCCTAGAAACGTGTGACTGCAACACTTTAAATATGTGTTATAACAAACTCCACTCTTTACTGTTTTATCTAATATGTGGGAAAAGAAAAATGTTTTTTCATTCATTACAACATTTATTTACTGCTTGACTTTGTTGTTGTTTAAATTCTCTTGCCTAATAAATTATATAAATACAGGTTTTTTTGTCAGTAAAACTGTAAGAAATAAAATCCTTGTTGTTTGAAAGAGCTGACATTTTTATTCTTTGTTGTTTGTTTTGTTTTTCACGCCTCTAAGCAAACTTATAGGCAGCATCCCGCAGTAACCATAGCAATCTTTATTTCATATAAAAACATGTTGTTTATGGGCATAATGTAACAAATCTTTTGCGGGCCCTATTAATGATCACTGGTAATTGAAGAGGAAGCCGAACCCTGGCTCTGGACATCTTCATGACAAGTGACAGCGCAGACATCTACTAATGAGAGAACATGTTTTATCATCATAAACACTGTGATATGAAGCATCGTTAAAGTGTCACTTCAGTAATGTTGACTCATGTTTGTAATAGATGACTTTAAAACACTAAACACTAATTTCTGTGGTTTGTTTTAAGCTTACAGAATATAACATGTGGTAAGACGACGAGTTTTACTTCTCACAGGTCGTGTTATGTGTATCTATTTATCATGTATGCTACTTTGCTCTGTGGACTGTAAAATGTTTCATTGTATTCATGAAATAAACCAGACTTTCACCGTCTGCATCTTTTACTGTTTTTTCTGCTTTTGTTCACTCCAAGTTTGACAAAACCCACAGACATCCAGAGTTAACTCACTAACAATGTGGAGCAGTCTCAGTGTATTTAGCTGCTTTTTCCCTAAACACAACCAACTGAGAGAAACGCTTGTAGTCCTCACTTTGGTCATTTTGAACGCTGAAGGAGATTTGTTCCATAGACACCTTATATTAGTGTTTCCTGCACTTAATCCATCACTACTATGTTCTATTAAAATTCAGAGTCCTTTTATAGCTTGCAGTGAAATTTGTTAAACCGTTGCTTAATGGGACAGAAGTACACGTCACTCTTTACTAACACATTTGTAGATACGTTTATTGCTGAACCACACAGCTAGCAGTCTCACTCACTCTTTAAAACTCTTTTAAACTCTTTAAAAGTTACTGTACGGCTATCAATTGTTAACATGACGCTTGTTCTTATACATGTAATACATTTATTACCAACCTGAGAGTTTATCCGCTGGTCATTCGACATGACGAATGACTTCTGAAGTCTTAATTCAGCTCAAGATGCTGTAGATTCCCGTCAGTAACACTTTCGGTCCGCTAGTAAAACGTAGTTCTATTAATCTGCGCTCATTACTCTTGAACCGGAACCGGATGTAAGTCCCAAAAAACTGAATTGTAGAACTGAAACTGAATGGTGAGAGTGAAACTGAAATTATTCGAGAGCTGAATTTTTAAAGGATAAAATGCAGTTTCAAAGCAAATGAATTCATTTTCAATATATAAAATTCAATTTCAATTTAGTGATGATCATTTTCAAACCATAAATTCAATTTCAAATTAGACTAATTCAAATTCAGTTTTCAAAAGCATTTATTCAAGTTACAATTCAGATTCAAATTTAACTTATTCAAATTCAGTTTCTGATGGCACAGATTTCTGCCCATAAAAATGCTCCTAACTAGTTAAATTAAAAGTAAAATACCCCTAAACTAGTTAAATTAAATCATCTATGTCTAAATAACAGAGCTCTGAGACCTATACAATCCTTTAAAAAGAGTTTAATTAAAACACATAATGGTCGCATTAAATAAAACGCTGTTAAACATTTGTGAACTCATATGACCCCTGAACTCACATGCACGAGCAAAGCCACCTACTACAGAGGGTCACGCACGCATACGGGCACTCACATGGACGCGCAGGGGGAAAGGGGAAGTGGTGAGGGGTAAAGGGGAAGGGGGGGGGGGGCAAAAAAAGCTACAGGTATATTACTACTCATATGGAAGATTTTGTGATGACCCACAGGCAAGTCTCTGTGTTCCAGTGATCAGTTATCTGTAACTCAGTTTTCTTCATTTGTTACTATTGAGGCCTGAAATGATCAGCTTCAGTAAGCTTTAGTAAACGTCACCTTTTTTGCTACTTTGATTCTTAGTCTGCATGTGACTCTGGAGAGAATTGCATCGTATTTGTTGGTAACATGTAACATTCACTTTGATGTGCCAATAGATACATTTATTTGCTTTCTTTGTTAATTTAATTTGTGAAACATACAGGTCTTTAGTTTCAGTTCAACCACACAGTGAGTCATTTACTCTGTTTGGGTATCAGCCAAACATAGAATTTAACAACTAGGTGAAAATATTCACAGATCTGAGGTCAAAGGAGCATTTTTTTTTATTATAATACTGCATGATGATGTTTCAGCTAAGAGTCAGATAAAATCTCTACATGTTTTTATGCAGCATGAAGGAAGAATTTCAACATAATTCCTCCGATAAAGAATCAAAATATAAAAAAAATCATTAAAAAGACTTAGATATAAAAATACAGGCTGCAAAACAGAAAAGGGGATTTGGTACATTCACTCCCAGTGACTCCCAGTGTGCAGGAAGAGGAATATTGCAGAATGATAATGATCCAGGGGATGTTGCGAAAACATGTCAGAGTGAAAAACAAGACCTGGTAAGATATGACTTAAAGCAATGGGAAACATGTCACAAAACTGCTGCGGTCAAAGCTACAGGAGCTGTTTGAGTTTGCTGTAAAAGGGAAGGAAGCACAGAGAGACCAATCAGAAGAAGAACCTGTAGAAAAACTCTGTCACACCTAAACAAAACACAACTTCTCCTTTTACTGCAAAGTAAAACAGTTTGAAATTATCTGAGGATCAGAGAGCAGCAGGCTGGATGTGACGATGGGGCACTCTTTGCTCTGCATGATGGGCTTTTTCTGTAAGTACACGTCTGACATTGTTTGAAAGACACCATTAATTAAAATGTTTCTGATCTCTGAGAATTAGTGAGTCACTGTTTAGAGCTTGTTTAGCAAACAGGAGAAATTTGGTGATTATTGTTCATCTGAAAATGAACAATAATCAATAATCAGAGTAAAATCTTTAAAAAAAACTTTACTCTGAGGTATAATAACTGATGAGGTTTTATTCATTATTTTAGTGCTCAGTACAGTCATCCGTGGAAACGCTGAAGGTAAGAAACACTGTTTTTATTCCAGTTCATATATGTAGCTGTTATCTCCTACAATGCTCTAAATCAGGGGTGTCAAACTTACGGTCCACGGGCCACATTCGGCCCTCGATACAATTATTTCCGGCCTGCGAGCCAGTTATTAATGGACACACGGTAGGTGGGAGCTGAATTTTCAGCCCTGCTAAGAATCCATGTTTTGATGGGCACACCATGTGGCCAATCTCATGCAAAGACAGGCTGGGATCATACCATTGTGTGAAGGAAAGAAAGAAGGGGGGCAGACGTTCTGAAAGACAGCAAGTGTAGTGGTACAGGCCAACGATTAAAGTGCAGGTAAACAGAAATGTTTCTGTTTTTCAGCATCTACTATAGAAATACAGTATAGATATAATATAGATGAGCTACCAGAAGTTTCTCTCTATTTTTACACATTTGTTTCTTACAATTTAAGTCAAAGGATGGTGCCGACAGATTTCTCTCTTTCTCACAGCAGCTTTTTCTTCATCATGTAGAAAAACAGTTAAATACTGTAAATCATTTCTTACACTGATGGTGTCAGGGTGGTGGCTCATTGGCTCCCTTTTCTGTTCCCGTGTTTCATTCCATGTCTCCTCTCTGTGTTGAGTCTGTTTTGTCACCCATGTTTGTCTCTCACCCCTCCGTGTGTCTTATCTCCATGTTTGTATCTCTCTGTCCTCTCTCTCTCTGCCCTCTCTCTCTCGCCCTCTACCTCGCCCCTCTGTGTCTTAGTCGTTTTACTGTGTCTCGTCTTCATCTTCATCCTCTCTTCCCCTGTTCCTGTCCTTGTGTCTCTTCTATTGCCTCTCTGTTTGTTTATCACTGTTGTTGTCAAGTCCGTGTGTCTCAGGTGTAGGTCTCAGTGTTTCCTGTTTTACTTTGACAGTGTCCCATCCTGTGTTCAGTTTTGCTTCCTGTATTGTGTCATTATGTTTATTCCCCTCAGCTGTGTTCTCTGTTTGTTTCCTCATCAACATCTTGTATATTTATGGAGAGAGTTGTCAGTCGTTTTTATATGGCGTTATTTTTGTGCCACTATTCTGAGCGCATGTAAAAAAAAAAAAATTGCAGGTACAAGTGTTGCATTTTGAGGAGAAATTTATTTTGAGTGAAGAAAAGCTGAATTTGAGTGAACAAAATTCATTGCTGCTTTGCAAAAAATGTATCTCAGTGTTTGCTATTTTCCACACACATACACAACAGCAGCCCGTCTCGCTCAGTTTTTGCACTTGCGCTTGCTTGCAATGTGTTGCTCGCGCTCTCAACATTTCTGCCTGTGTGCGCTCAACTCTTTCTGTACACCATTATATTTGTGCCACAAAACCAGCCAATCACAGACTTGGATGCAAAAAGAAAATCTGATTGGCTGTTTTCGTCTCAAATCAGCTCGAAATGACGAAACGCAATATCCCAGAATCCATTTCGTCCAAAACTGAAACGAGGCAGTGGCGGAGGAACACAGAGTGTTTAAAATGATCATATTAAGAGTGTGCCGCCTTCATACAGACTAATTTTCCTTTTATAGATGTTTATCTGAACAGATTACAGTACAGATTTACACGAAGATGATGATTTGTGTGAGTAGTGCAGTGTATCTCACTGATATTGGCATGTGTGCTGCTTACCTCAGTGTATGCTTTTGTATTAATTCTTGGAGTTCTCAAAATCCTTCTACAAAGCTACATGGATAAAAATGAAAGTAAATACCAGATACTCCGTCTTCCTCCCACAGTCTAAATAAGTGTGAGTGTGAATGTTTGTCTGTCTCTCTGTTTTAGCCCTGCAACAGACTGGTGACCTGTCCAGGGTGTACCCTGCCTCTCGCTCTATGATAGCTGGGATAGTCTATAGCCTCCTGCGACCCTGATAAGGATAAGCAGAAGAGAATGGACAAGAGTATAAAGTGGGATTCAGGAGGTGCAGAACCCTAAAATTAGTTTTTAATGGCTCAGGCTAATTTCCATTGAGAGCTTCAGTAGATTTTCTTAGTGTACGGGCTGTGATCAGCTGACCTGCTGCTCTTTGCAGATTTATCCACCTGAATTCAGTCAGATGTAAGCAGATGTTTCATGAGTTGTCCTCGTCTCTACACTGACAGTACACTGTTTATACTGACTTTATATTAGACTGCCACTGTGCACCAGTCACACACTGATCTTTCCTTTAAATCCATCACAGTACAGCAAACTAACCTGTTTATCTACTAATCTGTAGAGGATTTTCATGCAGCCTTTAAATAAGACAGTGATTTTACCTCAGTTTGTTTTGCAGCATGCTTCACACTATGAAAAACATAATGTCAACATAAATACTCAAGTAAAGTACAGATTATTTGATCAGCTCCTCCTGAGCCCACTGTGACCCTCCAACCATCCACGACTCAGATATACAGCGGTGAGACAGTCACTCTTGACGTTCAGGGAGGTGGACGTATGAATGGAGACGAGACACGTTAAAAGCACCTCCTCACTTATTTTAATTTGTATTGCACGTTTCTTCCAAAAACAGAACAAAATACTAACAAAAGTAGTGTAAAATAATAATAAATAATTGTCCTCATTTTAGGAGAGACTGGTCTGCTATGTTAGCCTTTCTCAAACTGCTCGTAGCAGCAGTTTTTTCACTTCGTTTATCTTTAAATCTCCAGCTCTGAATCCATCACTGGAGGTTTAACAGCATTGTTAGCAAACAACAGCTAACTGACAACTAATGGATTATATTTATAAATGTATAAAACATTTAAAAGGTATAAAAACAACTTTTTATTGTTGATTTTTAAGTCAAATTATCAGTCTGCTAATGATATGTTTTTATTTGACCAGCTCCTCCTAAGCCCACTGTGACCCTGCAGCCATCCTGGACTCAGATATACAGCGGTGAGACAGTCACTGTCAGATGTGAGATTCAGGGAGGTGAAGGAGCTCAGTGGACGTATGGATGGAGACCAGCCAAGTTAAACACACCTCCAACATCCAATGAATACAGAATCATCAGAGCTGCTGAGTCTGATGGTGGAGGATACAGCTGTCGGGGCAGAAGAAGCTCTTCCTGGACAGAGTGGAGTGACATCACCTTATTGAAAGTAACAGGCAAGTTGGACATATTTCACACGTTTTAATTTATACTGCACAATGTTTCATCCAAAGATACAACAAAATACTGTGTTTCAAATATACTGTTTTTTAGATTCAGTACTCACTGTAAAACACTTGGAAGGAAAAAAGATTTCCACATGTGGATTTATTGCTGCAGTTCCATCAGTTCTTTTTTTTCAGCATTTTTACATTAATTTCTCTTCAAGTTTGACCTAAAAATACAATATAATTGTATCAGAGACTGGTCTGCTGTGTAAGCCTTTCTCATTACAGGTTTTACTTGGATTCATTCCACTGATTGATGTTAATGAATACATTTATAAATGAATGAAAAACTAATGGTTTATAGCACTCTGACATGTTTCCTCAGTACAACACGCCCAAACACACACACAAGGGGAGAGCTTTTAGATCCTGTGCTCACTCTTTATCTCTGTTGTTTACACACACACACACACACACACACACACACACACACACACTTCCCTCCATTCTGCTCTGACTCTCAGTCTCAGTCCGACTCCCCTCCTCCAGACCCCAGCAGGTACTAAAATAAATGTTTACATTCCTGATTATTAAAAAAAAGTCTAGTGCTAAATCCACTGGTTCAGAAAAGTTTGGACTTGGATTGTAAAATTACATGTGACCCTGGCATGTTGAGGTCTCTTAATGACTGTCTTTGTGAGGCTCAAACTGAATATCAGCCAATGTCCTTATATCACAAAAGAAATGCAGTCATGCATGTTGGGTCTGTCTAGCACAGGCCCACCGCTGGAACGAGACAATTTAACTACACCGCAAAAGCATTGAACACCAAGTAGGCAAAGTTCGGTGGGCTACTCATGCATGAGGGAAGCCTGCCCAGAGCCAAGTGTCGTTCCACCCACTTGACCTCCGTCAGACTCTCAGCCAGGCTCCCCATAGCACTCCTTTTATTGTGGTTACATAAATATGCATAGGTTCATTAACATATAACATCTTACATAGGTATACATGTGAACAAAGAATACCGTGTGTGTGTGTGTGTGTGTGTGTGGGGTCAAGATGTGACCCCATGAAGACTCCCCAAAGCCGTCCATCTAAACAAAAGGCACTTAGACTAAAACAGATATAGACACGTTTATCCTACCATAAAACAATAAGACAAGGTACGACCTCTCCCATGTTCCTGGAATGTGGGGGGTGAATACCAGAATGCTCTGGAATGCACACAAAGCCTTTTACAGCCTACTGAAGATCACACATCCTATCACTACACAATCGATTATACACCTCTACCAATCTACAACTGATTATAAAACTCTAAGCATATATGGGTAGATATTTCTAAGCATAAATGACAATCACAAATCCAACATTTCCCCCCTTTTTGATAGTTATGCTAGAAAAGTCCCCAGTTATGAATACCTCACGTCTGACAGTGTCAATGCAAACATTTTTATACTCAGCATATGTCAATCACTCTAAATTACTGTAAACGTACACAGTCTGACAAACATATTAGCAGTTATCCAAGTTCTCATTGATCTCATTCAATGGTAAACTGCATCCTACAAGTGAACAAATCAATTGTTAATGATCAAAATAAGAAATTAACATTTTCAAAAACATCCCAGCTTGGTGGCGCTCCTCTGCAAGACATGTAAATCGCATGTCCCTCTGCAGAGTGGTTTAAGTTCTGCAAGGCATCATAAATGTCTCTTCCAGTTGTTTCCATCACTGTCCATAGGACCAGAGTCCAAACGTATGTAGAATAGACATTCAAACATACCAGCTGAGTCTGTTGTTTGTCAACATGGGTCTCAGCTATCGTGAAAGCTGCAGGCCTGGTCAGCACTCCTGTTTTATGGCCTCTATGAACCCCCATCACCTAACTTCAGGCCTCCTTGTCCTGTGGAGACATTCATCTCTGCAGGAAAACCCTCTGTGGAAAGGATGCTGGATCCAGTTATCTTACTGCTGTTATGATCCCAGCAGTTTTCAGTGTGTCATCGTATGCACAGTACAGCGACACAGCATTAGGTGATGGTCATAGGAAACTGCTGTCATCACCACCATAGCTTCTGGTTCCTGTGCTTCTCACAGAACCATGATGTCATCCTTGGACTCCCCCTGCGCTGTCGATGGAGCTTGGCACGCTCCCCTCATCCTTCAGGTGCCCGTCTGTCGTCCACAATCTCCTCTGTTGGCCTCTGGAAAGCCCCCTTGGCACAGCTCTCATTCCAACGCAGCTTCGTGGTCCTTGCTCCGAAATCTGATCTCATGATGGGCCCCAAACAGCTCGACCTTTGACCTCAACCATTGCCTGGACTGTCAGCTATGCCTGGAATGGTTTTCGCTTCTCACTGGGCCGCTGAAGATTTCTCAGGAGATTCCTTTCAGCAATACTCTGACTGCTGCACCTGTATTTCCTTGCTAGGAGGAAAAACTTCTATCTGGAAAGCATGTCAATCATCATCAAACCACATTCTTTAGGTCAGTGAACTCCACTTATACGCCATCAAAGCCTCATCTGAACATGGATGCACGACTTTGCATAGGTTTACCTGTAAATGAACTGTTAATCACACAAATCACTGAAAAAATCATAGAAAACATAGTTTAGAAAACATAGTTTCATGTAATTCTGGACCCCTCCTCTTGACGCATGGACACTCCCATGAGTCAACTCATCAAACCTAGATTCCTGTCTGAAAGAAAAAGGTTAGCTAGATCATGTCCCAGGCAACACCAGGGCATCTCCTCTGGAGTAGCTCCGTAACCCTGCAATAAAAGCTGTTAGTGTGTTTTGCATATTAAGTTTGCTTAAAACCTGGCTCTGTCTGGAGCCTGCATACACACCATCATGGCCTGGAAAACAAGATCTGGAAGTGAAATCAAACTTCACACTTATAAACAATTGTATCATAAGAGTAATAAAGCATTCAGCATCAGCAGAACAAGTATCATGTGCAGGTTTTCTCAAATCAGTAAACTACAATTATTGCCATAATTTGCCTCAGACATGGATCATCCCATGTACTCAGTTAGCATTAATGTAATCGGTGACTTCCCTTAAGCAAAGTCACTCCACTTAGCTATCACTAGGAGCTCAGTAGTGACCAGCTAATGAGCCCCATATTAAACTATCCCACAAACACTGCATCTCTTATTTGCTTTCTCATGTTACTTGTCCGTCTTTGCTGAATCCTCTGCATGCACTCTTAGGAAAACAAACATTAGCAACACACATGGATAATCCTGGAGGTCAGGCACAGGTCGACAGGTTCCAGAGGTGCTATAAAAGACCATAAGTTTGGCCATCCATAGCTGTGGAAAGAAGTGACACTAGTTTCAACACAGGAAATGTCTCACATGTTATTCACATCATCAAAGTAACCTTCACATTTCCCTAACAACTCATAACCTGTGAACACAGTTTTCTTCACACATAAACCCAGAAATCCTGTAGTAGAAAACATCAACCAGCTATCCTGGTATAAATCACATGATCAGACTACATGAAGAACTGTAATGCTGTAGAAAAGAAAATGCAAATGTTAGCGCTGCGCAGGTGTATACACACTTTCTCACAGTTACCTCTGTGAGCACCACAGGGTAGTGAATAACACCCCTGATAGATGCACAGACACAAAAAGTGGCATTCAAAATGTAAATCGGTACAGCCAAAGCTCACGCAACCTCGGATGTTGCTGTCATCTTTCTGCTCCTGTAAAAAGACACACACATAGATTCATCTGCACCTTTGGCAGGTGGGGGTTAACTTCGCACAGTCGTGTTACATCAGTAAAGTCTTGTCAGCTTTTGTCAGCTTTTACCAGTCTGTCAGTTTTATTTTCTCTCACTCATTATTCATTCATTCTTTCATTCATTCTTTCTTTGCTGATAGTGGAACCTATCGTCGCATTTAGTTTTCACTCTCAGCAAAATGACGTCATTTCAAAAAGAAAAAGAAGAACTTTAGATCGGATTACCTCGCTGAATCCTTTTTTGGGCAGGGACCTATTTTCTAATTGTCCCAAAAAGTGACTTCCTCATTGTAATTGTGGAGAAACTCACTTGCAACGGTTTTCTCGACATGTCGTATAGCGCTTCTGTTGTAATCGTGCAGATCTGCTCCAAACGAGATCATCAAACAAAACTTTCAGTGCACTGTGAAAGTATCAAAATAAAAGGTTTCGTTAAGTCATCACACATGCTCCTCATCTCAGGAGGGTAAATCATACCATTAGCATGATTAATCATACCATCATACTAATTGGCAGGCTCAACTTCACAACAAAAGAAAAATCATCAGCTAGATGAACTCCAAACCAACCATCAGCCGCACAACACACAACATAACCCTAATGTCTTATTAGCTATGAATTTAATCCCCAGGACTGTACTTTTTACTCATTTAGGCCACAGATTTTATTAAGTTTTCCTTTTTCCCCATCATCATAAAACATGTGACATGTCATCAGGTATTTCACAAAAGAAGTTTGTTCTTATGTATTCAGAGTTGTGTATCTGGGTGCAGGATTCACTCGCACATCACAACAGGAAACTCAGTGTTTTAGAGTCTCCACTCTAACAAACTCCAACACATCCCATTCACTCGTGCTAGAATTCAATCACCTTTCATTAATCTAAGAACGATCAACTAATTTGCATATCGGCTATTAACCCACTAAGATGACAGGACAACAGAAATGCATGTTCAAAATATTATCACCACCTGGGCGAACACTCCCTCTGCCCCCCCCCCCCCCCCCACACACACACACACATATTAAGGATTGTACATTAACATAAAACTGTTGTCGGAACCATACTGAATTTCACCAGAGAAAAATGTGCACACACACATATGAGGAGAGAGAGAGTATGCATAGTATGCAAACGGCTACCAAACAGCCATCATAATTCGTCATACAATGAGAACTGGACAAATCAACAATTGACAATGACTAATCAATATTAAAATCTGTAACATAATGTATTGTTAGGAGTTTAGTCTGTTACTGTTACTATTTTTACCATTTCTTCTTGGAGCAACTGTAACCCACATTATTTCCTTAGGGATTAATAAAGTATTCTGATTCTGATTGTTTCAGGATGACCTGCCATTATCCAATGACACATCTGCTTACCTGTATCTTTTGCTCGTTTCTCCTCCTCTTCTTTTCTCATTTTTATAAACTGAGCACCTGATGGCTTTGAACTTTTCTTGTCCATCTTCCATTGGTTTTAATTTTGCACTCCAGTATGAACACCCATCCCCCAACCCGAGAATCACCACAACATAACCTAACAGAACTACACCTTAGTTCACAGATTCACTTTGTCTGTAGGGTTTATTTCTGGGATTTCACACAACCCAGGATTCAAATCATGAATACATAATGGGCTTGGATTTACAACATTATGATTGAAATGTGCTCTATTTGGAAGCAGCCCCCCCCCCCCCTCCCTTTCGTCGGGTTATGTGTGAGACTTTAAATCATCAAACTGTAAACTATAAATTTTAAATTGTTATTGATCCCTTTACCCCGAGTCCTAAAGTGTATATTTATATTCTTACTCTTCTTATATTTATTGTTTGTTTACTTGCACTGTTGTAACTGGAGCCTCGTTGTCTCGTCTCTCTATATACTGGACTGTATGTAGCGGAGATGACAATAAAGTTTACTTTGACTTCAGCAGCGAGCAGGCACACCGAGGGCTCTCACGCTCACTTTTCGCATACAGAATTTCGAAAAAACATCGGTGCAAATTATAAGTCTGTATCCTGATGTCTGGTGTTTTCGTGTTTGTTGGTTTTGTTTTTATTTTGTTTTATTTTGCGAGTTGGTTATTAGATGCTGCTCCAGCCAGCCAGAGAATCGTCCGCCGCCCCGCCCTCTCCTCCCTGTGCCGCAAGCAGCAGACGCACCTCGCAAACGGAGGGCGCCCTTACTCCCAGCAAATGGGCGATAGAAAACTGTGCCTATGGCATTCCCAATATGCGCTGGCTGATGTCGGGGCAGCATGAGTACGAGCAATTTTTTTTTTTTTTTTTTTTGCCGATGCCCGTGATGCCGCCCCCCACCACGATGCCGCCCCGGGCAACCGCCCGTGTCGCCCGTATCAAAAACCGCTACTGATTATCACAACAATAGAATTTCCCTCATACAGTAAATTACTTGTGCTGCATCAGTCAAGCAGAAAGCATCTCCCAATTTACTATATTTACAACTAAATTTTTTGTCTGATCACTGGTTGGTCAAACCAGAATCTTTTTTTGTTTTTTTCACAAAAATTAAACTGTTGTCCTGCAACCTAGAGAGTTAACTGTCAGCATTTGATAACAAGTGTCTGCTAAATTGACACTATTTAAACACTGATGAGAGATAACAAGCTGATTTTCATTGCATGTATATGTTTGTTATTAGGCAGGTTTAATCAATGTCTGTGGAGCTGCATCTCCAGCAGGGCATGTTCTTAAAGCTGCCTTTCCTACACACTTCTCTGCTATTATTTGATCCTTTCTCAACTAATGTGCTATGAGTCTACTGCTCTTTGCATCACACGAGGTGACTTGGACAAGATGCTTAAGATGGTGTCTAATCTTCATGAGCTCTCTTGTGTTTGTGTTAGTAGGGTTAATGCATGTTCTGCTTGTGTGTGTGATTTTGTATATGTTTCTTTTTGCAGTGTTTCAGATTCCTTCACAATTTTCCACTTAGGCAGTCAGTTTTCTGTTTCCCAGGTTTGCTAACCCAAATTTTGATTTCCCACATTAAACAACAGTTTTCCTCTGTGTTCTCACCTCCTCTCACTCTGTTGTCCTCTCCCACTTCAACAGTCCAACAGCAGGCAGTTCTTCTTCAGCTTTGTCCTGTGTTCCACTGTCTCTTCTTGCCATTTTCTCCAAAAGTGGCAAATGTCAAACTCCAACAGTCTCCTCAGTTCTCCTCAAACGTTCTTTTCACAAGCACAGTGAATTTGCAGCTTGCTGGAAACACAGTGTCATTCAGGATGATGGGTTTGTTTTTCTTCTCCGATGCTGTTTGTCCACACTGCTGCTGCTTGCTGGGACTCTTTGCTCAGGACTTTGCTGCTGTCTCTTTATCTGCCATGTTATTGCTCTTTGGAACTGCATTCCTTGTCTTCAGGGAGGAGTGAGAGCTCACTTGTGAGGTTGAGGGACACATGGTGCTGTAAATAAGTTAGCCAGAAACTTGGCCTGAAGGTTTCCAGTGATGTTAAACTATAACTTTCTTCTGACTGCTGCATCTGGAAAATTGATTCAGGTCTGCTGTTCACCTGAAAGTGACAAAACTAAGACATTTTCATTATTATTATCACTGCTTAACCAACACACAGAACTCTCTGTTTTTTGAACTCTCCTTTCTTAAAAGCAGAAATTTAGATTGTAGTTGTTCTTGGCTGATAAACACAAAACCTTTTTTCTATTATTTTTCATCTACGATGTAAATTTTGTCTTTTTTCTTTACACTAGCTGGTGACCTGCAGAATCATCGTTCTCACAATTAGAGACAATTACGTTTACACAGCGCACACACACACTGTGACGTCAGGCACATTCACACTCACTTTTTTCATCTGCGTAAATAAATCATATGACTGATGATATGTGCCATGGTGATCCATAAGTATGATCACAAGTTTATTTAGTTAGTTTTCAACCCAACAAAACAAATAAACAAAAACATGATACTGATGCAATGAACACTCTACACACGAGTCAAGATGCAGGAAAACTGCTGCGCATCTGAAAGAACTGATGGATACGCTACATACTCGAGTTATCATAGTTCTGTTTCTCTCTCTTTGATGAGTTCTCAGCCAGCTCCCGATCTGATAATGTGTAGCTTGCTCATCAGCTCAGAAGAGACAGCAACGCAACCTCACACAGTGGTTGCGTGCTTTGCCCACAGTGGCAAAAACTTGCACTTTCATATTCAATTCAGCTTCTCCATCATGTAGTTTTCAGCTACTTCATACAGGGTTCAGCATATTAGTTGTTTTCACAGGTGTGCTCTATATCTCAACAATGGCTCATAATAAGACGACAGTCTTTCAAACAGGTCAAGTGCCTCTATGCATGTCATTAGTTTAAATATTTACCTATTTTACTTCATCTCATATGTCATTGTACTGAATTTGAGCAACCCTAAGCTTAATGCAGATTACTTTTAACAACCGGTTAAATTAATGGTCTGGAGCACGGGCTGTTGTTGATCAGGGAAATCTAAAGAATAATCTAAACATACGTATATATTGGCAGTGTTGACGGGTAGTCATTTATTACAGTTGGGGTTACTCGGGTTTGCGACTAGGGCACTCTCTGGCAAAGTGACCTATGTCCCCACACCTGTGACACTTTTCATTCCTTTGCTTTTGTCCGGCCCTAGGTCTCCACCTATCTCTACTTCCTCCATTCTTGCCTCTATTCTGCCCCCTTCCAGCCTGCCCCTGGAAAAAGGTCTCGTCTGCTAAGAAGGCAGCGGCTGCAGAGCTTTGTGACTTCTTCTGTGTTTCCTTAATTGCTTCTTGTGCATGGCGGGTCCAGTTCATACATTCAGCGGACCCGTCAGAGTTATGATTAACATTTTGTTTTCTGATGAAATCAGCAATGGGTGAATGAAAGCCATTCACCAGAGCATAGCTTAACTGCTGCTGATGTGGGCTGGCCTTCTCTGCACGCTCTTCAAGGCCGCTATGTTTTCAGTTATGAGCATATAAATACCTCGCACTGCCGGGAGTAAATTCTTGCATGAATGTGTCGTCTCCCTGTGAGGTAGTCTTACTTGCTCGGGAACCCATGATAACAACAACAACTGGCGTCACAGACTGTGCCTGACGCAGACTTACACAAACAACACAAAATAGGCCTATAACTTTCCCCAGCCTGCGTGAACCCGCACGGCTTAGGCCCGCGTCAAACTGCGCGATCGTGCTCGCGTGTACCCGCACAGCTACAGCGCTCTCCTTTGTACAGTACTTACTTGTTGCTCTTGCATTAATCTCGAATCCCGTCAATCATCATCCAGCGAGGAGAAAAAACAGACAGCTAATCCACCGGCCCGATGACGAATTCTCACGTCTCGGGACTTTAGTACGGGAACTTCTATATGTCCTGGCTGACGTCTTTCGGCGTGTCTCTTTTTTCCCCTCGGTGAATGTCAATTCTAGGGATCCGGCTCGAAGGACCAATTAATGTTGGGTCTGTCTAGCACAGGCCCACCGCTGGAACGAGACAATTTAACTACACCGCAAAAGCATTGAACACCAAGTAGGCAAAGTTCGGTGGGCTACCCATGCATGAGGGAAGCCTGCCCAGAGCCAAGTGTCGTTCCACCCACTTGACCTCCGTCAGACTCTCAGCCAGGCTCCCCATAGCACTCCTTTTATTGTGGTTACATAAATATGCATAGGTTCATTAACATATAACATCTTACATAGGTATACATGTGAACAAAGAATACCGTGTGTGTGTGTGTGTGTGTGTGTATGTGCGTGTGTGTGTGTATGTGTGTGTGGGGTCAAGATGTGACCCCTTGAAGACTCCCCAAAGCCGTCCATCTAAACAAAAGGCACTTAGACTAAAACAGATATAGACACGTTTATCCTACCATAAAACAATAAGACAAGGTACGACCTCTCCCATGTTCCTGGAATGTGGGGGGTAAATACCAGAATGCTCTGGAATGCACACAAAGCCTTTTACAGCCTACTGAAGATCACACATCCTATCACTACACAATCGATTATACACCTCTACCAATCTACAACTGATTATAAAACTCTAAGCATATATGGGTAGATATTTCTAAGCATAAATGACAATCACGAATCCAACAATCCATTTATGTCTTTTAATAATAATTAATACAACAAAACTTTTTTATTGCTGATTTTCAAGTCATATTGTCTACAGCATGCAAAATTATGATTACCATTAACAAGAGCAATAAAACCAGGACAGCTTTAATGATGATTTTATATTTGTATAATTCTGCTAATGATATATTTTAATTTGAACAGCTCCTCCTAAGCCCACTGTGACCCTGCAGCCATCCAGGACTCAGATATACAGCGGTGAGACAGTCACTGTCAGATGTGAGATTCAGGGAGGTGAAGGAGCTCAGTGGACGTATGAATGGAGACGAGGCCAGGCAAGCATACGTCCAACATCCAGTGAATACAGAATCATCAGAGCTGCTGAGTCTGATGGTGTAGGATACAGCTGCCGGGGTAGAAGGGGAAGTTTCTACACACAGTGGAGTGACATCACCACATTGAGAGTAACAGGTAAGTTGGACACATTTCACTTATTTTAATTCCCAAAACACAACAAAATACTTTAAACAGTACTGCAGGTTTTTTTTTAGTTTAGTATCAAAAGTTGTGTAAAACAGTTTTTAACATCTTTATAAAAAATATTCAGTCGTCATTCAGAATCAAACATGCGGAAAAGAAAAAAAAATGTGTTTGTAACATGAAAAAAATAAACGTACATGTCATTGTCCCAGCTTCCTCATGTCTGTGGCTGCAAACGCAGAGTTTGCAGACCAAATCAAACACATCACATCACATGGGATTACACCTGTCCCACTTTACACTGGCTCCCAGCATGTTTTCAATCAGATTTCAAGGATTTAATTATTTGCTTTTAAGGTGCTTCATGGCCTGGAGTCTGAAATGCAGTCAGTCACTTCCTTTTAGTTCCTTTAAGTAATATTTTCATGAGACAAATTCTCCAGTTTTACTCGAAATGTTAATGTTCTTTGTACTGTGTTTCTGTTTTTCTACATTTGCCATTTTTGTTTTTTTATGTGTCTGCTGCTATAAAGAGTTGTGAAATTTTGAGTTTGAAAAGTGAAATATAAAGTTGTCTTTACTGTTACGGACTGTCTTTGGGGACGAGTCTGTTCTTCTGTTTCTCTTTCTGACAGAAGATTACTCTCAAACATCGTATCTTAGTTAAAGCAAATTAGATTTAATACAACTCATAGAAAAAAATCAGTAACTTTTTTTAATATAAATAAAAGATAACTGTACAAAGTAAATACTGATGCATTTTACTGAAAGTGTTGTGTTACAGTTTGAAAGCTATAAATAGTTTTATTGTGACTTTGTTTTGATGTTGAGTCTTCAAACTGTTTGTCTGTGAATCAGCTGTTTTGCAGTCACTCTACTCTTATGTTATAAACAGCAGAGTTTTTATGTTTCTCTTCTTCTAACTGGATCATTCTTATGTGAACAGTTCCCACTAAGCCCACTGTGACCCTGCAGCCATCCTGGACTCAGATATACAGCGGTGAGACAGTCACTGTCAGATGTGAGATTCAGGGAGGTGAAGGAGCTCAGTGGACGTATGGATGGAGACCAGCCAAGTTAAACACACCTCCAACATCCAATGAATACAGAATCATCAGAGCTGCTGAGTCTGATGGTGGAGGATACAGCTGTCGGGGCAGAAGAAGCTCTTCCTGGACAGAGTGGAGTGACATCACCTTATTGAAAGTAACAGGCAAGTTGGACATATTTCACACGTTTTAATTTATACTGCACAATGTTTCATCCAAAGATACAACAAAATACTGTGTTTCAAATATACTGTTTTTTAGATTCAGTACTCACTGTAAAACACTTGGAAGGAAAAAAGATTTCCACATGTGGATTTATTGCTGCAGTTCCATCAGCAATAAATCCACATTTATTTATTGCTGGTCCTTCTACCACGACAGCTGTATCCTCCACTGTCAGACTCAGTAACTGTGATTCTGTATTGAATACAGAATCACAGTTACTGAGTCTGACAGTGGAGGATACAGCTGTCGTGGTAGAAGGACCTATTTGTTAACAGAGTGGAGTAATACCATCACACTGACTGTATCATGTAAGTTGGAGCTCTGTTTCATCAAAATAAGTGAAAACACTTGCTTTTCTTACCGCTTTGTAGCTGTTTCTTTTGTGCTGCTCAGTAAAATGTTTTGTTTTTACTCTGAAAATAAAAAATGTGAACAGCAGCTTTTTATTCACAGTAAAGAGAACAAAACATATCAGAGTAACTTCTCTGCTGTGCAGCTCTAATACATGAAGTGCAGAACAAATGCTGAATCTGTTTCAGCTGCTCCACCACATCCACTAAGAATCCAATATTTTCTCTTCTGTATTTGTGTTATTTTTATTTTTATTACTCCCTGTTGCACCAACATATGATGCAGTTACTTCAGTTGTTTTTAGCATGTTGTCTATTGTTGAAACGATCTTAGAGGTTTCCGGTTTTAGATAAAGAGTCTGCTCTCATGACAAACACACACACTGGATATTTTTCACTTAATGAACCTCGCCTCTGTCAGTGCGCCCCAGGGTGGCTGTGGGTACAGTGTAGCTTGCCATCACCAGTGTGTGAATGTGTGTGTGAATGGGTGGATGACTGAATGTGTAAAGCGCTTTGGGGTCCTTAGGGACTAGTAAAGCGCTATACAAATACAGGCCATTTAATGAACTCTGAACTGCAGACGACAATATGTCCTCATTTTGTTTGACGCTGGTCTGTGCTGGTATGCTATTAATTAGAGTAATGATATTTAATGAGTATATAAATTACTCATAATCATCTCACAGACATAACATTATGTACAGCTACTTTCAGTGCCACTGATATTTATTTAGAGTTTTTTCTCTAATTGATCTTTCTGAGTTAGCTTCAGTAATTACTTCCTCCAAACCATCGATGTGTCTTTTAAAACCCATTCTGACACATCTGTGCACATCGACAGGAAATGTCAGCTTCCACAACAAAAGAATGTAAAACACACTTACTAGGTCTCATCTTAGCTATCAGAGGCTTCAACAGCAGATTTAGTAAAGAACACAAGGACATAGCATGCTAAGTACAATCAGATCGTATTAACCTGGGTTACTTTCTCATTATGGATGAATTAACTAAGTCATGCTTCAAATTAATGATAGTAAATGAACTATACATTTATTAATTACTTTTAAATACTCAGAAGTAAATATTAAAAAAAAAATGCTGTGCGGATCAAAACAGTATTTCAGAGTATTTTGTGTAACACACTTTGTTACAGCTTCACCAATAAAGTTTTGTGATATTTGGTCATTTAAATTTTTCCATCCAGTTCTTTAAATTGTTCTGATTCAGTCATTTTTACTTTTATGTTCTTGTTCTAAACTGAACTGCAGCGAAACCAAAGGCTGAACTGAGAGCTGATAGGACAGCTGTTCCAGTAGGGGGCAGTGTGACCCTGACCTGCTCTGTGAACCCATCATCATCGTCATCATCATCATCTCGATGGAAATACTACTGGTACAGAGATGGGAAATCTTTTCAACCTGTGACAAATGGACAAATCAGTGTCTCAGAGGGAGGACTCTACAGCTGCAGAGGAGGAAGAGGAGAACCAGTTTACTACACAGAGGACAGTGAGTCAGTCAGGATTGACACAACTGGTGAGTTTAAATGTAACTTCCTACAAATCACTACATCTGATGGTAACTGAACCTTTTTTGTCTTTCACGTGTTTTTATTGTACTTTCTTGAACATTAACAGCCTCAAACAGGCCTGTTGTGACTCTGTATCCAAACTGGTCTGAGATATACAGAGGAGAGACGATCACTGTCAGATGTGAGATCCATGGAGGAGACACTGAGTGGGATTATGAGTGGGAAACAAACAGCATCAGAAAACCTCCAAATCAAAATGAATACAGGATTAGATCTGCTTCATCATCCAACAGTGGAAACTATCGCTGTAAGGGCAGAATGAAAAGTTCACAGCATAAAACAACAGAGTGGAGTGATTCAGTCACACTGACAGTTTCTGACAGTAAGTCATATTTGCTTTAAGCTGTTTGAACACTTTGTAAAATGTGTTTCTGTTCATATAGACTGAGATTATTATTCCTTGTATAAACTGAGCTCACTGTTCAGAGACTGTACTACATGTTCACTGAGAGAAAATCTTTGTTGAACAGATAAACCCCGTCCTGTCCTCACTGTGTCTCCATCATGGCTGAGTCCTGGAGCCTCAGTAACTCTGAACTGTCAGGTTGAACATCCGTCTGCAGGATGGAGCTTCTACTGGTATAAAGCTGTTCCTGATCTATCAGAGAAATCCTCCAGTTATGAGCTGCTACCTGATGGCAGTGGGACTGCACAGGACTCCTACATCATTCATGGACAGACACACACAGCAGGATATGTGTGCAGAGCTGGAAGAGGAGACCCAGAGTATCACACTGATCACAGTCAACCAAAGTTTGTCTGGTCTGCAGGTCAGTTTGTTTCTCTCTGTCCTTTCAATAAGCTCATGTTAGGTCCTCATTTTTATTCTCCAGGATTTAGACCATTAAAATCTCATCTCCATGACAACCATTGATGTTTGTGTACATTAAAACTCCCCAAAAGAAAAACTGAATTGAATATTTTCCTTTCTCTCTGTGATCAAACCAAACTAAATTTCCTTGTTTCCTTTTCTTATTTTTCAGTTTTATTTAATGTGATAACATGAAAAACAAAAGACATCTATGAGATTTTAATATTTTCTCTTCGAATACTTTTACTTTGATATTTAAACTCATGTTACTGTTTGTACTGATTATTTTTACTTAGTGCACAGACAGGATTTACACAGTTAAGACTCTTTGTTTAGTGCTCAGGTAGGTGTTCAGATACAAAAGTCAAATATAATTAATAAAGAAACAAAGATGTCAGCAGGCAGGTTAACAGCTCTGACAAATACAAGAAAAACACTGACTACAGATGGATGCTAGAAGAAGACGTCACAAATAACAGCTGCTGTTATTGTTCATTTCAAATATACTTCAAAGGTTTTTAGTTTTGGTCCTGCTGCTGCAAAATATCTGACTGTAGAAGGAATCTGTGAAACAGACAATATCACAGAGTTATGACAGAAACATTACAGCAAATGACTGAAGTGTGTTCAGAGTGATCTGTATCAGGTGGATAATGCTGAGAGTGATGACTCAAAGCTCATGATGTCACATGACGTGTACCAAGCTCTACATGAGCTGCCAGCAGATAAAGCATGTGGGTTAGATCATCTTAAACATGTCAGTATTCGGCTCCTTTGTTTTCCGAATATTTTCACTGTGATATTTTGAATGCTAACATCTGTGAGCTTTGTCTCTTCACTGCATGTTGTTTCCAGATGTTCATTCAGCAGCATCTCTCACAGTGAGTCCTGACAGAGTGCAACACTTCACCTCTGACTCTGTCTCACTGACCTGTGAGGGAAACTTCACTGAGTGGAGAGTGAGGAAGTTCTCTGAGGACGGCCGACTCTCTGACTGTAGGAGAATGACTGGATCCACATGTAACATCGACACATCAGAGTCAGATACTGGAGTGTACTGGTGTGAGTCTGGATCAGGAGAGTTCAGCAGTGCAGTCAACATCACTGTACAGAGTATGTTATTATACATTTACTTCTTGGATCTGAATGATTTAGACGTCACATGAACATTTGTCCCAGCTTTGCTGTATGTGAAGAAATTCTATGTGGCAAAACAAACAAAAAAGAGAATTTCAGACAATTTTATGCACCAAAGCATCAAAAAATATTCTTGTTTTTTGTTCTCTAAGTAAATTAGTATTTTATATTTTCTCCATCAGAATAAAACTCTAAAAAGCTCAACATCTCTGTCATCACATTAGATGAACTTTTATTGTCTCCATTCAGAGAAATTAAGGGAAACACATCATGGACCATCAGCCTTCTAAAAAATACAAGCACTGACTACACAAATGATCCACATGATGAACCCAGTGTAACTGAACATCTTAATCCTTAAGTGTTGTCACTTGTTCAAACTTCTCTCCAGTCATTGAAACCAGGCTGAGATCTCCAATAGATCTTTGATCAAAGATCATTATAATTATGAGGACGATTATTTTTCTCTATAATTAACATGAAGGTGTGTTTCTTACACCACTGCACAATCCCTTCTGATTTCCACAATTTTTTAAATAAAATTAGAAAAGAATAGATAATAAGAATAGTTTGTATAACCTGTATGTGTGAACAAGTAGAACTGACTTTCACTTCCTGTTATGTTTTAATGAAAATAGCCAAACAACCATCTGATTATATAAGGATCCACCTTTATGTTATTTAACAGTGTATAAGTGTTTGTGGTATTAAACACTGATATTAGATCAATAAATTACAATCGTGCATAAGCTGAGGGGTTTTCTAAATGCTTTAAAATCAAGCGAGTTAAAGTAATAAAGCCATCATCAGTGCTTCTCCCAACATTATATTCAAATTGTATATTGATAGTGGTTATATGGCTATATACTTCTAAGCATATATAAATATATATTTCTAGGCATAAATGACAATCCAACAATACAAATCTAACATATATCACTTCACAAGTCACTTCACAACCATAATGCAAATGATTGCATTACTATTGATGTTACTGCTGCAGGTCTGTGATCATTATTTTGCTGATTGCAGCCTTTCTCTATATAGTGAGGATGAAGCTGATATCAATAGGTCTCCAAGCTGGAGTCAGCTCATCAGCAAATGTTTAAAGAGAAAAGCTGAAACACCATCAGGCCCACAGGCCTTATTGGTATTTAAGTTTTTAAATGCAGTTATTTTTATTTCATTCTATTCACAACCCTTAGATCAGTTACTAAGTGAGTCTCTGTTAGATCACATTATGAGCTTATAAAATCCGACCATCAGCCGTTCAACTTCATTTACTACATGCATTTTTTCTTACCTGGATTCAAGTCGATCATCTGTTTCACAGAGTCGCTTCTGTGAAAATCTTCCTGAAGCTTACATGTCAGCTTTTTCTAAAAGTGTGCACCAGCTGATGTGACTGAAACAACTGTGTGTGATTGTGTCACAGATGATGGTAATGGTCCCATCCTGGTGAGTCCTGTTCATCCTGTGACTGAGGGAGCTTCTGTTAGTCTGAGCTGCAGTTTGAAAACACAAAAAATACTTTCCAATGTGTTTTTCTATCACAATGACAAACTTATTCAAAATGATCCCCGAGGGGAGCTGAAGATCTCTGCAGTGTCAAAGTCTGATGAAGGTTTCTACAAGTGTCAGTACTCAGGAAGAGAGTCAGCACAGAGCTGGATGTCAGTTAAAGGTGAGCAGGATCAAAACATTTGATGTGTTTTTGTAAAAATGAGTTTCATGCTTGAGAAGGAACATTAGATTGTCTGTTTAAGGCTTGATCTATTTTGGATCTATTTTGTGAGAACTGAAATATGCAGTATAATAATAAGTATTATACTTTATTATTACTTAATTATTATTAGTCATTTCAGCAGCTGTGTCAGGAGCTGACAGCTCTTCATCTCCTGTGTGGTTGATGGTTGGACTGGTTTGTGGAGTCTCTCTCATTATTATTCTCCTGCTCTTGTTGTATCGCTGCAGACAGTCCAAGTGTAAGAGCCTCTTCTTTTCATGCTGTATTAGAGAGTTTATTTACTACATACACTTTAATTATTCACACATATACATGTATTCTGATCTCATGACACTAAATATCAGTGGAACAATTTATCCATGACAAACATGTGTAATAACATTTGTCTCTTTCACAGGTTCCTGCTTCACCAGGTTGGTAAAATACTTTTTATTATTATTTTAAACAAACATCAGTTACTTTTGAGTTTATTGTGTTTATTTCCTGTTTTAGGTCGATCCAGTCTGAGAGTCACAGTCCGGGCTCCTCCACAAATCATGGAGTCAATCAGGATGAAACTCATGTGTACGACTCTCCTCAACATGGTCAGCATTTAAACTGATCTTTATTATTATTATTAATATTGACTTTTATTAAACCTCCATTAACATGATCATTCATCAGGTTCAGTTTGTGTTCAGCTGTTTTTCAAAGAACATTTAAAGATCTTACAGTCCTGGTTTTGACTCACACAGTGTTTCTGTTTTTGCTCTGATCTTTAGTGTAACTGTAATAAAATGATTAATGTGAGCCTGGCTTGTTTTTTTCTTTAGGTACTGCTGACGTCTATGAATCAGTCACACAAGTGAAAAACAGAAATGGTACAGTATATGTGCTGGAAAGCACAGAGCAGTTTAAGTTGAAACTTTTTTTGATTTAATGAAACTAATTCTATGCTTTTACAATCCTGTAATTATGAACATTTCAGGTTCAGATGAATATGAAAATGTCACCTCCTCTATTATTGAGTTTAAAGATCTTAGAAGAAAGAGTGAGTACATAAAACCTGTGCAGTTTAAAAATAAAACAAACATCCTTTAAAACATATTTTTTTTTCCTTTGTGGATGAATTTGATGATCTTCACAGGGGAACACGACACACCAGAGCAGAGTGCTGTTTACTACAATGAAGATGGGACCCACAGGTACAGTCACAACAGTCTCGTTTAGTGTTTCGTTTGTTAGATCTCCACCTCACAGAAACACATAATGTTCAGACACACTGGATACAAAGTCTGAGCTTCCTGGATGCTGTTATCACCTGCTGGCTGACTAACAGCTACTTTGAAACCAGTTTTACACAAAAGCTTTTTCTGCAGCTGCCAAGCTCAGCTCTGTATCACCTACTCTGAAGATTAGGCCACTTAAATGTGCAAAGAACAAAATGCATTTCATTTCATTTTCACATGTTTTGCACAAACAATTTTCACAATGCAGAACACATAATAAATGATACCATGTGTATATCAGAGACCACATGTTTAAATCAGTGAAAGTTAATCAGCATGATTTCCTCCTTCACACAGGTACAGAGGTGTGTCTGAGGGCTACAGTTTCTAAGCAAAGCCTATAAGGTACAGTTAACTTTACACTCTCTGTAAAGACTCAAACACACAGAACAGAACTTCACTTTACATCAAGGGAAGACACGATGTTTTTATAATAAATGTTATTGTTCTCCAACAGGAAGCCACAGATGGGACAGGCACGAGGTGCAGCCAGTGACCCCATTAAACTGATGTTTTACTGTCCTTATTTTCCTCGAGTTATTGGTTCTGTTATTAGTTACCTAACACAACCTAATGTGAGTCTTTTGGCTGAAACTAACCAACTGACCTGGTGATGTCATGCTCTGTACTGACAGGATATGGCGATACCTGTGTTTTTATACCTTTAAGCAGTTATTTCTTAAATCCAGATTCACAGTCAGAGTTACATCTGTGTCAGTTTTTGAGAGCTGGGCTCCATGATGTAAATTAGCCTTTATACATGTCGTGTTTCATGTCCCCTTTAATGCTGAACACCTTATGTGGCATTTTCACACAACAATACTTCTGCTCAGTATTGATTTTTCTTTTGCATGTTTGCCATCCTCCATCTTCCACTTTTACTGATTTGGTTCATGTAAACATTTCTGATGGTTTCATGTTCATCAAAATATTTTAATGTGCAGTTTCAAGTCTTAGAGATTACATTCACTTTACATTCACAGACTTGAAGTTGAAGTTGTTGCTGTTCTTGGGAGACGTTTCTCTTTTGTTCTGGTATCAAATTGCTTCGTGTTTGCTGAGTTTCAAGCTCTTTCTGTTCACCTGTCAAACTGTTGCTCATGTTTCCAGAGCAGCTTTTCTTCTGCTCAGATTAAAAATTTACAGTCATTTCTGTTTTGTCGATTTGCCGAATTGTTGCTCAGTTGTTGAGAATCACTTGTTTTCTGTTCTGTTGCCAAACTGTCTGTCAGTTTCATATAGACATTAATTTGCTCTTGTTCAGTTGCCAAGTTGTTGCTCAGTTGCTTTGAATCGAAGTTCATCTCAGTTGACAGGTTGCATTGTAGTTTTGAAAAAACCCCAAAAAACTTTCCAAACTGTCTTTCAGAATAATTTATTCTCAGTTTTCTGCTCAGATGTCTGATTTTCTCCTCTTCTGTTCAGATTCAATCATCTACTTCTCAGTTGTCTAAAGTCAAGACTGTGTCAGGGTTCCTGGGTGGTTCACCCGGTGTTTTCAGTTCATGTTCAGTTTATGTTCCACATTCATGTTTCCCGCTTCACCGTGCCAGCCCTCTGTCTCAGTGTCATTAGCCCTACTTCCTGTTTCATTATGTTCAGCTGTGTTCTCACTCGTCCTTAATCATCATCATTATCCAGTGTACCCAAGTCCTCAGTTTCTTCCTGGTCTTTGTCGTGTCATTGATGTTAATGTTGTCTACTCTGTACGTGTGTTCAGTTAAGCCAGTCATTTCAGTTCAGCCTGTCATCTTATGTTCAGCTCACCTGCTCGTCATAATAAACACCAGCCTTCACCTACCTGTGAGTCCAGCGTTTGGGTCCTCCTTTCCTCGCATCCACACACGACACCCCTGACAGGATGACACGACCCTGCATTGTGGACCCAGCGGACTCTGACCTCTTCGAGCAGTAGGCAGCGCTCTTTCACTAGACGGAGGTGCTTTTTTACCCCCTTGGAGCACTCAAAGCACTAATGGGCTTCATGTGCACATTAGTGCTCAACAAATTGTTTACAAATCTAAAGAGTAGAAAGTAGAAAGAACATGTGACAAAATGAACACGGCTACTTACAAACACAGTGACTGTCCTCAGACAGCACACACAGTTGTCAAGTAATTCAGTTCAATTCAGTTTAACTGTCTGTTGCTATAATTTGGTGCTTTATAAATCAAAACTCCTTTTTTGCGTTTACGTGTGGACGAGGAATACAGAGTTCGTCATTCAACGTCAAAGGTATGTGCCTTTTTTCACATCACGCTGTGCGTCATGTTATTGTTTACATGAGATCAATTGCAGAATGGCAGATAGAGACAAAATACTGTTAATCTGACTATCTTCAGGTTTTACAAGAAATGCCTCTCTGTGCAAAATGGGTTTAAAAACATAAACAGCTGTGTGATACTGTTTGTCCGTGATTTATTCACGGGGAACAAATCGTGGCAGGATCAGCCTGATATTATTTGTATCCCACTGTAATGTTACTGTATAAAGAGTTAACATCTCCAAAATGTCAGGAGTAGTTAGGCATTCCAAGAAGTGTTTGTGAACTAACAATCAAGAATGTGGGATACTGTTAGTCCGTGATTTGAAGAGCCCAGCACGTGCTCCTGATGCAGGGAACACCAATTATGCAGGGGAGACCTACCTTGGTACTTGTTCAGGTTAAGCCAAAGGGCAGATGTGCTTCACCATTTTTCTAGTCTTTTTCTTAGAAGGAAGTTGGTTTGGAAACATATTCAGCTATTCTTCATATCCTGCTTTGCGTTTCTGTGGGGGCCCCGTGCTAGCAGTGTCCAAGCATTGTTTTTCTTTGGGAAGGTCTGTGTTAATGAATCTATGCATATTCATGTAACCACAATAAAGAGCAGTGCTACGGGGGAGCTGACTGAGAGTGACTGGGGCTCCAGGAACAGCGCTCACCTCGGTCCTCTCCCTCGTGTACGAGATCACACAAAGAGTTCTGCCTGGTGGTTTTTACTAGCTGCAGTAAAATTACCTCGGCTGTTCCAGCAATAGGTTTGTGCCAACATAAAACCCAACAGTTAGTTACACAAATGAAATCTTTTCACAGCCTATTAGTATATTTGACTTAAGCTTGATAATCACAATAATCCTTTGATGTCATAAAATAAATAAAATCATACTTTTCTACTAAAACTGTTTATGTTGTTCTCCACCTTTTGCTTAACCAGACCAGACTCTTGTACTGCAGGATTAACCTGAGTGTCCCAGTCGTGGACCATATTTTAAACCAGGAGGATCCCAGGCCTTATTTTTGCTGATGTATTATAAATATACTTGTTTTATTGTTATTGTCCATCCATCCATCCATCCATCCATCCATTTTCTTCCGCTTATCCAGGGCCGGGTTGCGAGGGCAGCAGCCCAAGCAGAGAAGCCCAGATCTCCCTCTCTCCAGCCACCTCCTCCAGCTTCACAGGCCACCCGAGAGATATAATCTGTCAAGCCTGTACTGGGTCTGCCCCCGGGCCTCCTCCCAGTGGGACATGCCCAGAAAACCTCGCCCAGGGGGCATCCTTGTCAGATGCCTGAACCACCTCAACTAGCTCCGTTTGATGTGGAGGAGCAGCGGCTCTACTCTGAGCCCCTCGAATGGCCGAACTTATCACCCTATCTCTAAGGAAGAGGCCAGCCACCCTTCGGAGGAAGCCCACTTCTGCCGCTTGTATTCGCGATCTCATTCTTTCGGTCACTACCCACAGCTTGTGACCATAGGTGAGGGTAGAGGCGTAGATCGAACGGTAAATTGAGAGCTTCGCTTTTACACCCAGCTCTCTCTTCATCACAATAGACCGGTACAGCGTCCGCATCGCTGCAACCACTCCACCGATCAGTCTGTCGATCTCCCATACCCTCCTCCCATCACTTGCAAACAAGACTCCGAGATACTTAAACTCCTCCACCTGGGGCAGGAACTCGTCCCCAACCCGGAGTGGGCACTCCACCCTTTTCCGGCTGAGGACCATGGCCTCAGATTTGGAGGTGCTGATTCTCATTCATTTGTTATTGTCATTTACTTTATTCTCATTAAATACATGTTCATTTAAAATTGGTCAAAGTTAGCTTTAGGTTCATACGTGTTAAAAATACCTGTAAATATGAGTTCAGTGACAATTACTGTTTGTTTTAATCAATTTATTCATAACATAAAACTTTTAAACGAATGTAACTTACATAACAAATAAATGGTAAATGGCCTGTATTTGTATAGCGCTTTACTAGTCCCTAAGGACTCCAAAGCGCTTTACACATTCAGTCATCCACCCATTCACACACACATTCACACACTGGTGATGGCAAGCTACATTGTAGCCACAGCCACCCTGGGGCGCACTGACAGAGGCGAAGCTGCTGGACACTGGCGCCACTGGGCCCTCTGACCAATTGCCCTCTGAGCAATACAGCTGGGTTTAAGTTAACCTTTTCTAAGAGTCTGCATTTTGGCTCATTCCTTCCCTCTTCACACCGCCAATAGAATAGCCCTTTATTCTCATTGTACATGTACAATGAAATTATGGATACTGTATATTCTGCCACATTTTATTTTAATCTATTGAAAGGCCTCATCTGCACCATGCAGGAAAGAGGAAATGCAGCGTGTTTCAGACAGAAGTCTTTTGTGTAGCTGATGTCTTGTTTACGTCAGCATATATAAGGAAGGAGTTTTTTAATCAGATGTGCGTTCTTGACCTTTTTGGCTTTAATAAGGAGTTTGTTTTACTAAATTAACATGCAGACCATGACAGGAAAGACCATTTTTTAAAGAGACGTGGCTGATGGAAAATATTGTGTTAACATTTTTGTAACCACAAGTTCACACATAGCTGCAAGTCTATCTGCACGATCTCTGCACTTAAACAAACATCACTGACCTCATGTATGTGTGTGTGTGCACGTGTGTGTGTGTGTGTGTGTCAGATAAAACATACGTGATCATGAGGGTGCAAAACCACAACAGAGAAAACAGGGAAAGATCCAGGAGACCCAAAAACAACCACGTGTCCACACCAGCAGAAGCAACAAGGAGCTAAAAAGAAAGAGCGCCTAAAAACCAACTGGCAGCTGATCCTGTCAGAGGTTGGCCACCCCAGTAAGAGCTGAGGACAGAGCCCCAAGGCTCTGGGCACATATATGCACAAAGACACACACCTGCATCAACCCACCGTTCTTAAAACCCTTCACCCTGTGTCAGTATTTCTGTGAAGTATAAATGAACGTTTGCATGCAGCTGCAGGCTTATCTGCACTTAAAAAACCTCAGTGATCTCATGTTTTTCTCCATCAGCCCACAGAATGAATCTCAATGTCTCCTAAAACACTTTGGCTCTGTGCTATGTGATTATGTCTTATTCTTGCTATCAAACCTCAGGATGTGTAAAGAGGAACTGGAAGCTGAAGCAATATGAGGTTTGTTGCAATGCTTTGTGTATTTACTCAATATGCATTCAAGTTTATAGCAACATGGCAACATGAGTAAAAATATAAAAAGAAAGGAATAATTATTAAAATTATTAAAATGCCAGTAGATACACAACAAAAACCTCCTAACATCTCTCCTCTGTATTAATGAAAATAATAAGTGTTGATAATGTTCACTCGTATGGACACATAGCTAAACAGTTTGACTGAACTTCTGTTGAATCATACAGTATGTTATTCTGTTGTAAGTTGAAACTTTTGTGACCTTGATAGAGACCATATGGAAGATTTTGTGATGACCCACAGGCAAGTCTCTGTGTTCCAGTGATCAGTTATCTGTAACTCAGTTTTCTTCATTTGTTGCTATTGAGGCCTGAAATGATCAGCTTCAGTAAGCTTTAGTAAAGGTCAACTTTTTTGCTACTTTGATTCTTAGTCTGCATGTGACTCTGGAGAGAATTGCATAGTCTTTGTTGGTAACATGTAACATTTGCTTTTGATGTGCCAATAGATACATTTATTTGCTGTCTTTGTTAATTTAATTTGTGAAACATACAGGTCTTTAGTTTCAGTTCAACCACACAGTGAGTCGTTTACTCTGTTTGGGTATCAGCCAAACATAGAATTTAACCACAAGGTGAAAATATTCACAGATCTGAGGTCAAAGGAGCATTTTTTTTATTATATTGATATAATAAAAAGTATAGCTGATGTTTCAGCTAAGAGTCAGATAAAATCTCTACATGTTTTTATGCAGCATGAAGGAAGAATTTCAACATAATTCCTCCGATAAAGAATCAAAATATAAAAAAAAATCATTAAAAAGACTTAGATATAAAAATACAGGCTGCAAAACAGAAAAGGGGTTTTGGTACATTCACTCGCAGTGACTCCCAGTGTGCTGGAGGAGGAATATTGCAGAATGATAATGATCCAGGGGATGTTGCAAAAACATGTCAGAGTGAAAAACAAGACCTGGTAAGATATGACTTAAAGCAATGGGAAACATGTCACAAACCTGCTGCGGTCAAAGCTACAGGAGCTGTTTGAGTTTGCTGTAAAAGGGAAGGAAGCACAGAGAGACCAATCAGAAGAAGAACCTGTAGAAAAACTCTGTCACACCTAAACAAAACACAGCTTCTCTTTTTACTGCATAGTAAAACTGTTTGAAATTATCTGAGGATCAGAGTGCAGCAGGCTGGATGTGACGATGGGGCACTCTTTGCTCTGCATGATGGGCTTTTTCTGTAAGTACACGTCTGACATTGTTTGGAAGACACCATTAATTAAAATGTTTCTGATTTCTGAGAATTAGTGAGTCACTGTTTAGAGCTTGTTTAGCAAACAGGAGAAATTTGGTGATTATTGTTCATCTGAAAATGAACAATAATCAATAATCAGAGTGAAGTCTTTAAAAAAAAAACCTTTACTCTGAGGTAAAATATCTGATGAGTTTTTATTCATTATTTTAGTGCTCAGTACAGTCATCTGTGGAAACGCTAAAGGTAAGAAACACTGTTTTTACTCCAGTTCATATATGTAGCTGTTATCTCCTACAATGCTCTAAATCAGGGTGTCAAACTTACGGTCCACGGGCCACATTCGGCCCTCGATACAATTATTTCCGGCCTGCGAGCCAGTTATTAATGGACCCTCGGTATGTGGTTCAATAAAGGTTCAAGGTTCTTTATTTGTTACATGCATAGTTATACAAGTATAACACACAGTGAAATGCAACCTGACACGCTCCTCGACATGTGCAAAAAAAAGGGGAGGGGGGTAGAGGAAGAACATTATATATTATATATATAGTATATATGTGGGAGCTTAATCTTCAGCCCTGCTAAGAATCCATGTTTTGATGGGCACACCATGTGGCCAATCGCATTCAAAGTCAGGCTGGGCTCATACCATTATGTGAAAGAAAGAAAGAAGGGGGGCAGATGTTCTGAACACAGCAAGTGTAGTGGTACAGGCCAAACCCTTTCAACAGCTTCCAAACAGGTAAAACAGCAAACGATTACACATTTTTTTACACATTTGTTTCTTACAATTTAAGTCAAAGGATGGTGCCGACAGATTTCTCTCTTTCTCACAGCAGCTTTTTCTTCATCATGTAGAAAAACAGTTAAATACTGTAAATCATTTCTTACACTGATGGTGTCAGGGTGGTGGCTCATTGGCTCCCTTTTCTGTTCCCGTGTTTCATTCCATGTCTCCTCTCTGTGTTGAGTCTGTTTTGTCACCCATGTTTGTCTCTCACCCCTCCGTGTGTCTTATCTCCATGTTTGTATCTCTCTGCCCTCTCTCTCTCGCCCCTCTGTGTCTTAGTTGTTTTACTGTGTCTCGTCTTCATCTTCATCCTCTCTTCCCCTGTTCCTGTCCTTGTGTCTCTTCTATTGCCTCCCTGTTTGTTTATCACTGTTGTTGTCAAGTCCGTGTGTCTCAGGTCTAGGTCTCAGTGTTTCCTGTTTTACTTTGACAGTGTCCCATCCTGTGTTCAGTTTTGCTTCCTGTATTGTGTCATTATGTTTATTCCCCTCAGCTGTGTTCTCTGTGTGTTTCCTCATCACCATCTTGTATATTTACGGAGAGAGTTGTCAGTCGTTTTTATATGGCGTTATTTTTGTGCCACTATTCTGAGCGCACGTAAAAAAGAAAAAATGCAGGTACAAGTGTTGCATTTTGAGGAGAAATTTATTTTGAGTGAAGAAAAGCTGAATTTGAGTGAACAAAATTCATTGCTGCTTTGCAAAAAATGTATCTCAGTGTTTGCTATTTTCCACACACATACACAACAGCAGCCCGTCTCGCTCAGTTTTTGCACTTGCGCTTGCTTGCAATGTGTTGCTCGTGCTCTCAACATTTCTGCCTGTGCGCGCTCAACTCTTTCTGTACACCGTTATATTTGTGCCACAAAACCAGCCAATCACAGACTTGGATGCAAAAAGAAAATCTGATTGGCTGTTTTCGTCTCAAATCAGCTCGAAATGACGAAACGCAATATCCCAGAATCCATTTCGTCCAAAACTCAAACGAGGCAGTGGCGGAGGAACACAGAGTGTTTAAAATGATCATATTAAGAGTGTGCCGCCTTCATACAGACTAATTTTCTTTTCATGGATGTTTATCTGAACAGATTACAGTACAACAGTGGTTCCCAAACTTTTTTTGCTGGGCCCCCCTTGTTTAACAAGAAAAATGTTCGCGCCTCCCCACCCTGTAAACTCTCCTTATCAATCTTGCACCTTCCGCAATGGGTTGCTCGCGTACAAACGGACAGGACATGGCTGCGACAGACTTCCCAAATCCACCTTCGCTTTTATAGCCGTGGTCTCTCATCTTGATTACACGTAGTAATTGTCTATTACTACTCTAAAATATGAATTACATCTGAAATAATCAAATACATGTAATAGAATGATTACTAGTACATTTCCCTTTTTTTAGGAAATGACCTGTATGTATCTGTATGCAATCAATAAAAGAATCAAATACTGCATTATCTTTAGTTACATTGATAATATTTATTTATGGAGAAACAGTGGAGAAATATCGCTGTTGCTTTCGTGTAAATGCAGCGGACATACCTGAGTGGCCGCGATCTAATCCTGTTTACATAAAGTAAGCCTGCTCCCGAGCAGGTTTACGCTTACGGATCTGTTGCTATTACAGCAAGTCCCGGATGAGCTTCGGAGAACCGAACGATCCAAGATCACGCGAAATCGTCAACAATCAAATCCGGCTAACTTACTTAGCGAGGTACGAAGAACAGGCCCCTGCTTTGCGTTTGTGTGGGCGCCTCGTGCTAGCAGTGTCCAAGCGTTGTTTTTGTTTTTGTTTTTTTTCCCTTTTCATGCCGCGCCCCCCCTGCAATAGCTCTGCGCCCCCCCTAGGGGGCGGGCCCCACACTTTGGGAACCACTGCAGTACAGATTTACAAGAAGATGATGATTTGTGTGAGTAGTGCAGTAGTATCTAACTGATATTGGCATGTGTGCTGTTTAGTATAAAAACCACTTTTTATTGTTGTTTTTTAAGTCAAATTATCAGTCTGCTAATGATATGTTTTATTTGATCAGCTCCTCCTAAGCCCACTGTGACCCTGCAGCCATCCTGGACTCAGATATACAGCGGTGAGACAGTCACTGTCAGATGTGAGATTCAGGGAGGTGAAGGAGCTCAGTGGACGTATGGATGGAGACCAGACAAGTTAAACACACCTCCAACATCCAATGAATACAGAATCAACAGCACTACTGAGTCTGACAGTGGAGGATACAGCTGTCGGGGCAGAAGAAGCTCTTCTTGGACAAAGTGGAGTGACATCACCTTATTGAAAGTAACAGGCAAGTTGGACATATTTCATACGTTTTAATTTATACTGCACAATGTTTCATCCAAAGATACAACAAAATACTGTGTTTCAAATATACTGTTTTTTAGATAAGTACTCACAGTGAAACACTTGGAAGGAAAAAAGATTTCCACATGTGGATTTATTGCTGCGGTTCCATTAGCTCTTTTGTTTTGAGCATTTTTACATTAATTTCTCTTCAGGTTTGACCTAAAAATACAGTATAATTGTATCAGAGACTGGTCTGCTGTGTAAGCCTTTCTCATTACAGGTTTCACTTGGATTCATTCCACTGATTGATGTTAATGAATACATTTATAAATGAATGAAAAACTAATGGTTTATAGCACTCTGCCATGTTTCCTCAGTACGACACGCCCAAACACACACACACACACACACACACACACACACACACACACACACACACACTTCCCTCCATTCTGCTCTGACTCTCAGTCTGCCTCCCCTCCTTCAGACCCCAGCAGCTACTAAAATAAGGGAAAAGGTCATTAGTGCGGCTGGGATCAGCTGTTTCTGCCACCCACCCCTGAACCTGCACCTGAGCCCCAAACCACACCCACCACAGGTGTTCACGAGTGTCAGAATACCTAGAAGAACCTCTAATGTAGAACAGGTCCATATGTGGATCATTTGTTTACAGTTCAGTTCATGGAAAATTATTGAGAGTTACCTTGATCTGCTGCTGATGAAGTTTTTAGTAAACCTTGTTGAGCCCACCTGCTTGATGTTTTAAACTCCTGTCACATGTTTACATTCCTGATTATTACAGTTTTTTTCTGAATGCTGTTAAATTCTCCCAATTATTTCGATCTTTGGGCTGAAGGAAGGACAACACTCGGTGTATAAATGCTCAATCAACAATTACTTTATTACATACAATTCAACACTTTTGAGCACAAACCATCTGGATGGGGAGACATGCATGCAGAGGGTCACAGCAAATCTCCAAATGGTGGAGGGTTACTCAGACTCTTATAGCCTCTATTAGCCCCCGCCTAGTCGTAAAAACCTAAACATTCACATTCTTTCTAACTCCTAGCGAGCCTGACTTATGGCCTTGGCTCCCTATTTTGTCTGCTTTCAACAACAGTGGGGGTGACGCTCCTGTGGAATGTGCTCTGTCTCCTCCATTATCAGAAAACAAGGTCCTGACTCTCTGAAAACAGTAATTCTTATAACTCAGCAGTATAATGCATCATAAAACGATATCATATATTCACAATAAATCAGCAGTCTAATGTAATACAAATCAATTTAATAAATCTAATAGTTATCACCTTCTTCTAATTCAGTAGAATAATGCAAACTAAAACTACATAATAATTTCACAATCTTTAATTAGGGGTATAACTGTGATTCTTATAGCACCATTTCTAAAACTATTAATACTTATAGCAAAACCACTCACTGAGTTTGCAAAACTAAAAGCACAAACACTGCTTTGCACTCAGTTTGCCATTTTGTAACACACACTTTGCAAACCTGTAGCTACAATCCACTGCACAGCACTCTTTTTGCAGAACTGTAAACACAACTGCTTTACACTCAATTTCCAAATGATCAACGCACTCCTAGAAAAACTATACACATTTATGGCTATTATTTACAATATTAGCCATTATTTACAGAAACAGGATTAGCAATATTAGCAAAAATAGCCAATAGTTACAAAAAATGTGCTTAAGCCATCAGAAAAAAACTGTAATACAACAAAACTTTTTTATTGCTGATTTTCAAGTCATGTTGTCTACAGCATGGAAAATTATGATTACCATTAACAAGAGCAATAAAAACCGGGACAACTTTAATAATGATTTTGAATTTAAGTTTGTTAATGATATCTTTTTAACAGCTCCTCCTAAGCCCACTGTGACCCTGCAGCCATCCCGGACACAGATATACAGCGGTGAGATATACAGAGGTGAGACAGTCACTGTCAGATGTGAGATTCAGGGAGGTGAAGGAGCTCAGTGGACGTATGAATGGAGACGAGGCCAGGTTAACATACGTCAGTCATCCAATGAATACAGAATCATCAGAGCTGCTGAGTCTGATGGTGGAGGATACAGCTGCCGGGGCAGAAGAAGCTCTTCCTGGACAGAGTGGAGTGACATCACCACATTGAGAGTAACAGGTAAGTTGGACATATTTCACTCATTTTAATTCCCAAAACACAATAAAATACTTTAAACAGTACTGCAGGTGTTTTTTTGTTTTTTTTTAATTTAGTATCCAGGGTCATGTAAAACAGTTTTTCCTTTATAAAAATATTCAGTCGCCATTCAGAGTCAAATATCCGGAAAAGAAAAAAAAATGTGTTTGTAACATGAAAAAAATAAACGTAGATGTCATTGTCCCAGCTGCCTCGTGTCTGTGGCTGCAAACGCAGAGTTTTCATCACTGTTTTGAAAATTGAATGTGAGCTAATGTCTTTCAGCTAAACTCAGGCAAAACCTTAAATGCTGTCATTGAATCTCCTCAGCTGAACACATGCTGAACACACGCTGCCATCAGCTGCTTCTCTGCTGGAAAATTTCAAGACAATAACAAAAATATTTCTGGATTAATTTCAACCTAAATTATGAATCATTTAAAGAACATTTAAAGACAGGAAACCATTTTACATGCTTTGATTTTTCACGCTTAGATCACTGAAACAGTCACAGCAAACAATCAGATGAAAAACTGCAGACCAACTCAGACACATCACATCACATCACATGGGATTACACCTGTCCCACTGTTACACTGGCTCCCAGCATGTTTTCAAACTGATTTCAGGATTTAATTATTTGCTTTTAAGGTGCTTCATGGCCTGGAGTCTGAAATGCAGTCAGTCACTTCCTTTTAGTTCATTTAAGTAATAATTTCATGAGACAAATTCTCCAGTTTTACTCGATATGTTAATGTTCTTCGAACTGTGTTTCTGTTTTTCTACATTTGTCACTTTTGTTTTTTTATTCTTCTGCTCCTATAAAGAGTTGTGAAATTTTGAGTTTGAAAAGTGAAATATAAAGTTGTCATTACTGTTACGTCCTGTCTTTGGGGACGAGTCTGTTCTTCGATTTCTCTGACAGCAGGATTACTTGGAGAGATGGAAATAGAAAAATAGAAGAACTTCAGTTTTGTTGTGTCTACTTTAAGATTGTGAGATTAAGGATCGGCCTTGACAGAGTGCACTCTTCAAGAGCCTATCTAATCCTGGGATTTAAAAAAAAGTCTCTCCTTATCCTGTTTCTAGATTTAATCTAAAGTTTTTTTCTTATTAAACTCATCAACGTTCTGGTTATCCACACTGATTTGTTTATACACCTCAAAGATCGTATCTTTGTGAAAGTAAATTAGACTTAAGACAACTCGTAAAAAAATCAGTAACTTCTTGTAAATAATAAATTTATTTATAAAGAATATAAATAAAAGATAACTGTACAAAGTAAATACTGATACATTTTACTGCAAATGTTGTGTTACAGTTTGAAAGCTATAAATAGTTTTATTGTGACTTTGTTTTGATGTTGAGTCTTCAAACTGTTTGTGAATCAGCTGTTTTGCAGTTACTCTAGTTTTATGTTATAAACAGCAGAGTTTTTATGTTTCTCTTCTTCTAACTGGATCATTCTTATGTGAACAGTTCCCATTAAGCCCACTGTGACCCTGCAGCCATCCTGGACTCAGATATACAGCGGTGAGACAGTTACTCTCAGATGTGAGATTCAGGGAGGTGAAGGAGCTCAGTGGACGTATGAATGGAGAGCAGCCAAGTTAAACACACCTCCAACATCCAGTGAATACAGAATCACAGTTACTGAGTCTGACAGTGGAGGATACAGCTGCCGGGGCACAAGGACCTATTTGTTAACAGAGTGGAGTGATACCATCACACTGACTGTATCATGTAAGTTGGAGATCTGTTTTATCAAAATTAGTAAGAATCTGTTTTTCTTGCAGCTTTGTAGCTGTTTCATTTGTGCTGCTCAGTAAAATATTTTGCTTTTATTCTGATAACCAAAAAACATGAAAAGCAGTTTTTTATTCACAGTGAAGAGAACAAAACATATCAGAGTAACTTCTCTGCTGTGCAGCTCTAATACATGAAGTGCAGAACAAATGCTGAATCTGTTTCAGCTGCTCCACCACATCCACTAAGAACAACAGTTACATCCAATATTTTCTCTTCTGTATTTGTGTTATTTTTATTTTTATTACTCCCTGTTGCACCAACATATGATGCAGTTACTTCAGTTGTTTTTAGCATGTTGTCTATTGTTGAAATGATCTTAGAGGTTTCCATTTTTAGATAAAGAGTCTGCTCTCATGACAAACACACACTGGATCGTTTTCATTTAATGAACCTCGCCTCTGTCAGTGCGCCCCAGGGTGGCTGTGGGTACAGTGTAGCTTGCCATCACCAGTGTGTGAATGTGTGTGTGAATGGGTGGATGACTGAATGTGTAAAGCGCTTTGGGGTCCTTAGGGACTAGTAAAGCGCTATACAAATACAGGCCATTTAATGAACTCTGAACTGCAGACGACAATATGTCCTCATTTTGTTTGACTCTGGTCTGTGCTGGTATGCTATTAATTAGAGTAATGATATTTAATGAGTATATAAATTACACATAATCATCTCACAGACAAAACATTATGTACAGCTACTTTCAGTGCCACTGATATTTATTTAGAGTTTTTTCTCTAATTGATCTTTCTGAGTTAGCTTCAGTAATTACTTCCTCCAAACCATCGATGTGTCTTTTAAAACCCATTCTGACACATCTGTGCACATCGACAGGAAATGTCAGCTTCCACAGCAAAAGAATATAAAACACACTTACAAGGACTCATCTTAGCTATCAGAGGCTTCAACAGCAGATTTAGTAAAGAACACAAGGACATAACATGCTAAGTACAATCAGATCATATTAACCTGGGTTACTTTCTCATTATGCATGAATTAACTAAGTCATGCTTCAAATTAATGATAGTAAATGAACTATGCATTTATTAATTAATTTTAAATACTCAGAAGTAAATATTTTTAAAAAAAAAATGCTGTGCGGATCAAAACAGTATTTCAGAGTATTTTGTGTCACACACTTTGTTATAGCTTCACCAATAAAGTTTTGTGATATTTGGTCATTTAAATTTTTCCATCCAGATCTTGAAATTGTTCTGATTCAGTCATTTTTACTTTTATGTTCTTGTTCTATTTTATTCTATTGTATATAGTATTTTATTTTATTTTATTACATTCCAGTGTTTTCTAATTTCTGCTACATAACTTTGCACTTTTGCTGTAACAAAACAAATTTCCCACCTGTGGGACTAATAAAAATAAATAAATAAAATATTTATTTACTAAATAAAAATATTTCAATCTTTAAATTGTTCATTTTCTTTTATGTTCTTGTTCTAAACTGAACTGCAGCGAAACCAAAGGCTGAACTGAGAGCTGATAGCACAGCTGTTCCAGTAGGGGGCAGTGTGACCCTGACCTGCTCTGTGAGCCCACCATCATCATCGTCATCATCGTCATCTGGATGGAAATACTACTGGTACAGAGATGGGAAATCTTATGAAGCTGTGACAAATGGACAAATCAGTGTCTCAGAGGGAGGACTCTACAGCTGCAGAGGAGGAAGAGGAGAACCAGTTTACTACACAGAGGACAGTGAGTCAGTCAGGATTGACACAACTGGTGAGTTTAAATGTAACTTCCCACAAAGCACTACATCTGATAGTAACTGAACCTTTTTTGTCTTTCATGTGTTTTTATTGTACTTTCTTGAACATTAACAGTGTCAAACGGGCCTGTTGTGACTCTGTATCCAAACTGGTCTGAGATATACAGAGGAGAGACGATCACTGTCAGATGTGAGATCCATGGAGGAGACACTGAGTGGGATTATGAGTGGGAAACAAACAGCATCATAAAACCTCCAAATCAAAATGAATACAGGATTAGATCTGCTTCATCATCCAACAGTGGAAACTATCGCTGTAAGGGCAGAATGAAAAGTTCACAGCATAAAACAACAGAGTGGAGTGATTCAGTCACACTGACAGTTTCTGACAGTAAGTCATGTTTGCTTTAAGCTGTTTGAACACTTTGTAAAATGTGTTTCTGTTCATATAGACTGAGATTATTATTCTTTGTATAAACTGAGCTCACTGTTCAGAGACTGTACTACATGTTCACTGAGAGAAAATCTTTGTTGAACAGATAAACCCCGTCCTGTCCTCACTGTGTCTCCATCATGGCTGAGTCCTGGAGCCTCAGTAACTCTGAACTGTCAGGTTGAACATCCGTCTGCAGGATGGAGCTTCTACTGGTATAAAGCTGTTCCTGATCTATCAGAGAAATCCTCCAGTTATGAGCTGCTACCTGATGGCAGTGGGACTGCACAGGACTCCTACATCATTCATGGACAGACACACACAGCAGGATATGTGTGCAGAGCTGGAAGAGGAGACCCAGAGTATCACACTGATCACAGTCAACCAAAGTTTGTCTGGTCTGCAGGTCAGTTTGTTTCTCTCTAATAAATTATGTCATCACTTTAATTCACCATTATTTATCTTGCAGCAACATACTGACATTGAAATCTGATGTCCAATTACAATTAAATTGCATTAAATTATTATATTTAAGTTTCCTCAAGAAGGATTAAATTGAATCTCATCCTTTCTCAAACACTTCTGTTGTTATTCCAATTCCTCCTTGTTTGTTTCTCACAGAGTTAAACAAGGATGAATTTTGTCTCCAGCTCATTTTAATCTCCATGTTGATGATTTGAAAGTCTGTAAATCTGGCAGGACTCATGTGAAGCACATTATGTACACAGATGATCTCGTGGTCTTTAGTCCTCATGTTGTTCTACTTTTGCTGTGGAAAATGATATCAGACATGATGCCTGTAAAAGTGCTGTCGTGATTTGTAGAAGCAAAGAGAACAAACATTAAAGATCTGCTGATGTTAAACTGTCTGATAATTATCTGACTGTTTGTAATAAGGTCACAAATGTCAGACATCTTATTGCACGACAGATGATGAAGATATTTGCTTGTGCAACAACAAACATGCACACTGTGGACAAACTGTAGGAAAGCAGGTTTACAGAAACTTCTAATGTAGCTTCTAATGATGCTGTGAGATTATTACTGAGAGACCCAGATGGTTCAGTGAAATCTTTCCAGCTGCAGGAGTCACAACATTTAAATCTGTATTAATAAATCTCATTCATAGATTTATTTGCAGTTATGGTGGGTTTAGCAAGAACTAGTTTTTTTCATTGTGATATTTTGAATCCTAACATCTGTGAGCTTTGTCTCTTCACTGCATGTTGTTTCCAGATGTTCATTCAGCAGCGTCTCTCACAGTGAGTCCTGACAGAGTGCAACACTTCACCTCTGACTCTGTCTCACTGACCTGTGAGGGAAACTTCACTGAGTGGAGAGTGAGGAAGTTCTCTGAGGACGGCCGACTCTCTGACTGTAGGAGAATGACTGGATCCACATGTAACATCTACACATCAAAGTCAGATACTGGAGTGTACTGGTGTGAGTCTGGATCAGGAGAGTTCAGCAGTGCAGTCAACATCACTGTACAGAGTATGTTATTATACATTTACTTCTTGGATCTGAATGATTTAGACGTCACATGAACATTTACATTTATTTATTTATGTTTTTTTTGAAAGAAAACACTCAAATGTCAACATCTCTGTTGGCAAAGTATTATTTGTAATGATCATCACGTATAAAGGTGCAGGTGTATGAAAAATTATGCTGTGTTTGAGTTCAGAACCAGTCAGCAGCAAACCTTCTTTATTTTACTTGCACTGTGCACAGCTCCTCACCTCACTACTACGGTAAAAATAGTATTAATAGTGATTACATATCTGTAATTCGTTCTTGTTATTATGTATCATAACCTTTTACATTTTAATGAAAAGAAAACAGAAGTGTTTGGACTTAGTGGTCCCTGTGAGTCCTCCTCTATTCATTTGGGATCCCTGGAAGTTTATTTTAAACTTGTTATTAATGACTTTGTTTTTAAGTTGGAGAGGGATTTTAAATTGGACAGCCAAATTAGAGCAGTGCTGAAGTCCAGTTTTTTATCATTTAAAGCAAAATCTTTTCTTTCTGGGCAGCGATTTGAAACAGTGACCCGTGCTTTTATTTCTTCACATCTGGACTACTGTAACTCACTTTATGTGGGGGTCATTTATTCTTTGCTCTCACGTCTGCAGCTGGTTCAAAATACTGCTGCACAACTGTTAACACGAGCTCATTAAAGAGAGCATATAACCCCTGTGCTCTGTTCTTTGGCTTTTGATCTCAGTGATTTCTCTTGTAATTCAGTTAGTTATTAACAAACTAATTAATTGTTTTACCTTTTTCTTTTATTTGGCTTTTATTTATATCTTACGTAATTTTATTATTTAGTTCTAATGTACAGTACCTTGCATCAGCTGTGGTTGTTTTAAAGATGATGATGATGATCAGCTTTTTCTAAAGGTTTGCACCCGCTGATGTGACTGAAACAATTCTGTGTGATTGTTTCACAGAGGATGGTAATGGTCCTATCCTGGTGAGTCCTGTTCATCCTGTGACTGAGGGAGCTTCTGTTAGTCTGAGCTGCAGTTTGAAAACACAAAAAATACTTTCCAATGTGTTTTTCTATCACAATGACCAACTTATTCAAAATGATACCCAAGGGGAGCTGAACATCTCTGCAGTGTCAAAGTCTGATGAAGGTTTCTACAAGTGTCAGTACTCAGGAAGAGAGTCAGCACAGAGCTGGATGTCAGTTAAAGGTGAGCAGGATCAAAACATTTGATGTGTTTTTGTAAATGAGTTTCATGACTGAGAAATAACATCATATTGTCTCTTTTAATGTTTGAAGCCACCTGGGTCTATTTTGTGAGAACTGTCATAAAATTATGTTTTGTAATGTCAAATAAACATTAATATAATATTAATATTGTATTATATTCTTTACATAATAAACAATATAATATTCACTACAAACTTCTAATTGTACAAATAAAACAATTGAATACATAGAAACTATGATACTGTTCCCTTAAAAGTAAATAATCACAGAGTGAGCTGCCTTGACAGAGGTTTGTGCTCTCAGAATGCTTCTTTTATACTTTGTTAATAATTAATTATTGTTTGTTGTTACAGTAACTGGACACAGTTCATCTCCTGTGTGGTTGATGGTTGGACTGGTTTGTGGAGTCTCTCTCATTATTATTCTCCTGCTCTTGTTGTATCGCTGCAGACAGTCCAAGTGTAAGAGCCTCTTCTTTTCATGCTGTATTAGAGAGTTTATTTACTACATACACTTTAATTATTCACACATATACATGTATTCTGATCTGATGACACTAAATATCAGTGGAACAATTTATACATGACAAACATGTGTAATAACATTTGTCTCTTTCACAGATTCCTGCTTCACCAGGTTGGTAAAATACTTTTTATTATTATTTTAAACAAACATCAGTTACTTTTGAGTTTATTGTGTTTATTTCATGTTTTAGGTCGATCCAGTCTGAGAGTCACAGTCCGGGCTCCTCCACAAATCATGGAGTCAACCAGGATGAAACTCATGAATACAACTCTCCTCATCCTGGTCAGTATTTAAAGCATTTAAATAATATTATTATTTTTAATATGGATTTTTTAGTTTCCATTAACACAAACAGTTCTCAGGTTCAGTTTGTGCTCAGCAGTTAATTTCATTTAAAAATCAAAATCCAGTTGGACAAACAGCCGAGTGACACATGCAAATGAAATCAGAAATAAACAGGATTTTACAAACCTGATTGTATCTTTGACTCGACTGAAGAATCAGAAATCCTTTTGTTCCATATCATATAAACACAAACAATAACAGTAATATTAGTGTTACATTATAGTCCTCGTTTTGAATTTGACAGAATTAATGATCTCTATGAATCAGTCCAGCAAATGGTATCTGATTTTTTTTATTTGTAGCCTTCAGTTTATCCAAAATACTGCAGTGAGAGAACTGACAGGGACTCTGTTTATCGACCCCCTGTCCTTCTCTTAAATAATCAGACCCCATCTTATCTTATTCAGCTTATAGTACAGTAACACCTCATTAGAGCACTTTACTCTCAGACTGCAGGCTTACTTGTTTTTCCTAGAGTATTTAAAAGTAGAATGAGAGGTAGAGCTTTCATTTTTCAGGCCCCTCTTCAGTGGAACCGGCTTCCAGTTTGGATTCGGAAGACAGACACCCTCTCTCTGTACTTTTAAGATTAGGCTTAAAACCTTCTATCATCTTCTTCCACTTATCTGGGACTGGGTTGCAACAGCAGCAGCCTAAGCAGAGAAGCCCAGACCTCCCTCTCCCCAGCCACCTCCTGCACCTTGTCCGGGGAACACCCAGGTGTTCCCAGGCCAGCCGAGCGATATGATCTCTCCAGCATGTCCTGGGTCTGCCCCCACCACACTCTCAGCTGGGTCCCTTCCGGTGGGGTGGGGGCCCTCGGACCTCAGGTCTCTGGGCCGGGGCTGAGGCCACTCCGGTGTGACTGGCTGATGGTGGAGCGCGCGGGCACGTCACTGCAGCCCCCTGTGGCTTCTGTGCCGTGGCTGCTGGGTGACCCCACGTCTGGGGCTCTCCTCAACTCTTTCCAGGAGGGTGGCACGGTTGCCCCTCTGATAGTCCTCCTTAGGCTCTCGTGCTCTGGAAGCCTCTGGATGTCTGGGGCCTGGATCTCCTCCATGCCTACTTCATGCCCTGGGGGACGGGACTATTGCTCCTCACACCCTTTAGCAGATCGTTACATGGAGAAATCTTTTGAATACAAGTGCACTCACGCACACAGGTGTACACACACACAAACTTTATCTCTCTTGGCCACCACCTCAAAGCACATTGTGCGCCGTCGGTCTTGCGTGCTGCACAATAACATTCAATATTTAGTATTTACTGATACTTACAATTATCTGCAATAGTGATGAGTTTATTGTGTTGCTCTCTTTTTGCTTGTTTTCTTTTTTTTTCTTTCAACAGGTGATCCAGTTGATTTCTTTACTGTCCCTCTTTCCCTTCCTTCCTTCCTTCCTTCCTTCCTTCCTTATACCCAAGTCATGTCTGTCCCATCTGTAATAACTTAAAATAAAATAATATAAATGAATAAATGAATGAGAATGATAAAGGTCAAGTGTATCAATATGCCAAAGCCAATATCATCCACTTGGTAAAATAAATCCACTGGACATCTTTCTTGGCCTTCAGACAATGATTTTAATTGCTAAAGTACCAAACAAGACTTACAAAAAAAAAAAAAAAAAAACCCCAAACCAAACAAAAATATAACCAATATAAAGTGCCTTGAGATGACTGTTGTCATTTGACATAAAAATAAAACTGAATTGCACTGAAATAATGTAGAATTTTATGTTCTGTGTGACGGGTTTATAATCTTCTAACTAAATATGCACATTTCAGGAGCAGATGACCCCAGAGATGTCACATACTCTCTTATTGACCTTAAAACCCTTGGAAAGAAGAGTGAGTTTTCAAAAAGCTGATGTAGAAACATTTTATCAATGGTTATAAAACTTTTTGTTATTTTCTTATGTGGATTAATCTGACCATCTTCACAGGGAAGCATCATAAACCAGAGCAGAGTGCTGTTTACTCTGAGGTGAAGACGGGAGCTGCAGGTACAGTCACAACAGTCTCATTCAGTGTTTGTACTGAAATGAGTCTTTTCATTATGTTGCAGGTAATTATAGGTCAACATGGAGTTTAGTTATTCCCTCACCAAGCTTAGCTACACACTACCACTACACACCAGCAGAGTTGAATCTTATACACATCGAGGGTCACTCAGAGTTTTGTCTAACTTTGTCTCTTTGGTTCAGTGGAGCCAGTCAGCCCAGTACAGTGAGGTAATCTTTCATTCAGATAAACTACATTTAACCTCCTAGGACCTGGCGTCCACATATGTGGACATCACATTTTGGGTTATTTAGACTAAAATACTCAGTTTAGCCCTACATGGGCCTGATATCCACTTACGAGGACATGATACTGCTACTGTTCTATCAAAATTTTAAATGAATATCTTCATATGTGGCTCTTATTTTTCTTAAAAACAAAAATAAGGTTAAAAAAATCTGGTAATTCTTTGTTTTTACATTCATCGGGGCCCAATATGCCCAAATATCAAAGAGAAATTCAAAAATGCATGTCGTGGACGAGTTTGGGTCTTAGGAGGTTAATAAAGTTCAATAATTCATTACAATATTTACATTTTGTCATCCACAGATTGCACTTTATTGTACATTTATATACTTTCTTCAGGAATTTATTATTAGCTCATTCACCTATAAACGTTTTTCTCTTTAGCACTCTGTGTTTATCAGTCACAATACACTCAATATTACATAATTTTAATCATACATGGTAAAGTCAGAGATTCTCACATCTCTCTGTCTTTTAAAATCTTAAACTACCTCCTTAGGGCCTCACTCCTGCTCTCAGAGAGAGTAGGGGTCAGAGTTCATGTTGCTGTCTGTGCACACAGAAACTGGTCACATACAGATTCTGCCCCAGACCACAGATCACAAAGCACAAACTGAAACGAATAAAAACGCATAACCTTTGGTGTCACTGGCAACAATTTTTATTTCTTTAAATGTATTTAAATGTTTACTTTTTAAACGAGGTTCAGATCCTCTGGCTTATCTCCATCTAAGAGTGAAATAAAGGACTTAGTGTAACATCCACCTCCTTATGGTTAGTGTTACACAGAGTGGTAATTATACTGTTACGAAATCAGTTTTTACCCCGGTTCTTTTATTCGTCGAGGGATCGAGAGATGGCACCGGACCCAGTAGTCATTTTTACAAAATCTTTATTCATCTTTATTCATCTTCATTTAAGCATGCACTTCTAGAAGGGAAGACGAGGCCGGTGTCCCTCTGAAACTATCTTCACCCCTTTGTCTGTTACAGGCAGCTTTATAGAGGCGACCCCATCATAAATCCCCCATGGTGTGCTGGAAACTCTGTATGTCTGTATGTATGCACGAGCACGTGAGCGCCTGTGTGTGCGCGTACCCGCGTGTCTATGTGAGTGCACGTGAGTGAGTGTGCATGTGGATGTGTGAGTGTAACAGTTAAAACACTGTGGGTGTGTGTCTCTTCCTAGGGGCCATAAAAACCATCTCCCTTCCAGACCACAGTTATCAAGTTACATGTTGAGACCCCCACACAGGTATCCTCTGGGGAATTTCCACTCAGCATTAACTCCTCTTTGTCTTACTTTCACAGTTCAACCGGGGAGGGTCTCCTAAGATCTACTCCTAAGTTCATGACACAGTCAGGCCTTTATTTATATCCAGGGCAGTGTCAGTGTCTCTACCATAATTCTACATTCTGTCTTAACACATTTCTAAACTCTAAAATAAGCTAAACATTTCTACAATACCTATATGTGATTTTTCTTATAGTTAATCATTCAGAATTCTATTCCAATATAATAAAGTATAAAGCTAATCAGCATAACAGATGAGGATATAAAGTTTAGACTTATACAGGATATTTCATTTAACTTTTTGTGTAACAATGAAGGAATCCTTGTGAAGTGTTACTCATATTATCTCATCAATGGTTCCTACTTGTAACTCTTAGCGTGGTGAGTCTCCTCACCACTGACTTAATTAAGTTTCTGTTTTACCTGTTGGGGAAAACCTCCTGGAATCTCGAAACGTGGACCCTCTACACAGAGAGCCAGTCCAGACTTTCTGTATAAGGGTAACTGGGTGATCCACAGCTTTTTAAATCCACCTCTAAGTCCATATACATCCAAGTGCTTTGGGTTTGTGTCATATACCTGCTGATCAAATGTATCCTGAGCTCTGACTTCTCTTTTAGAGGACAGTCTGATGTATGCTGAGGTCAAACGCCCCAAAAAAGAAAAAGCCAAGAAAAAAGCAGGTAAACAAAGTCTGCCATCACCTCCAGTGAATGTTGTTCAACATGTTTATCTGGTTTTAAAATCTTCTTTTCACTCACAGGAAAATCAAGTCCTGCAGCTGATGCAGCAGTTTATTCTGAGGTCACATTAGGAAGCTTTCCTGGTAATTATGCTTCTGTGCAGGATGAGTTATTCTTCAAGTTATTAAATGGCGAACATCCTGAAACTTGGACATTTCTGTTCTTTGTGTGTTTGTCTTACAGGTCAGTGAGGAGAGCTGCAGCAGCAAAGCCAAGAAGAAGCATTTTATGAATCCACTGTTGCTCCTCTGCTGCCCAAATATCAGACACGCTCAGTCTTTAGTTTTTATGAAGATGATATTGAATGATAATGTGATATAGACTTGGTACTGTCTTTTAGCATAAAGCACACAGAGCTGTGTTAATTTTACAGATCCATGCTCTTTATATTCAGCTGATATTTAATATATTAATTGTTGAGCTTCTGCATCAAACTTTGAATTTATCCTGTTCCAACAGCAGTGAGAAAAAAAGTTTGAAGTCTTTGGAGCTTACATTAAGAAGTGCTGGTATCTACACCAACAAATACTTGTTGGTGCATATGTATCAATCTAATAAACTTAAAACCTACACCATCCTCCCTATTCTGGTATTCTAAACAGTATTTAGCAGAAATATTAAACAACCTAACTAACAGGGTTGCCAACTCCCAGCTAAAAAAAGGGAACCACCCCCCACCCTCCGCCTCATGAAGCTTAATTGACGTAATAAACTGTAATATAATGCACATGTAAAACAAATGCACAAAGAACAATTATTTTTCTACAATAATTAAATAGACTCAATATCTTTCATCAACAGAATTGCAGACTGAACAGATGGTACCTTAACAAAGGAAAAAGTACTATGGTTTACTAGGGTAAATATTAGACTTCAATAATGGATTTCTATACATTTTAGATCATATGAAAACTTTGGTTGTAAGAGTCAGATAATTATTCATGAAAAGCTCGACATTTTAAATGAGAATAAGAAAGAAAAGTATTTCTTTGTCCCCCCCTTTCCCTGTTAATGCACTACTTGCCCCCCTGGCAAAACTTTGCTAGACCCACCCCTGCACAGTTACCAGCTGTCAGCTACGTAGAAAATGATCCTGGTGTTATTTGTCCTTCCCTTCAACTCATTCATGTCACGGCTGTGGCTCAGCTTATCCAGATTAAACGTGCTGCTGTTGTTTAGCACGACATCTGCTGGTTTCTTCTTTCTGGCACAAAGTGGATGATAAACAAACAACAACACTGATCACCTGATCATTGATCAGTTTCAGGATTGAAGAAGCAACAGGAGAGCGAAGGGGGGGAGCGAAGAAGACTCAGCAGCGCAGCGTAAAGACAGATTAACTCCAGCTTGTATCTTTTTTTAATTGTAGTTGAAGTACGGAACAAATCGCATTACTTTTCACCTCTATACAGAACTTTAAATTTCGACCTCATCGGCTGTAATTTGTCCAGCCCAGAGTCGATCATAACCAATTGGCCAATCCACCACCTTTCATTGTTTCTCCCCTCACAAAAAACAAAAACAAAAGCAAAAAAAAAAACGGTCCACCAATGCAGAAACATTCAGGCTCACATTCACACCTACGACCACTTTAGAATCACCAGTTAACCTAACATGCAGTTCTCTGGACTGTGGGTTAGAGCTGGAGTACCTGGAGAGGGGGCACGCAGACACGTGGAAATCCCAGCCAGGACCTTCTTGCTTTGAGGTGACAGTGCTAACCAGCACACTGCTTCCCCCCTGCTGGTTTGTCTGGAACAGTAATATCAGTTTCATAGGTGTATTCATAGGTGAACCATTCAAGACATTTCAAACTGGGTTGAGGTCTCAGGGCAGACCGATTACATCCTGAGTTATTATATTTTGCAGTTTTCCTTTTACTGTTTGCAGGAAATTTTATTAAAGCAATTTATCAAGAGTAAAATAAAAGCAGAATCAAAAATAATCATCACAAAATAATCAAATCACATCAGTTATATTTATGCAATATGGCAGTCCAATTCCTTCTGAAAATTATAATCCACATGGTACAGATGAGCAGAGGCAAATAATACAGATTCGATTTGTAAGTCCACAGTCTGGGCAGTGGTTCATTGCTCTTGCCAACTTGCTCTTGTCACTTCAACCAAAATCCTGTTCCAGTGGAGTTCTATTGCCCAAGGTGCTTTTGATAAGATGAAGCATCTCTTTGCAAGATAATGATAAAAGGATGCTACAAAACAAGCAAACAAAACAAAACAAAATAAAACGGTTTTTAAAGAAGAAAATGGTGAAAATTATGACCTGACAAAATATGTCCCCTTGAAGAAATAGACCAGTGTTGCATGTATATAGATAAAGATAACACAACACAAGAAACAAGCTGCTGTTTTTGCAAAGAACAGGAAATATAAACCTGTCAGCTAACTGCTGCGGTCAAAGCCACAGGAGCTGTTTGAGGTTGGTGTAAGAAGGAAGGACACAGAGAGGCCAATCAGAAAATGTGTTGTAAAAAGGATTTTTATATCTACATTAAACAGTGCTTCTCTTTCTTCTGCATTTCTTATTTCTGCAAAGTAAAACTATTTGATTGTTGTTAAATGACATGCGCATGGTACACAGCTAAACATGGCATCAGACTGAGACAACCGTCATGTACGTTGTAGAGAGGAGGCCCAAAAACACAGAAAGAAGATTCTGGCACAAACAAAGGAGAGACAGCTAATATATATACTGTTAAAATCTCCCAATTCTTTTAATCTTTGGGCTGAAGGAAGGACAATACTCGGTGTATAAATGCTCAATCAACAATTATTTATTCCATCCAATTCAACACTTTATGAGCATAAACCATCCGGATGGGGAGACATGCATGCAGAGGGTCACAGCAAATCTCAAAATGGTGACGGGTTACTCAGCTTCTTATAGCCTCTAGCGGCCCCCACCTAGTCGTAAAAGCCTAAACATTCACATTCTTTCTCTCTTACGGCGCCTAAGTTATGACCTCGGCTCCTTGTTTTTCTGCTCTCTGTAAAGGTGGGGGTATGGAATGTGGTCTGTCTCTTCTATTATCGGCACAAGGTCCTCTGCACCCAACATTCTCTTAATGATTCTGCAGTATGCAATGTCAAGAAACAGTGTTACACATTCAACAGTATCGGATAATGCAAATCAATTTAACAAATGTAATAGTTATCACCTTCTTCTAATTCAGGAGAATAATGCAAACTAAAACTGCAATCTTTAATTAGGGGTATAACGTGGCATAAGATAATATAATAATCTCACAATACACAGAAGGGTGATTAGAGGAGTGGAGACAGCTCGAGAGAACGAGACAGGGTTAAAGCCAATCACAACTGTTAATAGAATGTCAAATATAATGTCAGTATTATCTTTTAATTATATAGGTTTACTTATGGTAGAGTGCTGCATGTAATCATTTGTGTTTAGAAGTATGTAGTTGATAGTATCCTGAAAGAATGTCTCATCCTAGGAAGCTTGTGTGATTCCAGAGTGTTCTGGTATTCACACCCACATCCTAGGAGCATGGGAGAGGTCGTACCTTCTTTTATTGTTTTATGATAGGATAAACGTATCTATATCTGTTTTACTCTAAGTGCATTTTGTTTAGATGAACTGCTGGACTTCCAGGCCAGCAGGTTTAGGAAGTCATTTTATGGGTTCACATACACACACATACACACACCTAAACATCCACATTCCAATGTAAAGAACAAACACCCACTGATGTATAAATAAAGAACAGGGCAATGGCACGGCGCGAGTCTCAGAGCCCGCACTTCTGTGCGAGTTCTGTGGCTGCCCTTGCTTGCAAGTAACTAACTGCAGTGTGTGTTTCTCCTCTCTGATTCTCAACTGAAGAAGTGTTTTAGAATAAATCTCCTGACAACAACAGATGAGACAAAGGAAGTAACACTCAAGGCAACACACAAAGAACACAAACTTCCAAAATAAAGCAGGAAATGTGAAAACAGGGAAAACTCGGAGACATGGAGAAATTAAACAGGAACACATTAAAATAAGAAATCTCATTCCTGTTTACTCCCAGTCATTTGTTTTAAATCAATATATGCTATATTTCTACAAACCAAAATGTAGACATATTTCCCCAGATTATATTTTTTCTGTTTGTTTTTACCAATATCAAGTAATCCAAAGAGGAACTTACTAAAAGTGTCCTTTATGGCTTCACAAGGAGGGTTTGGTTTAAAAAACATTTAAGATCAGCATCCCATTCAGCTCCTGACCGTCTTGGAGCTTTGGAGACCACAGCCATTAGGGTTTGATTGGAAACTTGTATGTATCTGTATGGAAATATTTCACACTAAGGTATCAAAGTACATCGGTCATTCTGACACATGTACTGTATTATACAAAATATATAAACTAAATATCTTTGAAACTTATAGAATCTAATCTTTTGTTTGTTTGTTTTTTTTACATAGCACTTTATCAAACTGTTGTCTGCTACAGAGTTACAAATATTATACTAGTAGTAATATAGCATCCACCATCTCCTGCTTGCGTTTTTCTGTAAACATCTTAGTGGTGTGGCAGCCACGAGTGAGCCAGCCCTGCAAACCCTGTGGATGGACGATGCCGTGGACAGTGGGAGGAAGCATCCTAAAGCTCTCTTTGCAGACCACGCTGTGTGATTCTCTACTCGCCAACCAGAAAAGACAAACCGCAGGTCTCAGTTGCAGCAGCTCATCCATTTCTGATCTTGCTCGGGCAGATTCAGCAACACTGCCAGAGACTTCCTGTAATCTATTACAGTTGTTCAAGAGACGGTCCAGGAACAGGTCACTCGGGTTAATCCTGTGTGAACAACTGTAAATATTGTTTTTTCATCTTTACATACTGTGTATTTGAAATATTCTTGTTTAATTGTTATTGTTATTTACTTTATTGCTATCAAATAAATATCCAAGTAATATTGTTCAAGTCAGCGTTATGTTCATAAATCAAATTGAGTTCAGTAACAATTACTGTTTGTTTGAATCAATTTATTAATAACATAAAACCCTTAAACTAATGCAACACATAACAATATAACAAATTTATTCAAATAAATACATTTCTCAATACATAACTCATTTGGGAACTAATCTTTCTAGAAGTGAAAACAGTCTGTCCGTCCTCTCCCTGCTCTCCTCTCCTCAGCCTCTCTTTGCTGCCTCATGTCCTCTCTGATGAGGTCTAGCAGCTCATCATCCCTGTCTCTTTTCCTCTTTCTCCCTGTCGTAGGTGGCTGACTCGCTTCGTCATCACTGTCGTTTTGGTCACCCGCTGCTGTGCTTGGCCCTGGAGTGTCCTCAGGGAGAGAGGAAATTAGGACAGGAGGCTTAATGGAAGGCATCTGTCCTATCAGCTCATCCATGAGGGCAAACCAGGGCCAAGTAGCAGCAGTGGGCTTCCCACTGACCCCCTCTCCTGAGCCTGGATACTTGCAATCCTAAAGGCAGAGGAAATCAAAAATGACAGCAGGCAAATAAAAACACCACAACAACTCTTAGTAATTGCACATTTATTAACTTCTGTTCTTAAGAATTATCTTCTTGATAACACACATACGTACTTTGTATTCTTTAAAGTTTTCTCATGTCTTCTGGCCTGCAAGGGGGTGACTTTCCCCTGCAGGCCCATCTTCTCCAGAATTGTCCTGATCACACACAACAAATAAGAGAAGAAAGGAAACCATGGCAACTATGTTAATCCCTAAACCCAAAGGTTTTCACAGCAGAACACCAGAGGAACACCGTCTGGACATCGCAGGTTCTGTACAGCAGCGGTCCGTGAGTCGTTTGGTACCGGGCCACGAGAGTTGAGGCTCCAGTGTGAAATTTATGGTTTTCAGGGGTTTTATCATTAACTCGGTTTCCCTGGGTCTTTCCCTTGTTGTAGTTGTGTCTTATTTTGAAAGAAATATTTACATGTTACCATAGCGACCAAAGAGCATTAAGCGGCAGAGAGGAGGATGTTACTCTCAATGTTGGCCCTTTTTGAGGAGGACGCTGCCAAAAAAGTTACACAATTACACAGTACATTCACGTTTATTATTATATTTACAAAATACCACAGTTTTTGTCTTGGTCGGATCATTTTATGTGGTTGTATTTATCCACGATACCTTAAAGGCCGCTCCGTGTCTGACATGAACCGGTCTGTGGCGCAAAAAGGTTGGGGACCGCTGCTGTACAGCATGGGGGTTAATAGGACCGTACTCATATGAATATGATGTGTAAAATGATTTATTCTTGTACATCCACGCCGTAGCGGCCCAATTCTTCACCCCAGTGAAGAGGTGATTGTTTTCTCCTCGTTTTAATAAATTAAACCATTTGGTCTTTGTTCCCCACAACATATCACCAATTCGAAAAAATAAAAATTAGCTGTATGTAAGCAGCAATACATGAAAAACTGCGGGACCCGCCATACAAGCTGGTTTACGGTTATTTAAATTTTTTTTTAAAAACATGACTATGCAGATGCCCAAAGCTTAACAACACAACCCCTATAAAAATTTAACTTTTGTACAACCAGATTTTCATATACTTACATTTGAAAGTGTTTTCCTTTCCCGCTTCGACCACCATCGTTATCAGAAACAAATCTCCTCTATGACCTGCAATGAATCCTGGGATATAGTAGGACACGAAGGATACATCGGACCCATCCTTAAAATTCGGGGCAAAGTAGGACGCATTTGTCGCCACATTTTGAGTACTCTTTGAATTCGGACAGCCCTCGTCACTGTGACGTCATTGCATCCAAATATGGCATTTTAAGCATCCTTCCCCTGAATTTGGACACAGCTACTGTAAATACACACCAGGTAACGAGGCAGAAATGAGCAACAGAAGGGAGACACGGCTGGGATTAATCTGACATAATGAGACATAGGAAGTAAACAGACTACACTGTCAAAGGACCAGGACTATCAAAGTAAAACAGGAAACACACAGGCTGAACTCAAGACATGTAGGCTTAACACAATGACCGGGGAGAGAGAACATAAAGACCTGAAACGTGGGACAGGAAGGCACAGAGTAAACACAACACAGAACACAGCAAAGGCACATACCAAAACCTGAAACCTAGAAATCAGGAAATACTAAAGAACTAGAGAGCTAGAAATACTGAGACAGAAACTAGGAGACTAGCAGTGATAAATCATGAACTCAAAAACTATAATAACTCAAAAATACAAAACACTGGGTCACCGACCCAGGAGCTTGACAGAAGGAAATTCAAATTTTTCATTTTTCATTTAAACATACCATCCATCCATCAATCCATCTTCATCCGCTTTATCCGAGGCCGGGTCGCAGGGGCAGCAGCCTAAGCAGAGAAGCCCAGACCTCCCTCTCCCCAGCCACCTCCTCCAGCTTATCCGGGGGAACACCAAGGCGTTCCCAGGCCAGCCGAGAGATATAATCTCTCCAGCGTGTCCTGGGTCTGCCCCGGGGCCTCCTCCCGGTGGGACATGCCCGGAACACCTCACCCAGGAGGCGCCCAGGAGGCATCCTTGTCAGATGCCCGAACCACCTCAACTGGCTCCTTTTGATGTGGAGGAGCAGCGGCTCTACTCTGAGCCCCTCCCGGATGGCCGAACTTCTCACCCTATCTCTAAGGGAGAGGCCAGCCACCCTTCGGAGGAAGCTCATTTCTGCCGCTTGTATCCGCGATCTCGTTCTTTTGGTCACTACCCACAGCTCGTGGCCATAGGTGAGGGTAGGGACGTAGATCGACCGGTAAATTGAGAGCTTCGCTTTTACACTCAGCTCCCTCTTCACCACGACGGACCGGTGTAGCGTCCGCATCACTGCAGCCGCAGCACCAATCCGTCTGTCGATCTCCGGCTCCCTTCTCCCATCACTTGCGAACAAGACCCCGAGATACTTGAACTCCTCCACTTGGGGCAGGAACCCATCCCCGACCCGGAGTGGGCACTCCACCCTTTTCCGGCTGAGAACCATGGCCTCAGATTTGGAGGTGCTGATCCTCATTCCCGCTGCTTCACACTCGGCTGCGAACCGTTCCAGTGCGAGCTGGAGGCCTTCACCTGATGAAGCCAACAGAACCACATCATCCGCAAAAAGCAGAGATGAGATTCTGAGGCCACCGAAGCGAAAGCCCTCCGCCACTTGGCTGCGCCTAGAAATCCTGTCCATAAAAATTATGAACAGAACCGGTGACAAAGGGCAGCCCTGGCGGAGTCCATCACCCACCGGGAACGAGTCCGACTTATTGCCGGCAATGCGAACCAAACTCTTGCAACGGTTGTATAGGGATCGAATGGCCCGTAGCAATGGGCCAGACACCCCATACTCCCGCAACACCTCCCACAGGACACCCCGAGGGACACGGTCGAATGCCTTCTCCAAGTCCACAAAACACATGTAGACTGGTTGGGCAAACTCCCATGCACCCTCAAGTATCCTCGAGAGGATAAAGAGCTGGTCCAGTGTTCCGCGACCAGGACGAAAACCGCATTGTTCCTCCTGTATCCGAGGTTCGACTAGCGGACGAACTCTCCTTTCCAGCACCCTGGCATAGACTTTCCCAGTGAGGCTGAGGAGTGTGATCCCCCTGTAGTTGGAACACACCCTCCGGTCTCCCTTCTTAAAGATGGGGACCACCACCCCAGTCTGCCAGTCCAGGGGTACTGCCCCTGATCTCCACGCAACATTGTAGAGGCGTGTCAACCAGGACAGCCCTACAACGTCCAGAGCCTTCAGGAACTCGGGGCAGACCTCATCAACACCAGGGGCTCTGCCACCAAGGAGTTGTTTAACTGCCTCAGTGACCTCGCCCCCGGAAATTGGCGGGTCATTCCCCTCATCCCCAGACTCTGCTTCCTCCTCGGAAGACGTGTCAGTGGGTTAAGGAGGTCCTCGAAGTATTCCTTCCACCGCCTGACAATTTTCTCAGTCGACGTCAGCAGCGCTCCGGCAGCACTATACACAGTGCAGGTAGAGCACCGCTTTCCCCTCCTGAGACGCCTGACGGTTTGCCAGAATCTCTTCGAGGCAGTCCGAAAGTCTTTTTCCATGGCCTCTCCGAACTCCTCCCACACCCGAGTTTCTGCTTCAGCCACTGCCCGAGCCGCATTCCGCTTGGCCTGTCGATACCTGTCCGCTGCCTCCGGAGTCCCACAGGCTAACCAAGCCCGATAGGACTCCTTCTTCAGCCTGGTGGCTCCCTTCACCTCTGGTGTCCACCATTTGGTTCAGGGATTACCACCATGGCAGGCACCAACCACCTTGCGGCCGCAGCTCAATGCAGCAGCTTCGGCGATGGAGACGCTGAACATGGTCCATTCGGACTCAATGTCCCCAGTCTCCCTCGGAATGCTGTTGAGGCTCTAAACATACATTTTTTAAAATTAATTAAGAGTAAAAACTAATGCTATAACACCTTGTAGCTTTGCTTGACCGTGTGTAGAACAAACCTGATGATAAAAACTCCTAAAAATCTTATAAATAAACCAAATTGAGTCTGAAAAAAAACTGAAAACCTGAGTGGATATTACAGTAAACACTGCAGTCTTTTCTCTGCATGTTTTACTTTATAAATCGATTTATTGTGAGCAACACAAATGTTAACAGAGGGAGAATTTTGCTGAAGCACACGGATCATTAAAGTCACAGCTTGCTGTCTTTTGTAATATTTTTATTGCCTTGGTTGTGTGGGGATTTCTCCAAAACGTGTTCATCACAATCATTGACAGTCTGATATAACGAGTACCTTTGTTTGGAGTTTTGCAGGGCTTGTCTGTGTCACTGTTTTAGAGAACAGCTTGCACCTGTTTGTGCATTACGTCTAAAAGTCACTTTAACATGGCAATACTGAATAACGTCTGTGTTTTTCTGAGCAGCTACAGTCCTTACATGTGTGTCAAACTCTGTTCTTAGTTACTGTCTAGTTTGCCACAGTTTATTTTTAATCTACTGAAAGGCCTTATTTTTATCTTTGCCATATAGAAAAGAGGAAATACAGCGTGTGGTTTCACACAGCAGTCTTTTGTGTGGCAGATGGTTTGCTTTAAGTCATCAGCATACAGCACACACGAGGAAGGGGCAGTCAGAAGGCAGCAACATCCTAAAGCATACAGTGCTTTATTGTTCTTTTTGACTCTGATGAATTTGACAAAATTAACATGTGAGTAACATTTGAGACTTTAGTGACTGAGACCATAAACATATCCAGAAAGTGTTTACTGATGTCTATAACCCTGACCTGACAGGAAAGGGTAACTTCTCAAAAAGAAATGACTGATAGAAAATATTCTATGAGCTTTTTGTTTGTATAAATGCAAGTAAACACACAGCTACAGTCTTATCTGCACCATCTCTGCACTTAAACAAACACCAATGATCTTGTTTTTTTCTCTTCATCAGCCTGCTGAACTGAAACGAGGAAGAACAATTCGGTTTACTAGAGAACCTGTGCTATATTAACTATTTACAGTAAAAAAGAGAAAATCTGATTATACTTAATAAAGACATAGATATAGAAAAGGAGGTGGAAATACAACATAAGATAAAAATAAAGAACAAAGCACAAGCATGATGGGTCACCACCTGCTGCAGGTGCAACAAAATACAGTCCAAAAACTGAGTCCTGCTCTACTTTTTGAACTGACTCATAACAGAATCACATAATCTTGGTTGGTAACATGAAGCGTTCAACACAAACATCATTATTACAGTGTTTATATAATTATTTCACACCATCTGTTTGTATCCTTTTATTGTGTTTACATGTTCAGATGCTAAGATCAGTGTGCATCTGTACGTACATGTCATCCATCCATCCGCTTCCGCTTATCCTTTTCAGGGTCGCGGGGGGTACTGGAACCTATCCCAGCTGTCATAGGAAAAGAGGTGGGGTACACCCTGGACAGGTCGCCAGTCTGTCGCAGGGTTAACACACAGGGACAGACAACCATTCGCACTCACATTCACTCCCATGGGCAATTTAGATTTTCCAATTAACCTATGCCCACAAAGCGCATGTCTTTGGACTGTGGGAGGAAGCCGGAATACCCGTGGAGAACGCACGCAAACACGGGGAGAACATGCAAACTCCACACAGAAAGACCCTGGCCTGATGGTGGAATTGAACTCAGGACCTTCTTGCTGTGAAGCAACAGTGCTAATCACCGTGCCACCATGCTACCGAAGCAAGAAAACGAATTCAGAATAAATGAGTTTGTGCATTGTTTTAAATAGCAACAGATTATAAATTTAACTATGAATTTATTTGTTGTCTTTGTTAGTTTACTTTGTGAAACATAAAAGGTCTTTAGATTCAGTTCAGCCACAAAATTAATCAGTTCCTGTGTTTGGGTCTAAACCAAACTTAAAACCAGAATTTAACTACAAGGTGAAAACTTTCACAGATCAAAGGAGCCTTTTCACTGCATGATAATGTTTTGCTAACTGTGAAATGTTTGCATTGTTTTAGAGAAAGATATCAACAAAAGGAACAAACTTCTATGTCTGCAGTGGACAGGAAATGTAAACCTGTCACCTAACTGCTGCGGTCAAAGCTAGAGGAGCTGTTTGAGCTTTGTGTGAAAGAGAAGGAAGCACAGAGAGACCAATCAGAGAAAGAACCTGTAAACGCCCCCCCCCCAAAAAAACCTCTTGTCGTATCTGTACTAAACACAACTTCTCTTTTTTCTTCATCTTCTTTGTTCAAAGTAAAACTCTTTGTGTCGCAGGGCTGGATGTGACGATGGGGCAATCTTTGCTCTGCACGATGGGCTTTTTCTGTAAGTACACGTCTGACATTGTTTGAATGGCACTGAATCATTAACAGAAGCCTTACTTTATATTTATTTTCATTTCTCAGTTGTATAACGTCTAATGAGCTTTTCTTTATTATTTTAGTGCTCAGCACTGGAAATCTTGAAGGTAAGAAATTTTTTCTTCCAGTCCATATATGCAGCTGTTATTTCTAACCATTCTAACAGATCACATGACTGATTCACTAGAAGAATGGTTTAGAAGTTCCTCCCATAACATTCAGCACCTGGTACAGCCGACTGCAGCAGCTGTAGTGCAGATTATCTGAGATTAGCTTGTGCTTCTGTGTGCTGCCTACTTTAGTGTACTTTGTTGGATTAGCTCTTAAAATCCTCATTAAAAGTATGATGCCCACAGGGAGAATTCTGCTAGGTTAATGTGATCGAGAGTCCTCCCTGAATATTTTAATGAGTCTTATTTAGAGCTACAGTGGTCCTTCGCTATAGCGTGGTTCACCTTTCGTGGCCTCGCTGTTTCATTTTTTTTTGCAATTTTCAATGTTTTCTTTTTCTTTTTTACAGCACATTGTGTTCTGCGTCCTGATTGGCTGTAGAACATTGTCAATCAATCTCGTGCGGCGTCTCCTGCACAGTACAGAATGCGTTCAGCTCGTCAAATTTGCATAAATCTTCGATCGCTAGCAGTGTGACTCTGAAGTGCTGCACTGTATGTTTGTAAGTTTTCTCCCCAACAAACACAACAATGTAGATGAAATGTTTTGCACCTGCGGGTGCCTCTGGTTTCATTTTATAATACTGGACTTATTTTGCTACGAAGGTTTGAACTTTGAGAGTGTTTAAACAAGAGAGAAAAGTGTGAAAATGTTCATGTCTGTCTGAGAAAAGTGTATAAAGTGTGTAGTGAAGGGTTTTACAGCCTTCAAACATCAATAATATTTTTAAAAGATAAAGTTGGCTACTTCGCGGACCTATCGCGGGTTATTTTTGGAATCTAACTCCCGCGATAAACGAGGGACCACTGTACAGTTATTGATTATTTTAGCTATAAAGCACTGTATTGATTTTTCAAGTCAAGTCAAGTCAAGTGGTTTTATTGTCATTCCAACCATGTTCTGTGGTACAGATAACCGTGAAATGAGACAACGTTCCTCCAAGATCATGATGCTACATATGACATATGACAGACAATCAACACAGGACTACATAAAGTGCAAGTGTGCAAAAATTGCAAAAAAACCCAAAACAAAGACATGCAAAACCAGACAGAACAGAATGATACAGTCAAGAAAATGGACAAGAAATACTTACTATACTATAATATGTGTGCATTAATAAATATTCAAAAGGTAAATTATATTGCCAGAAGTATTTACTCATCCATCCCAATCATTGAATTCACATTAATACTTGTGGCTCTTCCATGGCCACAGGTGTATAAAATCAAGCACCTATGCATGCAGGCTGCTTCTACAAACATTTGTGAAAGAATGAGTCGCTCTCAGGAGCTCAGAGAATTCCAGCATGGCACCTTGATAGGATGTTACCTGTACAACAAGTCCAACTAAATATTTCACAGTCAGTTGTTAGTGGTATTATAACAAAGTCGAAGTGATTGGGAATGACAACAAGTCAGTCATGAAGTGGTAGGCTAAGCAAAATCACACAGTAGAAAGGTGGAGACCTCTGCACATATAAGTATCCACTAACCCCTCTGAGTCTCTCACTACAGACCTCCAAACTTCATGTGGCTTTCAATTAGCTTAAGAACAGTGCGTAGAGAGCTTTGTGAATGCTGCATCCAAGTCCTACATCACCAAGTGCAATGCAAAGTGTCAGATGCAGTGGTGTCAAGCACACTGCATCTGAACTCTAGAGCAGTGGAAATGTTTTCTCTGGAGTAACGAATCACACTTCTCTATCTGGCAATCTGATAACGACTCTGGGTTTGGAAGCTTCCAGGGTAACAGCACTTGTCTGACTGCACTGTGCCAAGTGCAAAGTTTGGTGGTGGAGGGGGAATTATGGTGTGGGGCTGTTTCTCAGGAGTTGGGCTCGGCCCATTCGTTTCAGTGTAAGGAACTATTGTTGCTTCAGCATACTGACACATTTTGGACAATTTCATGTTGTTGGCTGTAATGAAAAAAAGCACATCAACATTCTGAAGTTTGCTGCTGAAAACAGATGTTATGATGGTGCAGAATAATAATTCAGTGTCCAACCTAACAGCCTCAGTTAAGTGGCTCAGAGTTATATTGTACATTTTATTGGCACATGAAGACACATCCCTGCCTGCTGCAACTATTACTAGAAAGTGTGAAGGTTTGTTTTTCTTCACGTTGGAGCTTTTTGATCAGGTGATTTGTTGAAGAGCTCCACCCGAGGTTTTTTATGGTGATTACAGTAAGAGACGCTGCTGTAACAGCTCCGCCTCTTTGCTCTTTGCGGTGTGTTAGTGTAGACAGACTCCATTACACTAAACTGTGCCAGCGTCATTGTCCCTGCTGTTGTTGTGTTATCAGTCTTTTACTTTAAATTGCAGGCTGGCCAGGCTTAATGTCTGGCGTGATGTGCTGTGTGTCTCAGTGTCCTCTGGAAATACCTCTAATAGCTGTCAAATTTAGAAATGAATAAGGCTTCACACACATATTGGTAACAAATGAGAGAAACTACACAAAGTACCAGCTTTATTTCTTTGAGACTGTCATGGTCATTGGGTTCTGTTTCTTTGATTTTTGGATTTCTGGTTTTCTTTGTAGCAGTATGTGGGTTTTATTTACTGTGACATCACTGAGGCTTTGAAAACCTCTTAGTTTCTCTTCCCTGTATCTGTTATTTTGATGGTTTCTTTCATGCCTCATGTATAAATAGTCCTGCTGTGTCTTTTCTTGGCTTTGTCAAACCATCTGTGTACACTCACTTGTGTCCTTGTGTTTTGCTCCTGTTTCTCTACTCCACTCATTTATACAGTGACACATATTGTGACATACGTCTACTGGAAGAATCGAAACAAAATACCTTTTTCTGTCATTTGGTGTTTTAATGACAGTAGCTTAGTTTTTACTGTAGCAAAATATTTGTGTGTGTGTCTCAATCTGTGTGGAGATTTGTGTGTGTGGTAAATGTGTAGACATATATAAGCATCTATTGTGTTTAATGGATGAAAAGTCTTCAAGTTTTGTTTGAAGCACTGAAAATACAGACAAACGATTAGTTAACACTCACCAGATTTTCAGTTAGTGACACGCCCTTCGTCGCACTTCTCCTGTGGCACATCTGCAGATGTGTGTGGAGAGTTGTCTGTAAGTGAAGGGTTCAGTAACCCTGAGCTCAGGCTCACAGTCAGAACAGATCACCAGGTGGCATATTTATGTGACTTTACGATGCATTCCAGATATCTTGGATCTTTGATTGATGCCAATGACATCACTAGCATGTTCCAGAAAAAGCTGGAAAAAAAGGTGGTTCCTAGCAATACATGGCCATTTTGGCATCATTATCATTACAGCACAATATGTGTGTTTTGTGTGCTTAAAAACAGAGCCTGATCAGTGCTCTGCATTGCACTTATTTAGTAAGTCACAAATACACAACTGTGCAGTACAGATTCACTGCTGCCATCTTCAATTGTTAACTCAGTGTGTGTCAGGCTGCTCTGACTTTCTGAGTGGAAAATCCAAGTTCCAGATTCAAACTCCAGCGAGGAACTTGAAAATTCAAACTTCTTCAGGAACAGGACTTGTGAGCTCAGAGAAACCTCATCTGAAAAGAAATCCACTCTCTTAGCTGAGAGAATGAGATCAGTTTCTCTGATGGAAGCATTTACACCTTCAGAGGAAGGAGAAGAAACATATTTATTTACAACTGAAATGGATTCAATCACCATTCAAGAAACAGACGAATTCAACCATCTTTATAAGAATTAAAAATGGGGTTTCTTTGAATTATGAGGAAATGCTTAAATGTTTAAATGTTCACCATTCACAACACTAAACCTTCAAATTAGTTACTGAACTAAATGAGCTCGGTTTGTCCTCTCACCTTCATTTATCCTCACAGACACAGAGGAGATCACGGTGCTGTTTTATATTTTTACTGTTGTTTACTTTTAAATATGTGGAATTTGTTTTTCTTCTTACTAAAAATGTCCACTTCTGTGATAGATATTTTAATCACTCAATAAATGATTGAAATTAGCTTTAGTGTTTAATTCTACTCAGTTTTACAGATTCATTTCTGAACAATACCCACCCATCCATCCGTCCTCTTCCGCTTATCCCAGTTCAGGGTTGCAGCGGGGCTAGAGCCTCATAGATTGAGAGGCAGGGTACAACCTGGACAGGCTGCCAGTCTGTCGCAGGGCCAGAACAGACAGATAGAGAGACAACCACAAACACTTAAGGGTAATTCAGATTCACCAATTAACCTAACCACACTAACTGCATATCTCTGGACTGTGGGAGGAAGGCAGAGTGTTGGGAGAGAATCCACGCAGACAAAGAGAGAACATGCAACTCCACACAGAGAGGCTCTGGCCACATGGTTGGGCAACCAAGGGCAACAGTGGTAACCGCCATGCTGAGCTTTCTGTAAAACTGATCTTCGAAAAATGCTTGTTTTTTTTGTTTGTTTGTTTTTTTGCTTTGGCGGTGCAGTTTTGACTTTGGTGCCACATGAACACTTTCACCATTTATGAATTAATAATCACTTCATGAGAGCAGATCAGTCTCCAGCTTTGAATCCATCACTGGAGGTTTAACAGCATTGTTAGCAAACAACAGCTAACTGACAGCTCATGGATTATGTGTTCTTAAATGTAGAAATATGTAAATGTGAAGATGTCAATCAAATCCAGGATAGCTTAATAATAATGTTATACTCCTATAAGTCTGCTAATGTGATTTTCCTTAAATTTGAACAGTTGGTCCTAAGCCCACTGTGACCCTGCAGCCATCCTGGACTCAGATATACAGCGGTGAGACAGTCACTGTCAGATGTGAGATTCAGGGAGGTGAAGGAGCTCAGTGGACGTATGAATGGAGACGAGGCCAGTCAAACATACGTTCAGCATCCAGAGAATACACAATGAACAGAACTACGGAGTCTGATGGTGGAGGATACAGCTGTCGGGGCAGAAGGGGCTCTTCCTGGACAAACTGGAGTGACGTCACCACATTGACTGTATTACATATGTTGGAAATATTTCTCTCATTTTAATATATATTGTTTCATCCAAAAATACATTAAAATACTTTCAGCAATACTGTCCTTTTTTGTATAGTTTGGTCTCAAAAGTAGTGTGAAGAGCTTTAATGTTGTTATAAACAGTGTTGGTCAAGTTACTTAAAAGTAATAAGTTACTAATTAGTAAGTTTGTAATTAGTTAGTTCAAAAACATGATACACAAACTGAATACATAATAAAACAATAGACCTTTCAGCCCAATTCTGTTTTTTATGCATAATCCATCATATAAAATTGAATCAAATGGAAAGCCTCTTTTAAAAATAGTTTTATTAGTTATAACCTTTTAATTTTATGCACATTGGATTAAGCAAAAATTAAATTATATGCAACTGTCTTTGACTTGAAGAAATTGTTTAACATTTAAACCTATTTTCTGCATATTCCAGCATATAAAATAAAGTAATGTTTTGTGTTTACACTTGCTCTTTGACATAAATGCAAGTAAAAGACAGCAAAAAATAAATAAAATCAAAGTCCTGTCGCATCTTAAAACCACCTGTTTTACCTGTTTAGCAGGAGTGGGGCCAGTGGAGCTTTGCCCGGTGCTGTAGCAGTCATGTCAGTGGGGAGATCCGGGGCTTTTTCTGTGAATTTCACATCCCTGTGGCAGCGTGCTCGGTGCTTGCTCAGATTTTAAGTTTGATTTTATTGTAAGTACTTCCAAGCTTTCAATGCTACATGGTCGTACTCTCCCCCTCACTCCATGTTATCCATTGTTGATCTACACACGCCTTTGCTGCCACAGATGTCTATTATAGAAGATTAACTAGAATTAATTTGTTTAAACTGGATGAAAATAATGTAATCAGCACATAAGACAACTCTGCATTCTCCCAGTTCAACTGTGATTCCTTAGAATTGTTGGTGTAAATTGTTTGCTATTACAAGAGGTTCAATTGTGATTGTAAACAGAAGTGGAAAGAGAAAATACCATTGGGCCTCCAGTAAATTTCAATGTTGAGGTGTCCATGCTCCTCAGTGTGCTGTGATGGAGGACGAGGAAATGACAGACAAACTATTATCATTTGTGGATGTGAGCAGTGAAGGCTTCTACTTACTGGGTTTTGACTTTGACTCTGGGGTCATATATCTGTGCCAGTTTCTGAGTAGAACTTCTCCTTTGTGGACCTTTGGAAATCAAGATATACAGGTTATACCATCCCCTGGATGAATTCAGTGGTCAATTCGATTTTTTCCCCTTTCAAGTGTTTGTAGGCAACTGATGACTTCCTTTTTGTAGTTGCTTGTGGGGTCTATCCTTCAGACTTCATAAGTATTGCTGTCACTGAGGAGTGTGATAGCTTTGATCTGATAATCAGTTTAGACCACCAGTGCACCTCCCCCTGCTGGCTGAAAGTTGGTGATGTTTTGGTCTTTTTGGGGGATGTGACAGCCTTCTTTTCTTGAACTGAAAGGTTGGATAGAGGAATTCTTAAACTGTAGAAGGAAGCTGAAACCATCCTGATTTCCTCTGCTTCAGGTTGTGTTAGTTTATTCATCCTTGTTGATGTTTCTTTAAGGGCTGTGATGAAAACTAATATGGGCAGTTGTTGTGATGAGGAAAAATTGAGCCCTTTGGCTAGCACATCTTTTACAGGTTCATCTAGGTGATCTTCACCCACTTATACTGGCTGTCTTTGATTATGGTCTCTTCCTGTTCTTGTACAAGCAGTTCTCAGAGTGGTAAGTTTTGGTTTGTAGCATTTAGAACTTCCAAATATAAGCACAATATAAGCAAAATTGAATTGATTTTTGAAAATCACAGTACATTAGTGGACCTGCTAATTCAGGCTCCACGGTGCTGGGCAGTGAGCACAGGGCTGCTGCAGTGATCATCCAGTTCCTCCTTGCACAAAGGAGTAGATACTGGTCGTGACGAAGGGTAAGGACCTTCTACTACAGCGATGAATGTGTGTCTTTGTGCAATTTTAATTTGTTTCCGCACATGTGTGTGTGGCTAGGCCTGGATCTAGGGATGGCTGATCCTTGGCTGTGGGACATGGTTGTGTGTGTGTGTGTGGGGGGGCGGTTTCAGTCTCTACCGCTCCCAGCTGGTTGTTGCTGTGTGTCAGGTGTTGTTTGTCCTTTCAGTGTGTCTTGTTACAGATGCAGCAGTTGTAGACTCAGTTTATTTTACATCTGCTCTGTCCTCTATGAACCTTTTCTCACTTTCTGTTCCTTTTCTTTTTCTTTTCCTTCTCTTTATGTCGTTATCGCTTCTCTTTTTTACTACCTCTGTCAGCTCCAGGATATTTAAAACAATTCATAAAACAAAAGAAAAAAATGTGTTTGGAACAACAAAGGAACAAAACTAAAACTGCCGGACGGGACCTGAAAGCCTGTGCATGTAATGCCTTATTATACCAGTAGTGACAAACACCACAGCTAAATGCAAAACTAAGGGAGAAAAAAACAGTCAGAAAAGATGAAGCTGGAAAATTTTAGTGGCCTCCACCTTAAAATCAATCCTGTTTGAGGGTTATCTCATTGTTGCTGCTTTAGTGCACCTGCTGTTAATTTCATTAAAGCTGTAAGGCAATTAACAACCTCTTCTTCAACCGACCAGGAATGTAATTGACTTGATATTATACTCTGCCTTTAATTCTTTGTGAGGCTGTTTTGTGGATAAATTGTATGTGTTTAATTCTATAGTTCTTTATAGTAGTCATTATTCATTTTATGGGAACTATAAAATGTTTCCATTTGATATCATCATTTATAATTGGAGTTTTAGTTTTGCAGTATACGCACCATTGCAACACTTTCATAGAACTTTTGTTGCAGTCTCAATAGACTGGCAGGAGCTTTACAGACATATCTTTTGCATACTCTGCACACAAAGTCACAAGTTGTTTACTTACCTCATACACAATATGTGCGTTGTAGGGTTTTTCAAAATATAATTTTAAAGTTAAAACCACAACTAAATATTTGGTCCCTGGTTTTTTGCTCTGAATGTTTGAATACTTTTTGCATGTAACTGTTGGTAACTGTGACAGACAGTTTAACGTGAAAGAACAAGTTTAATGTCAACTTAGTCATTAACAGAGAGTATTTCCTTACCAAAAATAAGTCACATTAAAAATAAACCTGAGATTATAATATTTAGCAGCTTCACTGAAGTTTCCGGCATTCCAGACAGCTGGAGCTTTATATTATTTTACTCTCCATATGTGAATGAAAAGTAGATTTATTTTATTAAGGCTTGAACACACCTGGTCACTGTAATGACAATTGTTGTGTTATTGAACATATGATATAAAAAAAAAACACATAAAGTCTATGGCTCAAAAATAAGTTGGGAAGAATTGTTCTTGTCTTTTTGAGATGGGAACCAGGCTTTATCCATAAACCTGGCATCTGGTTTTATTTACAGGGACACCCTATCTTTATCATTTACATATTTCTCAGGCTTCAAATTAATTATTTGAACTGTGCATATATGTAATCAATTGTAAATACACAAAATTAATTATAATACAATATATATACAGTATATATACACACACACACACACACACACACACACACACACACACACACATTTGCACATTTCTGTCTTGGTTCTTTAAATTGTTCTGATTCACTCATTTACTTTTATGTTCTTGTTCTAAACTGAACTGCAGCTAAACCAAAGGCTGAACTGAGACATGATAACACAGCTGTTCCAGTAGGGGGCAGTGTGACCCTGACCTGCTCTGTCAACACATCATCATCATCATCTGGATGGAAATACTACTGGTACAGATATGAGAACTATTATACTACATCACTGGATGCAGGTTTTCTATCAAATGGAGAAATCAGCATCTCAGAGAAAGGACTCTACTGGTGCAGAGGAGGAAGAGGAGAACCAGTTTACTACACAGAGGACAGTGAATCAGTCATGATTAGTGAGTTTAACTTCCCACAAAGCACTACTGATGGTATTTGCACCTTTTGTCTTTTGTGTGATTTAATTGTACTTTCTTGAACATTAACAGTGTCAAACAGGCCTGTTGTGACTCTGTATCCAAACTGGTCTGAGATATACAGCGGAGAGACGATCACTGTCAGATGTGAGATCCATGGAGGAGACACTGAGTGGGATTATGAGTGGGAAACAAACAACATCATAAAAGCTCCAAATCAAAATGAATACAGGATTAGATCTGCTTCATCATCCAACAGTGGAAACTATCGCTGTAAGGGCAGAATGAAAAGTTCACAGTATGAAATAACAAGATGGAGTGATTCCATCACACTGAATGTATCATGTAAGTTAAGTTGGAGATGTTTCGCCGAGATTATATGTTTGATCAAATCAGTGAAAACACTTGTTTTTCTTACAATTTTGTAGCTGTTTCTTTTGTGCTGCTTAGTAATATATTTTATTACCTTTCTGACAACAAAAATGTAAAAAGCAGTTTTTTATTCATATTTAAGAGAACAAAAAGTATCAGAGTAATTTCTCTGCTGTGCAGCTCTAATACATGAAGTGCAGAACAAATCCTGAACGTGTTTCAGCTGCTCCACCACATCCAACTGTAGACATTTACATATAACTGGGACCAGAGTCTTTGTTCACACCAGCAGTTTATAACTAGCAGCCCTAAAATAACAGACCACAGATCAGGGTGAACTTTGAACTTGTTTGTGGGAAACAGAAGACACGGAAATATACAAACAGTTGACATTAATTTATGCATCCAAAAACCAGAATAAAATAAATAAATAAAAGTCAAACAACAATATAAATAAATATCTCTTTCTGTCCAGTTCAGGTTAGTTTGAACTCTTATCTGTTGTCATGAACCGGACCGTATGGTCATGACAAAGAAAACCCCAGACATGGTTAGGAATGTATTCCAAGCTGCTTTATTCTTTTAAAACAAATTAAACAGAAAATAAAGCCTACTGTCAAAAACAAACTGTGGTGTGTGTAATCAGTAACATCAGTAGTGTGTGAAGGAATGGATGAGTGGAAGATGATGCATTTAACAGTGTTAAAAGCAAAAACCAAACCTAACGCAGCCAAAGTCCAACCTGGTGTCTCAGAGCCAACCCAAACTATGCCCTAAAGGCTTTTTATATAGAGTCCTGGCACACTGGCCCAGGTGTTGCCAGTGTCACTGATTGTAAACAGGAACTCCGCCTCTCCATTGCCCGCAAACAAGACACAGATGAGCCAAAAGGAAGGCAGGGTGCAGTGGGCCGTCACTAGTTAACCTGTGTTAGCTCCTTCAGGGTTAACCAGCCTTCTTTCAGCTGCTCTTCAAACTCTGATCAATATAAGTCGACTCACTTCACTCACTAGACCTGCAGAGTTTCTGGTTAGGAATAATCAGTAACACAGTGAGTTACCAGTACAACACCAACACTATGATTGGAATTACAACACTGAAAGCACAAAATCAGCTGTCCACAGATTTACAGAGAAAACCTTTCACAGTCACAGTCTGGTGTGGAATCAGTTCTTGGATTAAGTCCTCTGTGTGTCGCAGTAACAGAGATTATGGTGGAGTCCTACCACAGTTCAGAAGTGTGAGTCAGTTTCCTGATCTCTGGATAAGTTGATCCATCAGGAACAGAAGATTTTAGTGGAAGTTCAGATCTGCTAGGCGTGGATCACCATCGAGGTTCAACAGTCTCAGGTTTCAGTGCCAAGATCTGCACTCGGCTAATAAACTTGGCCTGTTGTGCAACACAAACACTGAAGTCTTATTCCAGCATTCCTAACAGCTCAGCTGGAAATCACATCCAAACTGCTCCCTGTAATGTCAGTGGTGACGTTCACCGTGCTTATTATTGTGGCCAGAAGACATCTGTGCACATCGACAGGAAATGTCAGCTTCCACAGCAAAAGAATATAAAACACACTTACTAGGTCTCATCTTAGCTATCAGAGGCTTCAACATCAGATTTAGTAAAGAACAAGGACATAGCATGATAACTGACACCAAAGAAAACCAACTGTGACTCACCAAATCCTCATTCAAACTCCATCAAACAGATTTTATCCACAAGGACTGAAGTTGGACACCATCACTGTCAAAGACTGGAAATAAAAAAGCATCTGTTCACAACTTGCTCTGTTGTTGAATCTCTTCCCCTCACTCAGGTTTCTCCTGCTCGCTGTGATTACACTGATTGGCTGTTACTGGTACATTTGATAAAGAACCAATACACCAAAAACAAAAGTACAAAATAACACGAATGAAATTATAACTGCTCACAATCATTTAGGAACAATTCTCAAATGTGCAAAATACAATCAGATGATATTAACCTGGGTTACTTTCTCATTATGGATCAAAAAAACTCAGTCATACTTCAAATTAATTATTTGAACTGTGCATTTATGTAATTAACTGTAAATTCTGAAAAGTCAATATAAAACAAAATCACTGTGCTGATCAAAAGAGTATTTTAGAGTTTTTGTCTGACTCATTTTTTAATGCTTCACCATTAAGGTTTTGTGATATTTGATCATTTACATATTTCCATCCAGATCTTTAAATTGTTCTGATTCAGTCATTTTTACTTTTATGTTCTTGTTCTAAACTGAACTGCAGCGAAACCAAAGGCTGAACTGAGAGCTGATAACACAGCTGTTCCAGTAGGGGGCAGTGTGACCCTGACCTGCTCTGTGAGCCCATCATCATCATCATCATCATCATCATCTGGATGGAAATACTACTGGTACAGAGATGGGAAATCTTATGAAGCTTTGACAAATGGACAAATCAGTGTCTCAGAGGGAGGACTCTACAGCTGCAGAGGAGGAAGAGGAGAACCAGTTTACTACACAGAGGACAGTGAGTCAGTCAGGATTGACACAACTGGTGAGTTTAACTTCCCACAAAGCACAACTGATGGTATTTGCACCTTTTGACTTTTGTGTGATTTAATTGTACTTCCTTGAACATTAACAGTGTCAAACAGGCCTGTTGTGACTCTGTATCCAAACTGGTCTGAGATATACAGAGGAGAGACGATCACTGTCAGATGTGAGATCCATGGAGGAGACACTGAGTGGGATTATGAGTGGGAAACAAACAGCACCATAAAACCTCCAAATCAAAATGAATACAGGATTAGATCTGCTTCATCATCCAACAGTGGAAACTATCGCTGTAAGGGCAGAATGAAAAGTTCACAGCATAAAACAACAGAGTGGAGTGATTCAGTCACACTGACAGTTTCTGACAGTAAGTCATGTTTGCTTTAAGCTGTTTGAACACTTTGTAAAATGTGTTTCTGTTCATATAGACTGAGATTATTATTCTTTGTATAAACTGAGCTCACTGTTCAGAGACTGGACTACATGTTCACTGAGAGAAAATCTTTGTTGAACAGATAAACCCCGTCCTGTCCTCACTGTGTCTCCATCATGGCTGAGTCCTGGAGCCTCAGTAACTCTGAACTGTCAGGTTGAACATCCGTCTGCAGGATGGAGCTTCTACTGGTATAAAGCTGTTCCTGATCTATCAGAGAAATCCTCCAGTTATGAGCTGCTACCTGATGGCAGTGGGACTGCACAGGACTCCTACATCATTCATGGACAGACACACACAGCAGGATATGTGTGCAGAGCTGGAAGAGGAGACCCAGAGTATCACACTGATCACAGTCAACCAAAGTTTGTCTGGTCTGCAGGTCAGTTTGTTTCTCTCTGTCCTTTCAATAAGCTCATGTTAGGTCATCATTTTTATTCACCAGGATTTAGACCATTAAAATCTCATCTCCATGACAACCATTGATATCTGTGTACATTAAAACTCCCCAAAAGAAGAACTGAACTGAATATTTTCCTTTCTCTCTGTGATCAAACCAAACTGAATTTCCTTGTTTCCTTTTCTTATTGCTCAGTTTTTATTTAATGTGATAACATGAAAAACAAAAGACATCTATGAGATTTTAATATTTTCTCTTTGAATAATTTTACTTCGATATTTAAACTCATGTTACTGTTTGTACTGATGATTTTTACTTAGTGCACAGACAGGATTTACACAGTTAAGACTCTTTGTTTAGTGCTCAGGTAGGTGTTCAGATAAAAAAGTCAAATATAGTTAATAAAGAAACAAAGATGTCAGCAGGCAGGTTAACAGCTCTGACAAATACAAGAAAAACACTGACTACAGATGGACGCTAGAAGAAGACGTCACAAATAACAGCTGCTGTTATTGTTCATTTCAAATATCCTTCAAAGGTTTTTAGTTTTGGTCCTGCTGCTGCAAAATATCTCACTGTAGAAGGAATCTGTGAAACAGACAATATCACAGAATTATGACAGAAACATTACAGCAAATGACTGAAGTGTGTTCAGAGTGATCTGTATCAGGTGGATAATGCTGAGAGTGATGACTCAAAGCTCATGATGTCACATGATGTGTACCAAGCTCTACATGAGCTGCCAGCAGATAAAGCATGTGGGTTAGATCATCTTAAACATGTCAGTATTCGGCTCCTTTGTTTTCCATTGATTTGACTGTCTGTGTGATTCAGGGCTTGTTGTCAGACTCAGTGTTGTCTGTTCTATTAGTGCTGATCAGGGTTAAAGCTGGTAAAGTCCTGATAATTAGAGTGCGCCCCAGGGTGGCTGTGGCTACAATGTAGCTTGCCATCACCAGTGTGTGAATGGGTGGATGACTGAATGTGTAAAGCGCTATACAAATACAGGCCATTTACCATTTAATTATATGTCTTAAACCTCAGCCAGTACAACATGAAAAGTTTTAGAAATAAATCTGCTGACAGATTAAACATGTTTATTAACTCCACTGATAACCAGCTTGGCTTTAAATCTAAACATCGCACTGATTTGTGTTTATATTGAAGGAAACTGTAAACAAATGTTGAGGAAATAACTCATCAGTTTTTATGTTTCACTGATGCCTCCAAAGCTTTTGGTGGTGTTCGGTGGTTCTGATCTTCATAACAAAAGCTTCAAACGAATATTTTCACTGTGATATTTTGAATGCTAACATCTGTGAGCTTTGTCTCTTCACTGCATGTTGTTTCCAGATGTTCATTCAGCAGCGTCTCTCACAGTGAGTCCTGACAGAGTGCAACACTTCACCTCTGACTCTGTCTCACTGACCTGTGAGGGAAACTTCACTGAGTGGAGAGTGAGGAAGTTCTCTGAGGGCGGCCGACTCTCTGACTGTAGGAGAATGACTGGATCCACATGTAACATCAACACATCAAAGTCAGATACTGGAGTGTACTGGTGTGAGTCTGGATCAGGAGAGTTCAGCAGTGCAGTCAACATCACCGTACAGAGTATGTTATTATGCATTTACTTCTTGGATCTGAATGATTTAGACGTCACATGAACATTTGTCCCAGCTTTGCTGTATGTGAAGTAATTCTATGTGGCAACACAAAGAACAATGAGAATTTCAGACAATTTTAGGCACCAAAACATCAAAAATATTCTTGGTTTTTGTTGTCATTTTAATTTAGTATTTTATATTTTCTCTGTCAGAATAAAACTCAACATCTCTGTCATCAGATTAGATCAACTTTTAATATCTCCAGTTTAATATCAATCAGAAAAATTTAGGGAAATGTGTCATGCAAAATAAAACAAACATACAAACCCTCATTCACAAGTTCACCCATAACCATTAAATAATGTCACTGTTAATAATTTGACTCCTGTAGGGAAGATGAAGGGAGCATCCAAACTATATTTCCAGTCGTCTTAATCAGATTTTGAATTTGGGATCTGAGCTCAGAAAATCAAACCATGTAGTGATACCATATCTCCGTATAATTTTTCTATACATATTTCTGCACATAGTTACCTGTATATACAAACTTCAGTTGCTTATGTATATAGGACCACTTTGTGTCTTCCTTTTATACTATATATTGTCCTTGCTAGAGGAGCTGTGTAACACCCAAACTTTTCATCCATGGGATAATAAAGGTCTATTCTATTCTATTGTATTCTATTCTATTCTATTCTATTCTATTCTATTCTATTCTATTTTATTCTATTCTATTCTATTCTATTCTATAATGGATAATAGATTCAACAGTCTCCATATCAAATAGTAACATGATGCATTTATCCACTAAATGGACCCTCAGCCTTCTAAAAAAACTCAAGCACTGACTACACAAATGATCCACATGATGAACCCACTGTAACTGAACATTTAAACACTGAAATGTTGTCACTTGTTTGAAATTCTCTCCAGTAATTAAAACTAGGCTGAGATCTCCAATTGATCTTTGATAATAGATCATTATAAATATGAAGATGATTGGTTTTCTTGATATTTAACATGAAGTTGTGCTTCTAACAACACTGAAGAATCCCTTCAATCTCAATTTTGTAAACGGCAACATCTGAATCTTTGGCTAACAGATTAAAAACTGCTGTATCATCAGAAAATGTAATCACATAGTTATTTGTACACTCACACTTCCTTAAATTTTCTTTTGACTTCTTGTTAAACTGATCTCAGCTCCATTAAGTCATCATTATGGAAAGCTGATTGTTTTGATGTAATCCATTGTTTTAATTCAGCAGGGACATATTGTTTATTGTTTGGAAATAGTTTAATAATCGTTATCGGTTCTGTAGAATCAACACAAACATCAGTGTATCCTGTAATCTCCTCTGCCATCTCATTACTATTGTTATGTTGATGAAGGTCACAGTCTGTGGATATGAAAGCAGCAACTCCTCCATATCCTGACTGTCTTTGATTTGGATTTTTACTTTGTCAGTGTGGATTTTAACTGTAGATGAGCTGGACAGTGTTAGGATCCAAATTACAGAGAGGTGGTCAACATATGCATGTCTTATATTACGCGAATGTTTGTCCTGTATCTTTTTCATTCGTCTGTCATTAATGACATATTGATGAAATCCAAATTACAGTGGTTAAAATCTCCTAGAACAAATATTGGTGGATGCTCCCTAACTCTTAATTGCTGATGCACACAGTCTGCTATTTTTGAAGCACCCGAAGATGCATTACCGCTATCTGGGGTTTTTACAACACATATAAAAATCTTCCTGAATTTTTTCAGTTGGTAACAAGGTTTTTAAAAATAAAAACTCAAGGGAAAATCTCCCTGAGGTCAGATCTCTGTGTAGATAATGAGACACGACTCACAGCTTTTTCTAAAAGTGTGCACCAGCTGGTCTGACTGAAACAATTGTGTGTGATTGTGTCACAGATGATGGTAATGGTCCTATCCTGGTGAGTCCTGTTCATCCTGTGACTGAGGGAGCTTCTGTTAGTCTGAGCTGCAGTTTGAAAACACAAAAAATACTTTCCAATGTGTTTTTCTATCACAATGACAAACTTATTCAAAATGATCCCCGAGGGGAGCTGAACATCTCTGCAGTGTCAACGTCTGATGAAGGTTTCTACAAGTGTCAGTACTCAGGAAGAGAGTCAGCACAGAGCTGGATGTCAGTTAAAGGTGAGCAGGATCAAAAGATGTGATGCATTTTTGTAAATGAGTTTTATGACTGAGAAATAACATCATATTGTCTCTTTTAAGGTTTGAAGCCACCTGGGTCTATTTTGGGAGAACTGTCATAACATTATGTTTTGTAATGTCAAATATAACATTACTTTAATATTATGTTGTTTACATAATAAACAATATAATATTCACTACAAACTTCTCATTGTACAAATAAAACAACTGAACACATAGATACTGCAATACTCTTCCCTTAAAAGTAAATAATCACAGAGTGAGCTGCCTTGACAGAGGTTTGTGCTCTCAGAATGCTTCTTTTATACTTTATTAATAATTAATTATTGTTTGTTGTTACAGTAACTGTGTCAGGAGCTGACAGCTCTTCATCTCCTGTGTGGTTGATGGTTGGACTGGTTTGTGGAGTCTCTCTCATTATTATTCTCCTGCTCTTGTTGTATCGCTGCAGACAGTCCAAGTGTAAGAGCCTCTTCTTTTCATGCTGTATTAGAGAGTTTATTTACTACATACACTTTAATTATTCACACATATACATGTATCCTGATCTCATGACACTAAATATCAGTGGAACAATTTATACATGATAAACATGTGTAATAACATTTGTCTCTTTCACAGATTCCTGCTTCACCAGGTTGGTAAAATACTTTTTATTATTATTTTAAACAAACATCAGTTACTTTTGAGTTTATTGTGTTTATTTCCTGTTTTAGGTCGATCCAGTCTGAGAGTCACAGTCCGGGCTCCTCCACAAATCATGGAGTCAACCAGGATGAAACTCATAACTACGACTCTCCTCATCCTGGTCAGTATTTAAACTGATCTTTATTATCATTATTAATATTGACTTTTATTAAACCTTTATTGACCGTAACATTTCTTAGGTTCATTTTGTGCTCAGCAGTTTTTCAAAGAACATTTATCAAAATCCAGTTGGACAAACATCCAAACAGCAAACTGACACATGAACATAAAATGAGAAATAAACAGGATTTTACAGCCTGATTGTATCTTTAACTCAACTGAAAGAACTTAAGCAGAATTATTGAAAATTGTAGGTCTTTATTAAAATTTATAATGTGACCCAGGTTCATTTTGTTTTAGGTTTGTTTGTTTTATTAAACTCTATGACTCAGTCACACAAGTTGAAGACAACAGAAATGGTGCAGTATATGTGTTGAAAAGCACAGAGCAGTTAGAGATGAAACTTGTTTTTGATTTAATTTAATTGTTGAATTTCATTCCTTGTGACATGTTTACAATCCTGTAACTAAAATATGAACATTTCAGGATCAGATGAACATCAAGACGTCACATACGCTCTTATTGAACTTAAAACCTTTGAAAAGAAGCGTAAGTACATAAAACTTGTGCAGTTTAAAAATAATAAATGTAAATGTAATGTAAAAATACAGTAAATAAAGATTAAAAAATTAACAGTTAATTATTTTCTTATGCCCAATAATCTGATCATCTTCACAGGGAAGCATCATAAACCAGAGCAGAGTGCTGTTTACTCTGAGGTGCAGACGGGAGCTGCAGGTACAGTCACAACAGTCTCATTCAGTGTTTGTACTGAAATGTGTCATTTCAATATGTTGCAGCTAATTATAGGTCAACATGGAGTTTAGTTATTCACTTACCAAGCTCACCTACTACACATCAGCAGAGTTAATCTGCAGTCATTTAGGGTTTTGGTGGGTTAGTCATTAAGTCAGGTGTATTTGTTTAACATGATACTGTGTTGTTGTCATCATTCAAAGCACACAAACACAGACACACTGGAGAAGGTGAACAGATTTATTGAGTAATTCAAAAACAACAGCAGGTCAGAATGTTTGCAAAAAACGATGAGTTCTAATTTTAATCAAACATAATCAAGGATAAATCGAATCAATATATTGAATGAGGCCTCAGAGGAGTGTAACGCTGACCAGGGCGTACCTCCTCTTCCCCCCCCCTTCTTCCTTTCTTTCAGCTCATGACTGTAGCTGAAATCAGCATTGCACAGGGTAGATTATTCAGATTAGGATAAAATTCAGGTGATTGAATTAAGTGATTATTACTATTTGATTAAGATTTTGCTTTGCATATCCTCTGTACTCTTTTTGTAACTCTTTTGTATAACAGTAAAGGACTCAATCACCAAGAGCAAGGATCATTGAGGGGAGCATAGCATTAACATCATTAATGGTGTTAATGTCAGATGAATAGCGTCTGATGAATCCTACTTGACCACTCAGGCAGTGTTTTATCAGAGGAGCAGGATAGAAATCCAGCTGTAGGCAGTTAGAGCTGTGAGTTTTCTCACCACTGACTTAATCCAGTTTCTGCATTACCTCTTAGAATCAGAAACTTGGACCCTCAGGTTACCTTTGGGTTACTGGGCGATCCACAGCTTGTAAGAGTTTAAATATACCTCTAAGTCCACACGCATCCTGTCATAAACAGCTTTCTGTCATATATCTGCTGATCAAATGTATCCTGAGCTCTGACTTCTCTTTTAGAGGACAGTCTGATGTATGCTGAGGTCAAACGCCCCCAAAAAGAAAAAGCCAAGAAGAAAGCAGGTAAACAAAGTCTGCCATCACCTCCAGTGAATGTTGTTCAACATGTTTATGTGGTTTTAAAATCTGCAGCAGTTTGTTCTAAAATCACATTAGGAAGCTTTCTTGGTAATTCTGCTTACTTTAGTCTTCAAGTTATTAAATGGCGAACATCCTGAAACTTGGACATTTCTGTTCTTTGTGTGTTTGTCTTACAGGTCAGTGAGGAGAGCTGTAGCAGCAAAGCCAAGAAGAAGCTTTTTATGAATCCACTGTTGCTCCTCTGCTGCCCAAATATCAGACACACTCACTTTTTAGTGTTTATGAAGATGATACTGAATAATAATTTCGTATAGACTTGGTACTGTCTTTCAGCATAAAGCACACAGAGGTGTGTCCTGTTTCAAATTCATGCTCTTTATATTCAGCTGATATTTTGCATTCTTTGTTGAGTTTTAAGATCTACATCATGCACATCATGTATGTATCGCATTGATTTCAAAATCCTTCTGCTCACTTTTAAAATTCTAAATAACCTGGACCCTTGATCTGTGCCCCCCCCATCATGGTCTGAGGCAACCATAACAATTATACCTAAAGACGGCAAAAACAAAATGCTGTGCAGCTCATACAGGGAGTGCAGAATTATTAGGCAAATGAGTATTTTGTCCACATCATCCTCTTCATGCATGTTGTCTTACTCCAAGCTGTATAGGCTTGAAAGCCTACTACCAATTAAGTATATTAGGTGATGTGTGATCATCGAACAATCAAGCGTTTCATTCAAAATAGTCAACAGGGTCGCAAGAAGCGTGTGGAAAAACCAAGGCGCAAAATAACTGCCCATGAACTGAGACAAGTCAAGCGTGCAGCTGCCAAGATGCCACTTGCCACCAGTTTGGCCATATTTCAGAGCTGCAACATCACTGGAGTGCCCAAAAGCACAAGGTGTGCAATACTCAGAGACATGGCCAAGGTAAGAAAGGCTGAAAGACGACCACCACTGAACAAGACACACAAACTGAAACGTCAAGACTGGGCCAAGAAATATCTCAAGACTGATTTTTCTAAGGTTTTATGGACTGATGAAATGAGAGTGAGTCTTGATGGGCCAGATGGATGGGCCCGTGGCTGGATTGGTAAAGGGCAGAGAGCTCCAGTCCGACTCAGACGCCAGCAAGGTGGAGGTGGAGTACTGGTTTGGGCTGGTATCGTCAAAGATGAGCTTGTGGGGCCTTTTCGGGTTGAGGATGGAGTCAAGCTCAACTCCCAGTCCTACTGCCAGTTTCTGGAAGACACCTTCTTCAAGCAGTGGTACAGGAAGAAGTCTGCATCCTTCAAGAAACACATGATTTTCATGCAGGACAATGCTCCATCACACGCGTCCAAGTACTCCACAGCGTGGCTGGCAAGAAAGGGTATAAAAGAAGAAAAACTAATGACATGGCCTCCTTGTTCACCTGATCTGAACCCCATTGAGAACCTGTGGTCCATCATCAAATGTGAGATTTACAAGGAGGGAAAACAGTACACCTCTCTGAACAGTGTCTGGGAGGCTGTGGTTGCTGCTGCACGCAATGTTGATGGTGAACAGATCAAAACACTGACAGAATCCATGGATGGCAGGCTTTTGAGTGTCCTTGCAAAGAAAGGTGGCTATATTGGTCGCTGATTTGTTTTTGTTTTGTTTTTGAATGTCAGAAATGTATATTTGTGAATGTGGAGATGTTATATTGGTTTCACTGGTAAAAATAAATAATTGAAATGGGTATATATTTGTTTTTTGTTAAGTTGCCTAATGCACAGTAATAGTCACCTGCACACACAGATATCCCCCTAAAATAGCTCAAACTATAAACAAACTAAAAACTACTTCCAAAAACATTCAGCTTTGATATTAATGAGTTTTTTGGGTTCATTGAGAACATGGTTGTTGTTCAATAATAAAATTATTCCTCAAAAATACAACTTGCATAATAATTCTGCACTCCCTGTACAGGCTGATATCAGTCCTCGTTTACCCCAGATTTGATAGGTGAAGATCAAACTGGGTTTGTTGGGGCCTGGCAAACCTAAGACAACATAAGATGCTCTCTTCATATAATCAATAATATAACAGAAAATAATCATAAAGCAGTATTAATTAGTTTGGATGCCAAAAAGGCCTTTGATTGTGTTAGCTGGACGTATATGTTTTTGGTCCTAGAAAGATTTGGTTTTGCTGAAAACTCCATTAACAGTATTAAGACATTATATTCAATGCCTACAGTAAGAGTCAAGATAAATGGACGAATCACAGACCGTATAAGGTTGGAAATTACTAGTAAGGGGCTTTGTACTGACCCCCCCTGTTCTGGACAACTGGTTAAGCGTTGTTGAGGAGATTCATAAAATGGAAAAACTTACCTTTTTGTTAAGGTAAAGCTAATACTTATACGACAAGATGGGACAAGTGGCTGAAATCTATCCAAAATTAGTATGCCCACCCTCCCTTTTTTCCCTGTTTGTGCCTCCTCACAACTACATACATTTCTGTATGCCTCTCCTAGGCTGCTCATACATCTGTACATGTGTTGTCAATCCATGAATGTAATGTCATGTTCTCACTGCCAGAATTGCTTGGTGGGGAAAAGCTGTGATTTTCAGTCGACTGCTTGTTTTGTTGTTGTTGTTGTTTTTTGTTTTCCTTTGTTGTCCTAAAAAAAATCTGTAAAACCTTTATTAAAAACTAAGTTTTTAATGGCTGTTTTAAAGTTTTTGTTGAAGCTGTATTGTGATACTACCTTTCCTTTTTTCAGTAAGATCTAGTGCTCTACATTTAGAAGTACTCTGACTTCATGTATGTAGACATTATTACTATTTCTAATTATTGAAGAAAGAAAGAAAAGTCGGATCATCAAAACAAGTTGGTTAGGTCCCACTACACATTTGTGCCCAGAGCTCTGTGTGTTCAGGTCCAGCCATGACTTTTGAGGATATTGAGCTGTGCTTGTCCCACATGTGGCTTCCTAGAGGAACAAAACACAACTGGGTGCAAAAACATTATCAATAAAAACTGTGAGGTGCAGCTCTGCTTTCTTTGTCTGTTTGTTTTTAAAATATTATTACTCCTCAATCCAGAAGCAGACCTGGACAGTTCACCATTGCTCACATGACTAACTCACAGAGACATAAACATTCAGGCTCACATTCACACCTACGACCACTTTAGAATTACCAGTTAATCTAACATGCAGGTCTCTGGACTGTGGGAGGGAGGTGTAGTACCCGGAGAGGGGCCACGCAGACGTGTGGAAAACCCATCAGGACCTTCTTGCTGTGAGGAGACAGTGCCAACCAGCACACTGCTGCCACCTGCTGGTCTCTTACTACATTACATCAGTCATCTCAGGAACGCAGCTGTGCAGCAGATTCAGACTCATTTATCCACACACAGGAGAGTACAAAAAACCCAAGATAACCAAAACCACAGAATAAACAAGAACACAGAATATTATAAAGAAACACAAAACACTGAGTCGTAAGACTCAGGACGATGACATATCTTTTGTTATGAGCTGATCATTCAACAGCTTAATGTGCTATAAAGCTATAATGAATCAGCTGGTCTGCTTTGGCAGGATTGTGGTCAATAAATTATTAGATTAAGTCGAGACGAGTCAAAACGCTTCCAAATGGAAGAAGATTTACAAAAAAAAAAAAACAACAACTTTCCAAGCAGTTTAACATGTGAGACGTGTTACGACCCAGAAGACTGTGTACAGTTATGTTTGTGGATAGAGATGATGAGTTTGATTGTAAGTCCTCAGTTTACTGGCGTCATTGAACGATCTGGGGTGTAGTGCTCTACAGATGCTGAAGACACTGTTTGAGTAATACTTGATATCCCTTTTTTTAAAAAGTAGCCAATGAAACACCACAGCACAGGAGTTTTATTTTGTTGTTGTTTTGTAGTACTTCATAATACACTATATAGTTGTTGGTGTTATTTCCCACCATTTACTGTGTAACTTTGTGAATTTATAGCAATATTGTATTTAACTGTAGTGAAACTACACTCAGGGATCCTGGTTTAACCCCAAAGATCTCTGGAACCACAGCTGCTGACCAAACTTACAGATTTATATTTTTGTTTTTTACTTGTTTAAGAAAATACTGCACACTGCTGCTACAGGACCAAAACACTGCATCACAATGGAGGCTGCTGGTATTTGCCTAATATGATAGCTCATGTACCCCAGGCTCACTGTAACTGCATCATCTCTGAATGTTAACAATACAGCAGTGCCCGACTCTTCAAACCTACAATCTTGACCTCAGCTGCTTCTACATCTTTAAACACAGCACTTTCAGACTCTCAGGGCTCATATCAGTCAGTTTTTACCCTGACTGGGAACAAATCACTTTCAGTGCCTTTACTCTCTGCACCTCAGACTTACAGGAAACAACAGGAAACAATATTCCCATTCAGTAACATTTTCATATTCAACACATTTCTCATCTTTATGCTGTTTGTACATCTTGAGCCTCTTCACTCACATCATAAAATGTAACAAGAAATTTAAATCCACCGACTTCTTCAAATTTAGACACTATTTCATGAACACCAACACTCCCACTCCTGCTCTCAGACCTACCCCCCTCTGTGGTTTGGCTCTTTTGACCCTACTTTTCTTCTTCAGTTTGATTCCCTCTTGTGCCATAATTAGCTTCCAAGGGAGTCCAAAGGAACATAATCCAAGATCATAAAACACAAAATACTCAGTTTATTCTTATTTCCATGTAATCAATCATTTTGTATAAAAGTCACTCAGCTCTCCTCCTTCCTCCTCCTTCCTCATCCGCCACTCCCATTAAGCCAGGGCTGGTGGAGCTTATTGACTTGGTAGCTGTCTTAACGGGGCGTTCCAGCTGAAAATTCCAACTTGAATGCATCATTGTTCTTTAAGCCAAGTTTCCATTACAACAAGCAGACAGGCGCTGTTTTACTCTTTCAGGAACCTGGCACTTGTCCAGAGCTCAACAAGTTTGTTGCGGAGTGATAACACAGGCGAGGATAAATGTGGAAAGAGGTATCTGTTGGTGGTCCTGTCTCACGACGACCGACAGTTTAGAGGTCCGATTCCCTAAAAGGATCCAACTGGATGATCTCTGCTGGAAGATTTGGAGACGAGTCCAAGGTTTCACCAAAAACAAGAGAAATTCACACTGAGGTGAGTGACTATTACTTGTGTCTCTAAAAAATAAACCACACTCACTGACTTTTACTGCAGCACAAACAAACATGTCTCTTAAAGAAACAGCAACAGTGCACAGAGATACTCAACCTATCACAACAAAATAATCTTTAACAGTCGTTACAATATGTTATGCTGCACAATTCAGACATCAGCCTGAATATTTCTGATTCGCATTAATTGTAGCAGTTTGTCAGATGCTTAAATGTTGTACATCGCAGATCTGACAGTGATCTGTGGTGTTTCAGAGCTGGATGAGTGTACTTTCATATTCTGGACCCTGATATTGTGGTGGCTTGTCAATGACTTTCACTTTTAAAACATACAATAAGAGGGAGAAATCACGGGTGGATGACTCAGAGCTGTGGGTGCAGTGTTAGTCCATTACAACCCAGCAGAATTAAAGCTGGTTTCAGGTTTTCAGTCAGATTTCTGCACAGAGGAAGAAGCAACTCTCAGCTCTTCACAGTGTCGTCACATGACTGTGTTAGTCTGTCAGACTTTAGTAAATATCTGCAGCCTCACAAAGCCCACAGAAAAAAAACAAAAACAAGATTGATGTGTGTATTTACGCACACGGCACAGGAACATGTTCTTCATTAACACACGGATTTGATGCTAAATAAAATTTGATGTTCTTCTACACATCACACAGGTCAGCTGTTACAGGCAGTTTTCAGGTTTATGTGGTGGAACAGTTTATAATAATGCAGCTCCTCTCCTGTGGAAACAAATCATTGTGCTAATTTGGCCAACAGCTTTCAGCCACAAACCTGACTCTGTGGCTCTTTGGTGAACCTGGACACGAGCTCTTTGTTGCCAAATAAGTGTTTTACTAAATCTGGCTTTGAGATGTCATGATGACAGTTTGAGTCCTCATTTTACATTTAAATGTTTCTTGCATGAGATATGAAATGTTACTTTTTAAGTGACAGCACAATTTGAATTAAGTAAAATGTGAATATTTTATATTCTGTCTGGAAAAACAAAAACAAGCAAACAAACAAACAAAAAGGCTTCAGTTGGTCCTACCAGCACTACACCTCTGTGTGTGACACATGAGGTGAGGCTGGTGAGGTTGAGAGTTAATTCAGTCATATTGTAGGGACACCACAGTATCATCTGACTTATTATTCTTCACATAATTCAATGGTTTATTCTCATTTGTCATAGTAGTGTTGTTTTTAGGTATTATTTATTCCTACCCTGTTTATTTTGCTGTTGTAACAAAGTAAATTTCCCATCTCTGGGACTAATAATGGTTTATTTTATACAGGCAGCTTACCTTTTGTATATTTTTCATTTATTCAGTTATTGATTGAGCTTGATTGGAGGGCTGAAGTCAACATTTTTGCAAACTAAATACAGACGATATAGAAAAAACTGCAATGTTCACCTCTTGTACTCTGAGTCCTGGTCTGCATGTGGGTCTGCTTTCTGAACTGACTGGACAGACTGACATAATCAGTGTTGGTAACATGTTGTGTTCAACACAAACATTATTGTTACAGTGTTTCAGTTATTTCACATCATCTGTTCAGTTTGTTTTATTGTGTTACAATCAGATGCTGAGTCAGTGTGCATCTGTGCATACATGTCAAAACTACACAAAGAATTGTCTTCATAAAAAAATGAGTTCATGCTTTGCTTTGATACGCAAACAGAAAATTTGTTCAAGTATCAATTTAATTGTTCAGGGAGGGGCTGCCATGTTCTGTGACCAGCTGGGTGGGAGGAGAGAGAGGAGAAAGTAAACAACATAATGAATGAAAAAGGTGAGAGGACAAGAAACGCCCAGTGCATCATGGGAAGCCTGCAGTAGCCTACACTAAAGGAGGATTCAGGGTCATGTGATCCAGCCCTAACTATAAGCTTTATCAAAAAGGAAAGTTTTAAGCCTTTAAATATAAACACTGTATATAGTGTGGACGGGACTTTGCTGACATCAACTGTGGATATATTTTGGTTGGAATACTTTGAGGACGTCCTCAATCCCACCGACATCTCCTCTATAGTAGGAGGAGAGTCAGAGGACAGGGGGGATAACTCTTCCATCACTGGGGGGGAGGTAGTTAATAACTCCTTATGGATGGATGAGACTCAACTCATTCACCTGCAGGATTCAAGGCTCTGGATGCTGTTGGGATTTCATGACTGACACACTATTGCAATATTGTGTGGAAGTTGGGGACAACGCCTTTGGATTGGCAACTGGGGTGAGGGTTCTTCTCTTCATGGAGGGAGACTGGAGTGTATTCCAACTTTAGAGGATCACAGTTCGCAGCCTGTCCTGGAAGATCTATGCCAGATTACTGGAGAGGAAAGTCCATCTGTTAACTGAACATCAGATTCTGTAGGAACAATATTGTTTTCTTCCTGGTTGTTGAATACTGGTTGAAACTCTTCCTCCTCTCAATGACATTTTGGAGTGTGTGGGAGTTTGACCAACCGGCCTGTGTGTGATTTGTGAACTTGGAGAAGGGATTTGACAGCATTCCTCAGGATATCCTGTGTGGGGGTGATACCTGTACAAAGAGTCAGGCTTTGTCTGCATTACTGGTAATAAGTCAAACTCTTTCTTGGTGGGTGTTGTCAATGATTCTCTTGACAATTTTCATGAACAGAATTTCCTGGCACAGCTAAGAGGTATATGGTGACGGGTTCACTAGTCTCTGCTTTTTCCTTTTGAGGTTTTGGTGGCTTCATCGAGCAGTGACCTCCAGCTTACACTGGGGTGGTTTACAGCTTAGTTTGAAGTGCCTGGCATGACAATTAGCACCTCAAACTCTGAGGCCATGGTGCTCAGTCAGAAAAGGATTCGCTGCTCACTCTGGGGCAGTGAACAAGTTACTGCCAGAGAGAGGGAGTCCTGGGCACCTCTGCTTAGACTGCTGCACCAGACAAAATCGATGGATGGAATTTGCATAATTATGATGAAGGAACTGACCTCCCAGCCCTTTGTTCCTTCACTGGTGCTAGTTTCAGTCATTATGCAAATGTACTGTTTATAAGACTGGGGAAACCTGCAGTCAGCTGAGACTGAAGAAGTCACTTGGATGAGTGATGAAACGTTTCTCCCACTGAAAACGCTACGTCCAGATGAACAGAATCAACTTTTGGAGATGAAGTGAGTTATCTGAAAAAAACACACACAAAAAACCATATACATATATACATATACACACACATATATATATACATACATATATACACATATATACATACATATATATATATATATATATATATACATATATACACACTCAGATAACTCACTTCACCCTTCATTTACATCTGTGCAGTCCTTCACAGCGTACTGCTGTTACACTGTATATTTGGGCTGTTTTTTTCTTTTTCTGTGTGTTTTCCATGGCTGTGTGGTGTTGGGTCTGCGCTTCCACAGGCCCCCGCTGGTTTACAAACTTATTCCTCATGTAGAAAGCAAGACAATGACGGAACCGGGTTTTACTTGCTAGCAAGGGAGGCTGGTTGGAACCAGGCTCTTGGAGCTGAACGCTCCTCACCTGTCTCCTAGCCAACTTCAAAAAAACAGCCTTCCTTGCAGCCTTTTATTCTGAGAACAGTAACAGTACACACAAGCACCACCCATTGTAAAAAACCCCTATGGTCACAAAAGGTTAAAACACTGTGTGTGTGTGTGTGTGTGTGTGTGTGTGTGTGTGTGTGTGTGTGTGTGTGTGTGTGTGTGTGTGTGTGTGGGTGGGTGCGTCTGTGTGACCTCTTGCTTACCAAAAGGGTAATAAAGGCAGGAAGTTTACTAAGCAGGAAAACAGAACCTTCAGATAGGATCTCCCTATAATAAAACACTACAGCCTCCCCCACCGTTCAACAGGCTGGAGAGGTGGCCAGAAACAAAGGAATGTCTTTGATCATGATGCTTGAACTAAGACTTACAAATTTAAGTAACACAATGACAACATTTAACAATTTGGCTCCAACATGTGGCTCTTGTGCTACTTTTTTTTTTTTTTAAGTTTTTAAGTTCCATTTTTAGGCAGTGCTGCCCTCAGAATCAGAATACACAGTGTACAGTCAAAGTCAACAGCCTCAGATAAAGACTTGATAACTTTTAGAACTGTCGAGCACCAAAGCAGATTGTTTTTGACCCGTTTGTGCATCAAAGTTGTCTCTCTGAAGACTTTGCAAATGAAGAAATGTAAAACATTTAAAACACCATAACAAAATTCCCCCAAACTATCCAGGTTAAATTAAATTAGATTCAGATTTACAACATGAACCATAGTAATATATTTAATTCTAGAAGAAATATTAAGATTAAAATGCAAACATGACAATAAAGAATCAAATCTTTGGTCTTCTGGACCAGTGATGGGCAGTAACGCGTTACAAGTAACGCGTTACTGTAATCTGATTACTTTTTTCAAGTAACGAGTAATGTAAGGGATTACTATTGCAAAAACGGTAATTAGATTACCGTTACTTTCATGTAGGAACGCTGCGTTACTGCGTTACTAAAACCGTGATTTTTTCCGAGAACGTCTCATGACAGTGACGTAAGCGAGTGCGACGTTCGTGACAACAGCTGTCTGCAGATCATAATATATCGAGTGCGGGACAGAGTGTAGCATGCAGCGTTTAAAGCGTGGAAGTACTGACCTTATTTTGAGTTTGATTCCATAAAAAGTGACAAAAACATTAGTGTCCGTTGTGCGTGGGAAGAAAACTTCTTTTTACAGCGAAAAAACCCCTAAACTTCCAAGCAAGCAGCGAGTGCGCTATGACGTAATGTGAAATTCACAGAGAAACTCGCGGATTCTTCCACTGACCGCTGCGGCACACCTGCACCAGGGTAAACCTCCGCCTACCCCAGTCCTGCTTTACAGGTGAAAATAGAGCAACAGGACCGCTAGTCTTTGATTTTATTTATTTTCTGCTGTGTTTTACTTGCATCTATTTGAAAGACTGAGTGTAAACACAAAAAAATATTTTATTTTATGTGCTGGAATGTGCAGAAAATAGGTTTAAATGTTAAACAAATTTCTTCCAGTCAGAGAATGTTGCATATAATTTAATTTTTGCTTGATGCATAAAGTTAAAAGATTAAAACTAATAAAACAAGTTTTAAAAAGAGACGTTTCCATTTGATTACATTTTGTATGATGGATTATGCAGAAAAAGTAGAATTGGGCTGAAAGATCTATCGCTTTATCACCTATTCAGGTTGTAAATCGTGTTTTTATAAAGTAACTAAGTAACTAAGTAACTAAGTAATTAATTACTTTTGAAAATAAGTAATCAGTAAAGTAACGGGATTACTTTTTGGGGGAAGTAATCAGTAATTAGTAACTGATTACTTTTTTCAAGTAACTTGACCAACACTGTTCTGGACAGACCACAATGACTAGATGTGTTTAAAGGGTTGTTGCCTGTCACTGTCTGTTCTGTCACAGGTTAATTTTATCTATTGAACAATCTCATTTTTTGCAGGGCTGCATAGAAACGAGGAAATGCAGCCTGTGGTTTCTGCCAGCAGTTAGCAGATGTGTTGTTTTAAGTCTTCAGCAAACAGCAGAGAGTTAACAAAGACAGACAAAGAGCACAGTAGGAATTTCATTTTGCTCTCTGTCTGCATGGCACATGTTTAAATGACCTGCCCATACTGGAGTAATTGTAACAATTATCACTACTTGATTTATGTTTGCATGTTAAAATAGGTTAAAGTAGAGTCACTGTGCTGATGAAACATGCTGGACTATAGAAAACAAATCTATGTGAACATCAAGAGAAACTGTGAAGTTTATTTCTCACACTGAAAAGCAGCTGCCTCTAACAGTCTGCATGGAGGCTGTAAATGTTCATATATATCTGAATTAGAAAAACAAATAATCTAAAACATCATTATCATACACTTTGGTGTGGATTGGACTCAAGATGTGGGACTCTGAAGAAACGTTAACAGATTTATTTACAGCAAAGTCAGAAACAAAGTTTAAGGCAAAGGGATTTTCATTTAGTGAGGCCCAGGACTCCAACACAGACAAACCCACAGGAATCACTCAGATCCACATCCAGGTCTCTGCACAGAGGAGGACAAAGAGGTGAGTAAAGGTCACAGTGCCAAAACAGAGCAAACACACAACTTGATGGAGCCAGCTTCACGAACTGTGCCTAGTTCAATGATCAGGCATCAACTGAAGGGCTTCCTTCATCCTAAGTCAGAGTGAGGGAATCAGATAAGAACAAACAGGTGAGTTCATCACTTCCAGGTGTGCAGGACCCAAGGAAAGGAAACAGAGGAGACTACACCCCTGAAACGCAAAGTGTGGTTAAGCACACTCACACAAACACAGAGACACAAACACATCGACACAAACAAAGGAGAGAGAGAGCAACAATGATTAAAGACAGAGAGCACAGGAGGACTGGAGCACCATGACAGTCACAGACACATTAAAATTATAACCTGCCAAAATGTGACCTCCTGACATGAAGCAAGAGAATACTTTTTTACATTATAGAGACAAGTTACAACATAAGAAACAAACTTCTATGTTTGCAGTGGACAGCAAATATAAACATGTCACATAAGTGCTGCGGTCAAAGCTACAGGAGCTGTTTGAGTTTGTGTGTGAAAGGGAAGGAAGCACAGAGAGACCAATCAGAAGAAGAAACTGGAGAAAAACTCTATACTAAACACAACTTTTGTTTATCTGCAGAGTAAAACTGTTTGATTATCTGTGGATCAGAGTGCAGCAGGCTGGATGTGACGATGGGGCACTCTTTGCTCTGCATGATGGGCTTTTTCTGTAAGTACACGTCTGACATTGTTTGAATGGCAGCGATTAATGAAAATGTTTCTGATCTGTGAGAATTACAGTGTGTCACTGCTTTAACCTGTTTACCTGAGAGCTGGAACAAAGCAGACTTGTGATTCTTTAAGTGCTTAAATGTTTGATACACTGCTGCTTTTGCGTCACTTATAGTTACACACTGTGTTCCACATAGAGATGGGACGATACCACTTTTTTATGTCCGATACCGATACCGATATCATAAATTTGGATATCTGCCGATACCGATATGAATCCCATATATATAATGTGTTTTTTAATCAATAAAAATGTTTTTTTAATATCTTGCTGCTTTTTGTATAAGTTCATACTCAAGTTAAAAACAAAACAAAACACTGAAGCTATTCTGTTATACCTGTATGTAAAAAATACACTGCACCCAAAATATTTCATAGTTCAGCAACACTGATCAATCTAATAAACTTAAACCTACTCCATCCTCCCTATTCTGGTATTTTAAAGTGTACTTAGCAGAAATATTGAGCAACCTAACTAATAGGGTTGCAAACTCCCAGCAAAAAAAAGAAAAGAAAAAAGGGGAACCACCCCCCACCCTCCACCTCATGATGCTTAATCGACGTAATCAACTTTAATTTGATGCAGTGTCAAAAAACAAATGCACAGAAATAAATTATTTTTCAAGAATAATTAAATAGATTCAACATCTTTCTTCAACAGAATTGCAGACTGCGCAGATGGTACCTTCCCAAAGGAAAAAGTTCTATAGCTTACTAGGGTATATTAGACTTAACAGTTACTATATACAGTAATGGACTTCTATACATTTTACATCAGATTAAAACTTTGGGTGTAAGATTCGGATAATTATTTATTAAAAGCTAGACATTTTAAATGAGAATAAGAAAGAAAAGTATGTCTTTGTGCCCTTTTCCCTGTTGATGCCCTATCGGCCCCCCTGGCTACACTTTGCTATATCCGCCCCTGCACAGTTACCAGCCGTCAGCTACCTAGAAAAAGATCCTGGTGTAGAAAGTAATATTAAATACATTCTAACAACAGCTTATCAAGCTTAAACGTGCTGATGAGCATAAGTTCAGCCGCTGGTTTCCTCTTTCTGGTGCGAAATGGGCAATAAACAAACAAGAGAGACGGACTCGCGACAGAAAAGCCGATCAGCTGATCATTGATCAGTTTCATGATTGAAGTAGCAGCAGGAGAGGGAGAGAGGCAGTCGCTACATATATCGGTTGTTAAGCTTAACGCGGGAACGCTTTACAAACATTCAGAGATGAACTTACACACTTGCTTTACTTCTCTCTGGGATAACTTCCTCGGAGATGCTAGCGAGGCTACAAATACACACAGCCGCTCTATCACCTGAGGCATACTGCTCCGATGTGCTACGGTTATGAGCCGAGTTACGCCATGTTGCAAGTTTTTTGAGGTGCTTTTTTGATATTTAATGGATCGGATAACATTTTTTATTTCCCTCCAATATCCGATCCAGTAATTTACGTCAGTGATACCAATACGTAATATCGGATCGGTCCATCTCTAGTTACAACAGTTTGAGTTATTATGTTTGAGCATGTTTGACAAACAGGCTTTTTGATTTTGTCAATTACATAATGTCTGATGAGGTTTTATTCATTATTTTAGTGCTCAGTACTGTCATCTGTGGAAATGCTGAAGGTAAGAAATGATTATTTTCTTCATGTTCATATATGTAGTTGTTATCTCCTATAATGTGCTCAATAATATCCTCCCTGTGTTTACATGTTAAACATAAATGGCTTCAGTAAGCGCTCCATGTGGAGACTGTGGCGTTCTTCAGAGCTTTTACTGATGTACCATTTGTACCACTTTCATTCTGTAAAACTGTAACAACAAAACAGAGCAGGTACATTTAATCTCAGTGTAGATGCACAGATGTCACGTGACCAATGCAAGATCATAACATTAACAATAAATGGACAAAGCCTGTCAAGTAATGTAGGGAGAACCACATGCTGACATGTTTTATGCTAACAGGCAAAACAAAGCACTAACAGTTAGCTTACAGTAGTAATGTAACAAACTTCACAGACCCACAAGAAGGACAGAGCACTAATATGTAGAAACAATCCATCATCTCCCCAAACTTACACTTTATCCCATCTCAAGAGCAACAGATGCAGAACTATCACAGACACGGAGCTCTAGCCATTACTTGGCACTTCTGCTATTTAACCACTAGATGGCGGACTTTGACATGAGCAGACCAGGAAGAAGCGTATATGCTGAGCAATACTGTAGATTCAATCACTTACAGTTGAATAAATGTGACCCGTCATATAACAAACTTAAAACAAACTATATTTCAGGAATAACCTGAGGGACAGAATATTGTATATGATACAGCTCAAACTCCACTGCATTTATTGGTTAAAATATTAAAATGATCATATCAAGAGTGCAACCATGTGAGCAGATGTTTCACTCAGCTGCTACACAAACTTTATATTTACTAGAGTTTGTTGCCTTGAAACTGACTGATTTCCTTTTCATGCGTGTTTATCTGTCCATCCTCACAAATCACAGTTATGATTCACAAGATGCTGATAAATCGGAATATCAGTCCAAAGAGCAAACAACCTCAGGTACAGCTGATTGCAGCAGGAGTGTATGTAGTGCAGATTATGTCACTGTGCTGACTGCCTTAGTGTCCTTTTTTGTATTAACTCTTGGAGTTCCCAAAATCCTCATCAAAAGCTACACATATGGATAAAACATTAAAAGAAATATCAAAGTAAAATATGTCAATGCAATACTGATCTGAGCTGACATTAGTCTGTTACCTTCATAGAGCTACTCTGCCATTTTATTTCATTTATTTATCATGAATTTGTTACAGCACAGCGTGATGAGTTTTGGGTAAATTCAGGTAACTCTAATTTGAAAACAGACTCAACCACAGGTCAGTCAGTCAGAGTCAGATTTTAATGAGTCTTATTATGAATTCTTACTTTCAGTTATTTATAGTGGCCTGGTGTGCTGTCTGCCTCAGTGTCCTCTTGAAAAAAAAAACTCTAAACGTTGTTCTAAATGAATAAGGCTTCACATACTCAAGAGTAACAAGTGAAAGAAACTGGACAAAATACCATTGATACAGATTTATTTATATATGACTGTCATGGTCTTTCATTGTCTTCCTCTGAGTGCTTCTTCCTCGTGTCTGTTTACAGGGCTCTAGAGTGCGACCAATTTGGTCGCAAATGCCACCAAATTTTTCAATGGTGTGTCTAAAAAAATCTTAGGTCGCACCGGTGCGACCAAATGTTCGAGTTAAAACAAAAATTAAAAAGAAAAGACTACACAACTCTGAAAGTCTCCGTGTGGTCAACAGCAGACACACATTATGCCCCCATCGTGGTCTAAACCAATCAAAGATAGTCAGGGGCGGGACCTCTCTGATTGGCCGTGGTCCAGTTGAAAGTGCAGGCAGATAGAGAGGTGAGTAGCTTGCCAGAACAAGTCTTCGTAAGTTGGATAGTATCCAATATCAAGCGTTAAGACTTTGCTCAGGTGTATTTGAAAACAACATCTGCAGCAGCAGTACAGGTAGAAATGGGGGAAATGCCATTACAAATAAGAAGAGAGCAACTGACATTGAATTGCTGGGCAAGTTTACAAGGACATGGTCAAGATCATCCGACAAAAACTGTTTTCCAACCATGCTGGGAAAAAGAGAAAACAGAATTGAAGAGCTTTGGGTGGACAGTGGGACAGAAAGCAGCTGACCTTAATCTGGACAAGATAAACATAAGTCAAACAGTACCGTTGCCTACAATACCACCATGGATGCTCCCTGACGCAGTAGTAGATTTCACATTGTTAAACAAAAAGAACCAAGGAGAGGGGTTTTATTTTAAATTCACATCCAGCACAGGAATATATTAATCAGTATTATAGTTATGTCAAAATCTACACAGATGCATCAAAGAATACAGCCAACCAGAGTGGATATTTTCACAAATGAATGTTTGTACTTTAACAACAGCTGGCTTTTTTGTGGTCACTTTACTGTAATGTTGTGAATTTTTATGTTTCTCTTCCCCTAACTGGATCATTCTTATGTGAACAGTTCCCATTAAGCCCACTGTGACCCTGCAGCCATCCTGGACTCAGATATACAGCGGTGAGACAGTCACTGTGAGATGTGAGATTCAGGGAGGTGAAGGAGCTCAGTGGACGTGTGAATGGAGACCAGCCAAGTTAAACATACGTGAAACATCCAATGAACACAACAGTTACTGAGTCTGACAGTGGAGGATACAGCTGCCGGGGCAGAAGAAGCTCCTCCTGGACAGAGTGGAGTGATACCATCACATTGAGAGTAATAGGTAATTTGGACACATTTCTCTCATTTTAATTCCAAAAACATTGCAAAATATTTCAACTGTACTGTGCGTTTCTTTTTTAGTTTGGTATCTAAAGTCATGCACAACAGCTTTTAATGTCATTGTAAAAATATTCAGTAATCACTCAGGGTCAAACAAGAAAAAAAATGTTTCTTACATGAAAAAAATAAATGCAAATGTAATTGTCCCAGTTTCTTCATGTCTGTGGCTGCAAACAAAGTTTTCACCACTATTTTAAAACTGAATGTGAGCTAATGTCCTCCAGCTAAACTCAGGCAAAACTTTAAATGTTGTCATTGAATCTCGTTGGCTGAACACATGCTGCCATCAGCTGCTGCTCTGATGGAAAATTTCAAGACAATAACAACAAAAAAGAATTCAGGATTAAAACAAACCCACCTTTTTTTTTTTTTTTTTTACCACATCACAAAACAAATGAAGCCATTTGTTTATGTAGCGACTTCCACAGTCGCTAGAGGCCGGGGATGGAGCTTGCCTCTTTGCCTGACGCGCTGTCAACTTTATGCAATAATGCGAGAGGTGGAATTGTTTGCTTATTTATTAAAGTGCTTTGAGAGTTTACAGAGTAATGTGATCATCTCACCATTTTTACTCTTACAACGTCACAGGCTCTAATGTAACAAGGCAAAACATGTTGTGCAGCGGTCAACAAAACTACGGCTACCCAGCCTTCCTCTCTGTCAAAATCAAACCCCGTGAATGACAGACTGTTCCACACAACTGGGTTAGTGAAATGTAAAATGTATGATACTTTTAATTTTAACAAGATATTTTAAGTACATCTGATAACATTTGGATAATTAAATGCAAATCAAAAGAATCATGATGCATTAGCTGAATATCATAATGTTGATCTAACTAACGTTATGTTGACTTAAATTGAAAAGACTAAATAAAATCTACTCAACTAAAACAAGCTCGACATGAAATCACAAACAGCCACAGAAACAATTTTTCTACACAGAATAGATGTTGTGATTATTCCACATTTATAAACACAATGTTAAGACCAAAACACACAGAAATGTCTACACAAAGTGAGAAAACATAAGTTAACTCTCTTTGTGGAACAGAAGACTCAGTTTCCCTCATCTTAGGACTATTTGTATGTTTGTTTTCAGTCTGCTGGTAGATTCTAAATATCATCAAATTACCTGTTGTTTTTTATTTAAAAACAAACCTTCTGTGGGTTGATTTTCGAGTGAAATTGTCGCCAGGATGCAAAATTATGACTACTATTAACAAGAGCAATAAAACCAGGACCGCTTTAATGATGATTTTATATTTGTATAATTCTGCTAATGATATATTTTAATTTGAACAGCTCCTCCTAAGCCCACTGTGACCCTGCAGCCATCCTGGACTCAGATATACAGCAGTGTGATATACAGAGGTGAGACAGTCACTGTCAGATGTGAGATTCAGGGAGGTGAAGGAGCTCAGTGGACGTATGAATGGAGACGAGGCCAAGTAAACATACGTCCAACATCCAGTGAATACAGAATCAGCAGAGCTACTGAGTCTGACAGTGGAGAATACAGCTGCCGGGGTAGAAGAAGCTCCTCCTGGACAGAGTGGAGTGACATCACCACATTAACTGTATCATGTAAGTTGAACATATTTCGCCCTTTTTTAATTTATATTGCACAATGTTTCATCGAATAACACAACAAAATACTTTGTCTTTCAATAAAACTGCAGGTTCTGTTTTTATTTTAGTATCAAAAGTAGTTTTACATAAAAGACACAGTAATCACTCAGTGAAACACATGAAAAAACATATTTAATAAGTTTGATGAAAAATGAAAAACAAATGTAATGATCCCAGTTTCTTCACCTCAGTTGTTGCACATGTGGAGTTTTCATCACTGCAGCTCAGTGTCATGATGCAGTTCTTTTGTTTTAGCATTTTTATTTTTTCTAATTCCTCAAAGTTTCCATTTGACTACAATTTGGCCTCATTTTAGGAGAGACTGCTCTGCTACGTTAGCCTTTCACTAACTGCTGGTGTGTTTACTCATAGCAGCAGTGTTTTTGTTTTGTTTTTTTATCTTTAATTTGCCAAATTAAATATCATGAATTTTGGGCAAAATAAGAATTTAACTTTACTTTGAATAAAGATTATTTTCTATAAAACTGAACTCAGATAAAATGTTTTTACAGAAGTTTTTTTCTTTGCCAGTCTAGTTTTCACTTTGGTGCCACATGAAGATTTTGTATTTCTGTTTTAAATTAATGAAACTTCGGAGTTGTAGACATTTTATACTATTCACAGCTATGGTCAGTTTAGGATCCCAGGTTAAATTTTGTGCATGTTGTTGGACTGCAGGAGGAAGCCTTTAGACCAGGGGTGGGCAATCTCAGTCCACAAGGGCCGGTGTCCCTGCAGGTTTTAGATGTGTCCTCGAACCAACACAGCTGATTTAAATGGCTAAATTAGCTCCTCAACATGTCCTGAAGTTCTCCAGAGGCCTGGTAACGAACTAATCATGTGATTCAGGTGTGTTGACCCAAGGTGAGATCTAAAACCTGCAGGGACACCGGCCCTCGTGGACTGAGATTGCCCACTCCTGCTTTAGACCCACACAGACACACACGGGGGAACATGTACACAGAAAGGCCTGATGGATTTAAACCCTATCCACTGCAAACTATCAAAAGAAAAGAATTTCAACCTTAACACGTACCACCTGAAGTTCTTATCGGTAAATTCTTTCTATATGGTGTTCCTAATGCGAGTGAATAATGCAGCTGTTAGCACAGCGGAGTTACAACACAGGACACATATTCAACAGGTCATTATCGATAGATAGATACTTTATTGATCCCACAAAGGAAATTGTTGTGTTAGAGCAGCATGACAAAAAGTGAAAATAGTAAAGTCTACAATAAACAACAAAGTGTGACAATAAAATATTAATAACATAAAAGTCCCAACGGTGCCTGGTATGGGGCCTCACACTAGAATAGAACAGCTCTTTATTGTCACTGTTACAAGAACATTGAGGGCAGTTTGGCATCTCTCCATGTGTGAAGTACACAATAGTGTAAGTACTTACACACACAGACAACTTTACATTTAAACAAGAAAGATATGTACAAGTTATACATACACCCGCAAACATATGGATACACCTTTACATACATACACGCGCATACATATATACGTACATACATACATACATACACATATACATACATACACATATATGCCATCTGAGGAGCAGGTGCATTGAGAGGTGCAGTGTGATCAGTGATATTGCACATTGAGGTGGGGGGGGGGGGGTGTTACTGTTGCAACTATAATAAATATAAATACAGTGGGACACCTACATTCAGAATGAGGGTGGAGGAGGTGTGTGCTCCCATTCTGATGTTCTGGGGTCTATCGCTCAAGAAGTCCAGTATCCAGCTGCACAGTGAGCTGCTGAGTCCTAAGTTGCTTAGTTTTTTAAACCAGTTTGTGGGGTTGAACTGCACTGAAGGCAGAGCTGAAGTCCACAAACAGCATTCTCACATAGGTGTTACTACAGTCCAGATGTGTGAAGGTTGTGTGAAGAGCTGTTATTATGGCGTCCTCTGTCGACCTGTTTGCCCTGTATGCAAACTGGTATGGATCGAGGTCTGCAGGGACGACAGCTTTAATGTGTGACATGATGAGCTGTTCAAAACATTTGGCAATTATGGGTGTTAAAGCAACTGAACGATAGTCATCCAAGCAGCTCACTGTGTTCTTCTTGGGCACTGGAACAATGGTGGCTGACTTAAAGCAGGATGGTACTACAGACTGTAGCAGTGAGAGGTTGAAGATGGTGGTGAAAACCTCTGCTAGTTGGTCTGCACATGCTTTAAGCATTCTTCAAGCTACACCGTCAGGACCAGCTGCTTTCCTCGCGTTGACTCTGCACAGTGTGGCTCTGACCTGGTGCTGCTCCAGCTGGATTGGGGCATCGTCCCTCTCTGGGTGATGGTGTCCCTGTTTTGTTGGTCAAAGTGGGCGAAGAACTCATTTAGGGTGTCAGGTAAGGTGATGTCTGGGGAGTTTGTTTGTGTGCAATTGTCTTTGTAGCCAGTGAGTGTTTTGATCCCCTGCCACATGTTTCTGGAGTTGTTTGTGTTAAAGTGTTCCTCAATGCGCTGTTTGTTTTGCACTTGGCTTCTTTTATGCCTTTAAGCAGAGACTGGCGTGCCTCTTTGTAGACTTGTTGGTCTCCTGATTTGAAGGCGCTGTCACGTGCTCTTAGTAGGGCTGTGACCTCACTGTTGAGCCATGGCTTCTGGTTCAGGAACACTTTAACAGTCTTTGTTGTTGTTACACTCTCAGTACAGAAGTTGATGTATGAGAGTACAGCAGATGTGTGGCCCTCCAAGTCTGATCCTTCTGCAGATACACTCCAATTCATGTATCAAAACAGTCTTGTAGGGCCGTGGTGGCTTCCGTGGTCCACACTCGTACTGTTTTTACAGATGGTTTTTGTCTTTGAATTAGAGGTTTATAAGCAGGGATCAGGGACAGAGAGAGATGATCAGAGAGTCTGAGATGAGGCAGGGGGGTGGCTTTGTAAGCATCTGGGATGTTGGTGTAGACCTGGTCCAGTGTGTTGTTTTCCCTCGTTGCAAAGCTCACTATGAGACAGTGCAGGAATTTTTACATTTACAGTGAAAATAAAAAGTAAAAATAAAGTTTGTTAAAAACAGTAACAGTAAGACTGATATTGTGTAAGAAATGCAAATTACATTAATAAATAATATGTTTGGGATTTTATGCCTGACTGGTGCGTTCACCTGTCACAGAATGAAGAGTTATTATACAGCTTTATAGAGAACAGTAGGAATGATTTATTGAAGTGTCCTTTATGGCAGCATGATTGACTCAGTCTGAGGAGCTCTGGTGCCTCTGAAGTGTGGCTCCCAGCAGACAACAGCAAAACAGACGCACTTGTTACCACAGACTGGTAGAAAATCTCCTGCATCTGTCTCCACACATTAAAGGATCTGAGCTTCATTAGAAACTAAGATCTCAGGTTATTCAAAGGATAACAGCCAACTGACAACTCTGGATTATATGTTCATAAATGTAGAAATATGTAAATGTAAAGATGTAGAAATAAGTAAATAGTGGAATATTTGACTATAAAAAGTATTTATACAATGTAAAATCTGAGAAACTGAAGTTGTTTAAATGATATTGTGTTTTTATGTGTTGATGTTCAGTCTCACAGATTTGTGCACAGCTGGTTGTTTTCAGTCACTCTGCTGGTAGATTCTAAATATCAGTAAATTACCAGGTTTAATCTGTTTGTTTTTATTAAACTCTTCATTGTTGATTTTCAGTCAAATTGTCACTAGGATGAAAAAATTTGATTACCACTAACAAGAGCAATAAAACCAGGACATCTTTAATGATGATTTTATATTTCTATAAGTCTGATGATGGGATATTTTCTATTTGAACAGCTCCTCCTAAGCCCACTGTGACCCTGCAAACACCCTGGGCTCAGATATACAGCAGTACCACAGTCACTGTCAGATGTGAGATTCAGGGAGGTGAAGGAGCTCAGTGGACGTATGAATGGATACGAGGCCAGAAAAACATACATGAAACATCCAGTGAATACAAAATCAACAGAGTTACTGAGTCTGATGGTGGAGGATACAGCTGCCGGGCCACAAGAAGCTCTTCCTGGACAGAGTGGAGTGACATCACCACATTGAGAGTAACAGGTGAGTTGGACATATTTCACACATTTTAATTTGTACTGAACAATGTTTCATCAACTCAACCAAACACTTTGTCTTTCAACAGCACTGTGGATTTCTTTAGTTGTTTAGTATCAAAAGTAGTTTAAAATATCTTTTAATATCATTATAAAGATATTTAATAATCACTCAGTGAAACATCTGAAAAATATTTTGTTAGTTTGATGAAGGATTTCAGTCCAAATGTAATAATCCCAGTCTGTCCCATCTTGACCTCATGGCTGCACATGTGGAGTTTATCACTGCAGATCAGTTACTTCCTTTGTTTTTACCATTTTTACATTAATTCCTCGACGTTTCAGGTTTGACTACAATATAACCTCATTTTATTAGAGACTGTTCTGCTACATTACAGGTTCCACTTAGATTCTTTCCTGTAATTATTGTTCATGGCATCAATTCATTTCTAATTTTTTTAATTAATGAAAAATAAAGGTGTTCCTGAATGTCATAATGTCTTTAATGATACTACAGCTAGAAGAACCTCCAGTGTAGAACAGATCCATTAGTGGATCAGTGGTTTAAGGTTCAGTTCATGGAAAATCAGCGAGAGCCACAAGAAGCTGTTTGTTATACAATAACTACAAGTGTGACAAACTCCAATGTCCCAAATCAGCAACTGCACCAGTTTCACATGATGACCTCATCAGAACTTTTAGAAAATGTTTCTCACATGATAATTTCTTCCAGTCTTCTTAATCTGCTGTCAACTCATGAAAAAATAATCTGTAATTATAGAAATCTGAACAAAAGATGATAACTGTGCAAAGTAAATACTCGTACATTTTACTAAAAATGTTGTGTTACAGTTTGAAATAGACTCTGTTTATGTTGTAAACAGCAGAGTTTTTGTTTTTCTTTGTTTCCTAACTGGATCATTCTTATGTGAACAGTTCCCATTAAGCCCACTGTGACCCTGCAACCATCCTGGACTCAGATATACAGCGGTGAGACAGTCACTGTCAGATGTGAGATTCAGGGAGGTGAAGGAGCTCAGTGGACGTATGAATGGAGACGAGGCCAGTTAAACACACCTCCAACATCCAGTGAATACAGAATCACAGTTACTGAGTCTGACAGTGGAGGATACAGCTGCCGGGGCAGAAGGGACTATTCTTTAACATACCTGAGTGAAACCATCACACTGACTGTATCATGTAAGTTGCAGATGTTTCATCCGCATCAACTGTTTCATCAAAAGTAGCTGTTTTTGTAGCTGTTTCTTTTTGTGCTGTTCACTAAAATATTGAATAATTACTTCAGTTGTTTTTAGCATGTTATCTGTTTTTAAGTGAATCTGCGAGGTTTTAGTTAAAGAGTCTGCTCTCATGAGAAACACACACTGCATCTTTTTCACTTATTGAACTCTGAACTGCAGACGACAATATGGCCTCATTTTATTGGACGCTGGTCTGTGCTGGTATGTTAATAATTCAGATTAATGATATTAGTTATAAGACTCACACTCTACTGAAGGGTTTTAATTTTATCACAGAAATGATCTGATAAATGTGGAGCTCATTCATGTCAGATTTTTTTGGCAAATGTAGAAAAATTGGTTTCCACAAATCTTTTGACTTGTTAGGATTTGCATAACTCAAAGACTTTGTTTGTGTTTGTTTCCTTCTCGGGTCATCTTCTTGTAGCATTGTAGATGTCGCCCTTTTTAACTGAGTAGTCAGAATTAATCAAATCCACAGTAATCTGTCGTCTAAAGTCAGATAAAAATAAATATGTGGAACCTTCTCTTGTTGGGTTCAGTTAGGATCATAAGGAGATTGGCAGTGGTAACTCAACTTAGAGAAGAAAACCTCCACTCAAAATAAGACACTGACAACGACTTAAAGGAAAAAAGTGACTTCAGTGTATTCCTCCTTCCTGGTGCATCAGTTTATGTTAAGTGGTATCAGATCTGACCCCCCGTCCACCAAAAATAAGGTAGCAACATAAAGTGTCCTGAGATCTCAGTAAAAACGTGAATCCTCAAATCGTTGCTCAAATCGTTGTATCCTACCACCCTCCAAGGAAACAGGTGGGCTTCAGATTGACAGCGTCCTTTGTAGACATGTCCAGTGGCATCCAGTCCTTAGATGGCACCGCTCGGTCCTTGCAGCAGATTTCTACCACATAAAACAACCAGCCTGCACACAAATGTGCAGAGCAATCACTTCTATTGTAAAATAAAGCACATATTCTACCGACTAATCTTCCCTGTATCCCATTTGTACAAGTTTAAAAAAGTAAAATCAAATTCCTCTAAGTGTCTTTACATATCACACATCTATACAGTTTTTACTGGCCAATAACAATATATCAATGACAAAAATGCATTTCAGTGCAAATCAAATGAACCATGAAAAGTGTCTCACATGGTGTGTTAGCTAAAACCTCACATGCAAGCGCATTAGCCCAGGGAGCACATGTGGGTACGCTAGCATACTTCTCACAGGGCTAACACAGCTAAGAAATCACTAACAGCTTCTACAATCACATTTCCAACAAAACATCATATCCTGACTGATTTTATAAGTTAGAAACCGGACTGTGAATCACAATTCAATTTGCATAATTCGAGAGTCACCAGGATATTCTTCACCAGTGTTGGTCAAGTTACTTGAAAAAAGTAATCAGTAACTAATTACTGATTACTTCCCCAAAAAAGTAATCCCATTACTTTACTGATTACTTATTTTCAAAAGTAATTAATTACTTAGTTACTTAGTTACATGACAAAAGAATTTCCCTTGGGATAAATAAAGTTGTTCTTATTCTTATTCTTATTCTTACTTAGTTACTTTTTAAAAACACGATTTACAACCTGAATAGGTGATAAAGTGATAGATCTTTCAGCCCAATTCTACTTTTTCTGCATAATCCATCATACAAAATGTAATCAAATGGAAAAGTCTCTTTTTAAAACTTGTTTTATTAGTTTTAATCTTTTAACTTTATGCATCAAGCAAAAATTAAATTATATGCAACATTCTCTGACTGGAAGAAATTTGTTTAACAATTAAACCTATTTTCTGCACATTCCAGCACATAAAATAAAATTTTTTTTGTGTTTACACTCACTCTTTCAAATAGATGCAAGTAAAACACAGCAGAAAATAAATAAAGTCAAAGGCTAGTTGCTCTATTTTCACCTGTAAAGCAGGACTGGGGTAGGCGGAGGTTTACCCTGGTGCAGGTGTGCCGCAGCGGTCAGTTGAAGACTCCGTGAGTTTCTCTGTGAATTTCCCGTTACAGTCGTAGCGCACTCGGTGCTTGCTTGGAAGTTAAGGGGGTTTTTTCGCTGTAAAAAGAAGTTTTCTTCCCACGCACAAAGGACGCTCATGTTTTTGTCACTTTTTATGGAATCAAACTCAAAGTAAGGTCAGTACTTCCACGCTTTAAACGCTGCACGCTCATACTCTCTCCGCACTTGATAAATTATCCATTGTTGATCTGCAGACAGCTGTTGTCACGAACGTCGCACTCGCTTATGTCACTATCATGAGACATTCTCGCAAAAAACTCACGGTTTTAGTAACGGAGTAACGCAGCGTTCCTACGGGAAAGTAACGGTAATCTAATTACCGTTTTTGCAATGTAATCCCTTACATTACTCGTTACTTGAAAAAAGTAATCGGATTACAGTAACGCGTTACTGCCCATCTCTGTTCTTCACACAATACATTAACTCTGTAACTCAACACGTTACAGGATTGAAAGTTCCACAACAGCTTTGTGCATCTACAAAACAAACTCAGTGCTCAAAACCACGTTTCATGGAGCTCTTTGACCCATTAAACACAGTGCAATATACAGAGAAGTTTACCTTGCTCCACTCAGACGGATGCAGTGAAAAAAGTTATCATGAGCAGCGCTGTGGTGCATTCAAGGTACATGGGAAAACTCATCACTTAACTGAAAGTTAAAACTAAAATTAAAATAAAATAACCATGGGTTACATTGACATTTACAGATAACTAGCACCAGAGTCTTTGTTCACACCAGCAGTTTATAACTAGCAGCCTCAAAATAACAGACCACAGACCAGGGTGAACTTTGAACTTGTTTGTGGGAAACAGAAGACATGGAAATATACAGTTTCCAGTTTACAATAATTTATGCATCCAAAATCCATAATAAAATAAATAAATAAAATTAAAACAATAATATAAATAAATATCTCTTTCTGTCCAGTTCAGGTTAGTTTGAACTCTTATCTGTGTTAAGTACAAGTTAACCTGTAGCTCCTTTTGGGTTAAACAGATTTATTTCAGCTGCTCTTCAAACTCTGATTAATATGGGTTGACTCAGTCCATTCACTAGACCTGCAGAGTGGCTGGCAGTGATGGGAATAACAGCGTTAGAAGTAATGGCGTTACTAACGGCCTTACTTTTAACTAATTACTATTTCTATCGTTACGCCGTTACCGTTACTAACAAGAAAGTGCGGCGCGATCGCGTTACTATTTATCAACAAACAGATGGTTGAAGCTGTGTTCAGCTTACCGCTCCTTAAATCAGTTGCACGGAAGTAGCTGTCTATGTAAGTAATCTGGGCGCTACAGCGTTTAGCAGCTGTCACTTTTTGGCACAACACCTGGAGCTAAGGGTTCAAAACAATCGCATGAGTGCTGCTGTTTGACTGAGGAAGAATAAAGTAGTCGTGGTAAGCCAATCACATAACCACTTCAAGATGACAAAGCAACAAGGTGATATATACCAGTTTTTAAATTGTGTTGATAGGCCACGTAAAACCAGAGTCATGATAAACAATATAAACGCGGCGTTTTTTCCTCAATAGTTTCGTCACGTTTAACATCTAAGGACAGCGCTAGCAAACACTCTCTGCTTATGACCAAAAAACCAAAACGTGTTGGTGGAAAAAATGTACCATGTAGACCAATCAAAAAAATCCCTGAGGTTACAGCTACCCTGAGGTACCCCCGAGCAAGGTACCGTCTCTACACACTGTTCCCCACGTGCCCAGTGGCTGCCCACTGCTTCACTGAGGGAATGGGTTAAATGCAGAGAGTTTCTCCACAGGGATCAATAAAGTTGTTATTATTAGGAACAGAAGATTTCAGTGGAAGTTCAGATCTCCTAGGCATGGATCACTATCGAGGTTCAACAGTCTCAGATTTCACTGCCAAGATCTGCACTCGGCTAATAAACCTGATCTGTTGTGCAACACAAACACTGGAGTCTTATTCCAGCATTCCTAACAGCTCAGCTGGAAATCACATCCAAACTGCTCCCTGTAATGTCAGCGGTGACGTTCACCGTGCTTGTTATTGTGGCCTAAAGACATCTGTGCACATCAGCAGGAAATGTCAGCTTCCGCAGCAAAAGAATATAAAACACACTTACTAGGTCTCATCTTAGCTATCAGAGGCTTCAACATCAGATTTAGTAAAGAACAAGCACATAGCATGCTAACGGACGCCAAAGAAAACCAACTGTGACTCACCAAATCCTCATTCAAACTCCATCAAACAGATTTTATCAACAAGGACTGAAGTTGGACACCATCACTGTCAAAGAATGGAAATAAAAATCTGTTCACAACTTGCTCTGTTGTTGAATCTCTTCCCCTCACTCAGGTTTCTCCTGCGTGCTGTGGTTACACTGATTGGCTGTTACTGGTGGATTTAATAAAGGAACAAAAACAAAAGTACAAATAGCATTAATTATAACTGCTCACACTCATTTAGGAGCAATTCTCAAATGTTCAAAATACAATCAGATCATGTTAACCTGGGTTACTTTCTCATTACTGATCAATAAACTCAGTCATGCTACAAAATAATTCTAGTAAATGAACTATTCATGTATGTAATTAATTGTAAATACACATAAAAAATCATGGTGCTGATCAAAACAGTATTTCAGAGTATTGTGTGGAACAAAGTTTGCTATAGTTTCACCATTAAAGTTTCATAATATTTGATGATGAATTATTTCCATCAAGTTCTTTAAATTGTTCTGATTCAGTCATTTACTGTTATTTTCTTATTCTAAACTGAACTGCAGCGAAACCAAAGGCTGAACTGAGAGCTGATAATACAGCTGTTCCAGTAGGGGGCAGTGTGACCCTGACCTGCTCTGTGAACCCATCATCATCATCATCATCTGGATGGAAATACTACTGGTACAGAGATGGGAAATCTTTTCAACCTGTTACAAATGAACAAATCAGTGTCTCAGAGGGAGGACTCTACAGCTGCAGAGGAGGAAGAGGAGAACCAGTTTACTACACAGAGGACAGTGAGTCAGTCAGGATTGACACAACTGGTGAGTTTAAATGTAACTTCCTACAAATCACTACATCTGATGGAAATTGAATTTTTTGTCTTTCATGTGTTTTTATTATACTTTCTTGAACATTAACAGTGTCAAACAGGCCTGTTGTGACTCTGTATCCAAACTGGTCTGAGATATACAGAGGAGAGACGATCACTGTCAGATGTGAGATCCATGGAGGAGACACTGAGTGGGATTATGAGTGGGAAACAAACAGCACCATAAAACCTCCAAATCAAAATGAATACAGGATTAGATCTGCTTCATCATCCAACAGTGGAAACTATCGCTGTAAGGGCAGAATGAAAAGTTCACAGCATAAAACAACAGAGTGGAGTGATTCAGTCACACTGACAGTTTCTGACAGTAAGTCATATTTGCTTTAAGCTGTTTGAACACTTTGTAAAATGTGTTTCTGTTCATATAGACTGAGATTATTATTCTTTGTATAAACTGAGCTCACTGTTCAGAGACTGTACTACATGTTCACTGAGAGAAAATCTTTGTTGAACAGATAAACCCCGTCCTGTCCTCACTGTGTCTCCATCATGGCTGAGTCCTGGAGCCTCAGTAACTCTGAACTGTCAGGTTGAACATCCGTCTGCAGGATGGAGCTTCTACTGGTATAAAGCTGTTCCTGATCTATCAGAGAAATCCTCCAGTTATGAGCTGCTACCTGATGGCAGTGGGACTGCACAGGACTCCTACATCATTCATGGACAGACACACACAGCAGGATATGTGTGCAGAGCTGGAAGAGGAGACCCAGAGTATCACACTGATCACAGTCAACCAAAGTTTGTCTGGTCTGCAGGTCAGTTTGTTTCTCTCTAATAAGTTATGTCATCACTTTAAGTCACCATTATTTTTCTTGCAGCAACATACTGACATTGAAATCTGATGTCCAATGACAATTAAAATGCATTAAATTATTATATTTAAGTTTCCTCAAGGTGGATTAAATTGAATCTCATCCTTTCTCAGACACTTCTGTTATTATTCAAATTCCTCCTTGTTTGTTTCTCACAGAGTTAAACAAGGATTCATTTTGGCTCCGGCTCTTTTTAATCTCCATGTTGATGATTCGAAAGTCTGTAAATAGAATAGAATAGAATAGAATTCAACTTTATTGTCATTGCACATGTCACAGGTACAGGGCAACGAAATGCAGTTTGCATCCATCCAGAAGTGCTTTAGCCGTGATATAGATATATTACAATATATATTAGCAATAATATAGATGTGTAAGTATATTACAGAAATGGGTCTATTATGGTATGTTATAATGTACACGGTGTGAAGTATGTTATGAATATTCTATAACTATAAGTATGTACAGGCTGTAGTGAGTACAAGCTATGAACAGGATATAAATATGAAATAAAAACTATACAGAAATCTGAGATATACAGTTATACAGAAATGTGAACTATGTAAGTTATAAACAGTTGTAGGATTGAAAAATTATCATATGTACAGAATGATATTCACACAGAACTATACAGTAGTGCAGTTAGGATAATTGTGATAGTGATAAAGTGCTAGTGGTTGTGGGTGTGTGTATGTTCAGTCCATGAGTTTAACGTGGGTCAGATGTCAGGAGGCAGAGTTCAGGAGTCTGACAGCTGTGGGGAAGAAGCTGTTCCGGTACCTGGTGGTCTTAGTCCGGAGGCTCCTGTAGCGCCTCCCAGAGGGCAGGAGGGTGAAGAGTCCATGTGATGGGTGACTGGGGTCTCTGATGATTTTCCCAGCCCTTTTCAGACACCGCTTCCTGTAGATGTCCTTTATGGCAGGAAGTGGTGCTCCGGCGATGCGCTGGGCAGTTTTCACGACCCTCTGCAACGCCTTCCGGTCCGAGGCGGAGCAGTTCCCGTACCAGACTGTTATACAGTTGGTCAGGATGCTCTCGATGGTGCAGCGATAGAAGTTCACCAGGATGTCTGAGGACAGGTGGTTCTTCCTCAGAGTCCTCAAGAAGAAGAGGCGCTGGTGAGCCTTCTTGACCAGCTTGGAGCAGTTGGTCGTCCAGGTGAGATCCTCGGAGATGTGGACTCCCAGGAACTTGAAGCTGCTCACACGCTCCACAGCCGTCCCCTTAATGTGGATGGGTGGATGTGGGTCAGCATTCCTCCTGTAGTCCACGATGAGCTCCTTGGTCTTCTCGGTGTTAAGCAGCAGGTTGTTTGTGTCGCACCACTCAACCAGATGATCCACCTCCTCCCTGTAGGCGGTCTCATCGTTGTCGCTGATGAGGCCAATCACCGTGGTGTCATCTGCAAACTTAATGATGGTGTTAGAACCATCAGCAGGTCTGCAGTCGTGGGTGAAGAGGGAGTAGAGGAAAGGGCTCATCACACAGCCTTGTGGTACCCCGGTGTTCATTGTGATTGTTGATGAGCAGCGGTTATCCAGTCGGACATGTTGGGGGCGGTTGGTCAGGAAGTCCAGTAACCATTTGCAGATGAGGGAACTGATGCCCAGGTCTGTCAGTTTCCTGATGAGTTGTGAGGGGTGGATTGTGTTGAATGCTGAACTGAAGTCTATAAACAGCATTCTGCCGTAGGTGTTGTTGTTGTCCAGGTGTGAGAGGACAGAGTGCAGTGCGATGGAGACTGCATCCTCTGTGCTCCTGTTCTGGCGTTATGCGAATTGGTGGGGGTCCAGGGTGGGGGGGAGACAGGATTTGAAGTGTGCTAAGACCAGCTGCTCTAAGCACTTAGTGATGATGGGGGTGAGTGCTACTGGGCGGTAGTCATTGAGGCTAGATGGGTTGGAGTTTTTGGGTATCGGGACGATGGAGGTGGTTTTGAAGCAGGCCGGTACCACAGCGTGGGCCAAGGACAGGTTGAATATGTCTGTCAGCACTCCTGCAAGCTCCCCAGAACACGCTCTGAGAACACGCCCGGGGATGCCATCAGGACCTGCAGCCTTGTGGACATTGATCCTGCTCAGCACCGCTCCTACATCGGTGGGGGAGAGAGTCAGAGGTTGGTGGTCTGGCGTCGTGTCTGTTTTGGTTGTGGTCGTGGGGTTCCCTCGCTCAAAACGAGCATAAAAGTTGTTGAGCTCGTTGAGGAAGGAGACATCAGAGGATGCGGGGGAGGGTTTGATGGTCCTGTAGTCTGTAATGGTCTGGAGTCCCTGCCACTCCAATCTGGCAGGAATAATGTGAAGCACATTATGTACACAGATGATCTCGTGGTCTTTAGTCCTCATGTTGTTCTGCTTTTGCTGTGGAGAATGATATCAGACATGATGCCTGTAAAAGTGCCGTCGTGATTTGTAGAAGCAAAGAGAACAAACATTAAAGATCTCCTGATGTTAAACTGTCTGATAATGATCTGACTGTTTGTAATAAGGTCACAAATGTCAGACATCTTATTACACGACAGATGATGAAGATATTTGCTTGTGCAACAACAAACATGCACACTGTGGACAAACTGTAGGAAAGCAGGTTTACAGAAACTTCTAATGTAGCTTCTAATGATGCTGTGAGATTATTACTGAGAGACCCAGATGGTTCAGTGAAATCTTTCCAGCTGCAGGAGTCACAACATTTAAATCTGTATTAATAAATCTCATTCATAGATTTATTTGCAGTTATGGTGGGTTTAGCAAGAACTAGTTTTTTTCACTGTGATATTTTGAATCCTAACATCTGTGAGCTTTGTCTCTTCACTGCATGTTGTTTCCAGATGTTCATTCAGCAGCGTCTCTCACAGTGAGTCCTGACAGAGTGCAACACTTCACCTTTGACTCTGTCTCACTGACCTGTGAGGGAAACTTCACTGAGTGGAGAGTGAGGAAGTTCTCTGAGGACGGCCGACTCTCTGACTGTAGGAGAATGACTGGATCCACATGTAACATCGACACATCAAAGTCAGATACTGCAGTGTACTGGTGTGAGTCTGGATCAGGAGAGTTCAGCAGTGCAGTCAACATCACTGTACAGAGTATGTTATTATACATTTACTTCTTGGATCTGAATGATTTAGACGTCACATGAACATTTACATTTATTTATTTATATTTTCTTTTTGAAAGAAAACACTCAAATGTCAACATCTCTGTAGGCAAAGTGTTATTAGTAATGATCATCATGTATAAAGGTGCAGGTGTATCAAAAATTATGCTGTGTTTGAGTTCAGAGCCATTCAGGGACTTCAGTGCAGCAAACCTTCTTTATTTTACTTGCACTGTGCACAGCTCCACACCTCACTACTGCAGTAAAATAGTATTAATAGTGATTACATATCTGTAATTTGTTCTTGTTATTTTGTATCATAACCTTTTACATTTTAATGAAAAGAAAACAGAAGTGTTTGGACTTAGTGGTCCCTGTGAGTCCTCCTCTATTCATTTGGGATCCCTGGAAGTTTATTTTAAACTTGTTATTACTGACTTTGGTTTTAAGTTGGAGAGGGATTTTAAATTGGACAGCCAAATTAGAGCAGTGCTGAAGTCCAGTTTTTTATCATTTAAAGCAAAATCTTTTCTTTCTGGTCAGCGATTTGAAACAGTGATCAATGCTTTTATTTCTTCACATCTGGACTACTGTAACTCACTTTATGTGGGGGTCATTCATTCTTTGCTCTCACGTCTGCAGCTGGTTCAAAATACTGCTGCACAACTGTTAACACGAGCTCATTAAAGAGAGCATATAACCCCTGTGCTCTGTTCTTTGGCTTTTGACCTCAGTGATTTCTCCTTTAATTCAGTTAGTTATTAACAAACTAATTAATTGTTTTACCTTTTTCTTTTATTTGGCTTTTATTTATATCTTACATAATTTTATTATTTAGTTCTAATGTACAGTACCTTGCATCAGCTGTGGTTGTTTTAAAGTCCTTTATAAATAAAGATGATGATGATGATCACCTTTTTCTAAAAGTGTGCACCAGCTGATGTGACTGAAACAATTGTGTGTGATTGTTTCACAGATGATGGTAATGGTCCTATCCTGGTGAGTCCTGTTCATCCTGTGACTGAGGGAGCTTCTGTTAGTCTGAGCTGCAGTTTGAAAACACAAAAAATACTTTCCAATGTGTTTTTCTATCACAATGACAAACTTATTCAAAATGATACCCGAGGGGAGCTGAAGATCTCTGCAGTGTCAAAGTCTGATGAAGGTTTCTACAAGTGTCAGTACTCAGGAAGAGAGTCAGCACAGAGCTGGATGTCAGTTAAAAGTGAGCAGGATCAAAACATTTGATTTTTGTAAATGAGTTTCATGACTAAGAAATAACATCATATTGTCTCTTTTAAGGTTTGAAGCCACCTGAGTCTATTTTGTGAGAACTGTCATAACATTATGTTTTGTAATGTCAAATAAACATTAATATAATATTAATATTGTATTATATTGTTTACATAATAAACAATATAATATTCACTACAAACTTCTAATTGTACAAACAAAACAATTGAATAC